>NC_089847.1:67535864-67861188 GCF_035609145.1 Eleutherodactylus coqui | reverse complement strand
AAAAAAACAACGAGCCAATTTAACTCATTTGGAGGAAAAAAATTCCTTCCCGACTCCATATGGCAGTCAGAATAATCCTGGATCAACGTATGACGTTTTTGATCCTTGCTGATGAAGGCCGATACTAATTACCCTGCGGCACAAGACAAGAAGGGGCACAAGCAAATGCTTGTCATGTGGTAGCAGCAAATGTAATAATGACCCTGTGTGCCTTGCCTTTAGCTTTTTTGCAGAACAAATATTAATATTTTTCTAAGGCTGGTCTAACATGACAAAATATGAATTGTGGATTTTCCACGTGTTTGATCCGTGGCAATACACGGATCAATTAAATGCATTGGATTACACAATTCCACTCATAATAGCAGGTTGGAATTGCGTAATCTGCTCACGAAAAATAGAACACAGCATGTTCTATCTTACTGCAGATATCTGGGACATAGAGCCCATTTTTTTTCTATGGTCGTGGATATACCTGTAGCCCATACGTAATAACATTCCATATAGGCTTGTGGGTAACTGCGTCACTACTAAGCAATGGCACTGGAAATCTAAAGAAAAAAAAGTGTATTGCGCACGCGTGACCACCTGCATGAATATGTGGTCATGTGCAGTACATTACTGGCTTGCAGCTGAAATCTGCTGTGGGCCTCCGGAAGTGGATTGTGCATATGGCAGTGTGAGCCTGAACTTAGTGAAGTATTTAGGGGAAGTTGTTGTTTATGCTTGAAAATCTACAACTCTTTTTTTAAAGAGGACTTGTCACTTCTGACATGCCTCTTTTACTATATACTTCTATTCACTATTAAAAAACAAGTTCAGAACATTGTATCTTAGAACTCTACATTGTGCTTGTTCTTTGTTCTTCCTTGAAATGTCTGATTATGTTGACAAGTGGGTGTCACTATTCCCTTCATCAATTGGCATGTCCCTACATGCTAAGGGTACTCAAACATGCTATGGTTGACCTATTCTAACCATATGTGGATCACAGTTCATTCCCGGAGAACATCTGGAATTCCTATCTTACGTCCATGTGTCAGCCGGCAATTAGCAGTGATTTGCATGCGTTTCGGCTATGTCATGTTCTGTCGCAGCTGGTCACCTCGCTGATCTGCTCCTTCTCCTAGGGGTGCACGCTATCTAAGCCAGCCCCCACCAATTACCAGTCATTCCCTTCCATATTTGGCATCCTCTCCTTTTGGAAAATGTCCAAGCAATTTGACCTTATTAGTCATTTATGACAAAGCTCCCATTTGTGTTTATTCTGGTTCTGACCTTGGCTCTGTATTCTGGACTTTAGTACTTGCAGCCTGTGCTAACCTTCAGCCTGGACCTTGTTGTTGCACCTGTATTGCCAGCTCTGACTACAGCTTGTATTCCTGCAAGACTCCTGTTCAGACCTTCAAGTACCGCACCTTGGCCCAGTGTAGCGTCAGCCATACTACCAGGACTACCCGGATGAGTAACTGCTTGGCAATCCTGCAGTAAAGTCAATTTCCCGGTTAAAGTTGAAAACCAAGGTGCTGCCTCCTCAAAGGCAAAGCGTTGTGTGGCAGGCTGGATCAACCGCAGCATGTGCAGGCACCCTAACACCGTCCAGTTAGTGCTAACCGTTTCAGCTTGTGTAGGTAAAACGAAAAAAAAAAAAAGATTTTGGTACCGTGTTAGCTAGTAGAGCAAAGTGTGATTGTCCTCAGTAAGAGAAACCAAGCAATCTTGCAGATATGATACCTTTTAATGGCTAATAAAAATACATGATGTTAATGCGAGCTTTCAGACTTTCATTAAAAGGTATTATGTCTACAAGATTACCTGTTTTTTCTTACTGAGAACAATCACAGCTTGTGTAGGGACACACCCTATTGAGAAGTGGAATTATTGCATTCACTTGTCAATTTATGAATACTTTTACACGAGGAATAATGGAGGAACAATGCAGCACTTTAAGAAAAGATGCCCTAGAATTATTGTTTCATGTGATATACTATACACCATGGATATGTCCTGAGAGCTGACAGTCTTTCAGAAGGAAGGGTTTTTTTTGTTGTTGTATTTTTTCATCACACTTGAATTTAAGAACAATGAAATCCCAGATTCTTATGTTTTGTTTTATAATGTACAGAATCTTATCTTGTCTTGGAGCATGTACATCTCTTGTACTGTGCATCCAAATGTCTGTAAGCATCCTTTAGCTGCTCGCATAGATGAATTTTACAGGGTAATTATTAATTCAGAAATAATTGCAGTTCTGCTTGGAGATCTAAATAATTCATTGCGTTTCTAGTCTGCGAGTCAGCACCCTATGCAACATCCAGGTTCCATAATGATGCCCTCTCTCCACCTCTCACTGTATTATTTAAAGTGTATGATAAGAGCAGACTGATGAGATGCTGGATTACTTGCTCATGCTGTCTGCTGTAATAAGGCTGCTGCTGCTGCCTTCATTGTAGTAACTTTGTACAATGGTTTATTGCCATTGCTTTTCTGTTCTTTTTTTGCCCACAATGTATTATTTGGAGTAACCATTTCCTTGCTTATAAGGCGCTCTCCCTTCTATTTTTTCTTTTCCCAGTGTTCCATTTGTTCTGCTCCTTATTTCCTCCTAATCCCCTTTCTGTTCACTTTCTGCTCTACTACTTCTAAGTCCAGACTGAATATTATTGATTTTTTCCTATCTATCTTTCTACTTGTCTCCATATGAAACCATGATCATCACTAAGTTACTGGAGCAAATCGCCATTGGTTGTACCCTGTGCCCGACACGCTCTGATAGCGCCATCTGTATTGAGCCCTTTTAATTTTCTTTTCCATGCCCAGAAAGGCCATTATTGCTCATCCATCACCCAACCATCTCCAGTATATGCAGCTACAGTAGCCAGCAGCGAGATAGAACGCTATAATTATATTGTGAGCTGCCTCTATTCTGGAACCTGTGAGGTAACAGTAAAGCTTAAATGAATGTCTAGTGCACCTTTCAAGGTGAACGTTTTGTTTTCTGTCAGTCAGATAGAGAGACATTGCTCATACTGACACAGCATCAATTTGTGTCTGTGGCGCTGTAACTAGTCCTGGTGCAGACAATGTGAATTAATAGATGTAAAAACAGAGTGTTTCAATTAAGCACTTGAGTTAATACAATAAGAAACATTTTCCTCCTTATGATATAATCAGCTTTGGTTGTAGAGGAGACTTTATATGCCTCTTTTTTCTTTTTCCATTTGACATTTTACTTTAGAATTAACCTTAAATTAAAATCTGTATGAGTTCTAAGCACTTGACTTTTAAGGTTTGCTCTCAAGATATCAAATAATGTATTGCATATACCTGTAGTGTGACTTTCTGAAGCCTTCTCATTGAATGTTGATAATCTAGTAGCACATCCTGACATAACCTTTACATAAATCAAGTATGTCATGAATAACACTGGTGGTTGGTTTGATAATGGCTGGCGACACAAGATTACCATTAACAGTCCATCATGAAAGCCAGTGTCATAACTGTGGTTAGCCATGCTGGAAAACTTCCACCAAATGTACATGTAGGGCATGATTGTCGAAATCCGGATGATCACTTGCTATTTTGTGCAAGCAAGTTTGGTTTAAAATGGACTCCTCTATCAGGGGGTGTGGCTTGGAGCGGCAGCGGGACGGCAGCACTTCTGCAAGCTCCGCTCGGCAAAGGCTCTCTTACCCTTTCCAAAGCGCTCAACAGAGAAGATACTGCTCTTCCAGGTCGGGGAACCATCTGGGACACTAAATATGTCCAGAAGAAGGACCTCCAGACCAGCGCCGATGAGGCTGGAAAGCTTCTTTGAGCCACGCGGGTCTGCTGCAGGGAGAGCCGCGGGAGAAGCGCTCACTTCCGGCTCCACAGAAAGAGAGCCCAGCGCGGACCTGCAACTTGTCACAGAAGAGACAGAAAAAGATTTAACCTCCGGAGACCCCATTAACCCCTGCGGGGAGAGCTCTCCAGAGCCACATCAATCAAGTAAGCACAACAAAGCAAGCAGGGGGGGGGCCACAACACCGAGGGCATATCTCCCAAAATGGCGCCGATCACACTTTCTCCCTCATACAAAACCCCCTAAGGCAGTCCTGCAAAACAAAGGCAGAAAATGTCAGACATAGAGACTGCTGACAACACCACTGATCCCACACCTGAGAAAACTTGAGAGGGGGGTCTGGACAGTCTTGCAACTTCTAACAAACCAATAACCGAGCTTTATATTAAAGAGGCAGTGATGGCACTTAGAGACACAATTCAAGCTGTCATCCTTACACTGACCTCAAAGGTAAACTCCTCAATTCTAGATATCAACAACAGAATGGAAAAAAAAGAAAAGAAAATGGGAGTTGTAACATCGCATAACTCTTTGATTGACGCACATTACGACCTAGAAGACAAAGTCACTAAACTACAAAACAAACTCACAGACTTGGAGGACAGAAACAGACGCAATAACATAATAATTCTTGGAGTTCCTGAAAAAATACCAAATAGCGAAATCTCAAACTATGTGACATGTTTTATAAAAACCATCCTCCCAAATTTACCGGAACAAGATTTAAAAATCGTCAGGGCCCACAGACTGCCTCGTCCTAAATTTCTAAAAGATGATGCCCCAAGAGACATCATAGCTCGCATCCACTACTATCGTACTAAAGAAGATCTCATGATCGCAACAAGAAAAATGCGCAACCTACCTGATCCATACTCAGACCTACGTATTTTCGCAGACCTCTCACAAGCAACTTTGGAAGCAGGAAGGGGCTTTGCGGGTGCAACTGCGGCCCTAAGAAAGGCAAACATACCTTACCGATGGGGTTTCCCCACTAAATTGATTGCCACCAAAGACAACGTACATCACATATTTCAGAACCCGGATATAGCAACAAGTGCCTTAAACTCCTGGGGCATTCCTCCACAAAGTATCTTGCATCCTCAAAAAAAATCAAGCCCTACACCACAACAACAAAAAGAAAGTCGCAACTACTCCACCTCCAAATAAGTTTCTCTCTACTCTCTGCTGATAAAAATTATCTACGCGAAAGAGAGCCTGCCCGTTATAGCTGGACTTATCTCCCCCACAAAAAATGCAAGCGATGTCTTGCTATGTTTCTTTACCATTGCTAACTAATTTTCTCCTCCTCATCATAGGCTCCACACCGGCACCACCTACATACCAGTGGGTAAAGTTACAGGAGGACTTTGTTCTGTTTTTTTGTTATACCGTTCCTACAGGCATCAACGTACTCCATCTCCTCCCATGTCCTAGGACTTTTCCGCAAAGAACCCGAATATGGCGACCAGAATCCTCTCTTTAAACCTCAACAGCCTGAACTCCCCATACAAAAGAAGATCAACCTGGAAGGAGGCACAACACCACAAAGCAAAGGTCGTATGCATTCAAGAAACGCACCTATTGGAAGTAGACAAGCATAGAATGTCTCACAAATCATATCCATATGTGTATTTTGCCTGTGCAGATGGTAGGAAACATGCAGGGGTCATGGTAGCAATCAGAGATAACGCAAAATTTAGCTTAGAGACACAAATATGCGACCCTAAGGGACGCTATATTATCTTAGTTGGCCTTCTAGAAAATAAACAAATTACCCTAGTTAACGCATATGCTCCCAATACAAAACAATTAAACTTTCTAAACAAACTTATGAAGAAAGTCAGACAAATAGCCAAAGGCTCAATATTGATGTGTGGAGACTTTAATTTGATACCAGACATAAATATCGATACAACTAATAGAAAATTAAGAGGAAATGCCAGTCTGGGAGAATTGCTCCATAAAAATGCACTATACGACACCTTCAGATGTACCAATGCTTCTGCAAGGGAGTTTTCACACTATTCCGTTAGACATAAATCATTCTCAAGAATAGATCTATGCTTAACTGATAAAAGCCTACTAACCCACATATCTAGTGCAGAGATAGGAACCCCCACCTGGTCGAATCATGCTCCGACCATAACCACGTTAAATCTTGAAAGGACTTATCTCCCTAGCAAAACCTGGAGGAATGAATCTCCCATCAGATAAAAAAGCAATTCAAGAAGCCATGCTAGAATATTTCAAATTCAACGCAACCCCCGACATAGATCCAATGCAACTCTGGAACACCCACAAGGCATTCATGAGAAGAATCCTTATCAAACTAGGCTCCAAAAAAAAAAGCTACTACAATTGACAACATCCTCTCACAAATTCGCAATAAGAAACAAATTCTACAACAATCACCCTCTATGCAGCTTCATGAAGAGCTACACAAATTGAGGCTAGAGTTACGCAAAACATTATTAGGAGACTTCGATAAAGAAGTGAACGCCCAACGAGCAAATATTTATACCTCTCTCAACAAATCAACTAGATGGATGGCCAATTTAATAAAAAGGAAAAGCATCAGATCTAACATACCCTTCTTGTGGAATTCAGATGAAAAAAGTATAAAATAACCCACCCAAAACAAATTGCTGATTCCTTTAGGGCATACTACAGCAACCTCTATAATCTAAAAAGCGACCCTCAAATAGCCCAACCAAATAGCACAGACAATCAAGACTTCCTACAGAAAATAAACTTACCAACACTAAACACATCCCAAGCTACAGCACTTGATAGACCCATGACACTTCTTGAAATAACCGATACCATCTCATCTTTAAAAAACCACAAAGCACCAGGCCCAGATGGTTATTCTGTGGAATATTATAAAACATTTATAACAACCCTGTCTCCGTTCATACTAAACACATTCAACACAGTCATGATAAGAGGTAACTTCCCAAAGGAGATGCTCCAAGCCACAATAGTGGTTTTACCCAAACCAGGAAAAGAACCAAACATTCCCTCTAATTTCAGACCAATATCATTACTCAATACGGACATAAAAATATACGCCAAGATATTGGCACAAAGAATGTTGAACATACTTCCAAGTATAATACACTCTGACCAAATAGGTTTTGTTAGGGGCAGGCAGGCCTCGGATGGCACACGGAAAATACTAAATCTATTGCACTCCTTAGAAGCAACCCAAACTCCGTCAATAATGCTAGCTCTCGATGCCGAAAAGGCTTTTGATAGAGTACATTGGGAATACGCCTTTGAAACAATGAAAAAATTTGGCATAGGGGAATACATGATCTGTGCCATCCGAGCCCTGTACATACTCCCCACTGCTAGAGTGTTGGTAGATGGGATAATGTCAGACCCCCTGACGATATCAAATGGAACGAGACAGGGGTGTCCATTGTCTCCGATACTATGTTTTAACAATTGAACTGTTGGCAAAGTTGGTGCGATCCACATCTGATGTAAGAGGTGTTCCAACAAACTCCAGACAATATAAATTGGGATTATTCGCAGACGATGTAATTTTAACATTGACCAAACCTTTAGCTTCTTTGAGAACTGTCTGTAGGATTTTGGAACACTTCAGCAAAATATCACTGTACAAATTAAACACAGACAAATCTCTAATTCTTGGCATAAATATTCCAAACACCTTAAAATCCGCGATACAAACAGAATTTCCTTTTAAATGGGGCAAAAAAAGCATTCCATACCTAGGAACCATGTTAACTGCCAATATAAAGGAAATAGAACAAGAGAACTACCCACCACTAATGGAATCTATACAAAAAGAAATCGACCATTTAAATCTAAATTTAACATGGTTTGGGAAAATATTGTCCTATAAAATGAAAATTTTGCCCAAAATCCTCTACTATTTCAGAGTACTACCAATCGCAAAATCAAACCACACAATTACAAAATTGCAAACACAAATGAATAACTTTATTTGGGGAGGAAAAAGATCCCGCTTACCTCTACCAATCCTGTCACTAAACAAAAAAAATGGAGGAGCAAGCGTCCCCAACCTAAAAGCATACCACAACGCTATTTTATTAAACCAACTTAGACAAATGCTAAAAATAGACAACGTTGCGAGCTGGGTAAACATGGAAAAAACTTTCCTGAAAGGAAATTTGGGACAAGCGTGGCTATACGCAACCTCGATCGAATGTCTGCTCCCACACTTAGAAACAGAAACCCAGGTTCTAAAACTCCCTCCCACCACCCAGGCCTCTCTACAAGCCTGGAAGCTGTTTTCAAAACAAATAATTTCGAGAGAAACAAAGAAAGTAAAGCCCTTAATACCTATAGAGGTTCTAAACCTACTCATACCAGATCTAGATATAAAATCATGGAAAGAGAAAGGGATGAACTGGTTGGACGACATCGTATCAACAAAAAGTATCAAACCATTCGCAGACTTGCAACTTAAACATAACCTACCTCTTAACAAAATATTTAAATACTTTAGAATCAACTCTTTCCTAAAAAAAAAAATCCCATACACGTGCTATACCTCCCCAAAACCCTCATAGACAAAATAAATACAACATCCACAACTGGAAAATCAGAATCTAGACTCTTTTATGATATCTTAACGGACAACAAACCCCCCCCCCAAAAGAATACATATGTTAAGCTGGGAAATTGAATTAAAAGAAAAAATATCTATAGAAGAGTGGCTTGGAGCATTTAGATCAATCTCAAAATCCACCAAAGGTCTAGGTATATTGGAATCCCAGACAAAGCTACAATTAAGGTGGTACTATACCCCCACACTGTTATTTAATAGATCAAAGATTGGTAGTGGTTTATGCTGGGGGGACTGCAATCAGATAGGCTCCTTATCACATATCTTTTGGTACTGCACAAAATTAAAACCCTTCTGGAATTAAGTACTCAAGTTCATACAGGACATAATAAAACACCCTATTCCCAAAGACACCAAACTAATCCTCTTATTGGTGGGTCTCGAAACGTTCCCAAATAATACTAGATTCATTCTCTCCCATTCACTAATGACTGCAAAATCAAGAATTGCAAAACACTGTAGAGATCCTGCCCCCCCCCCCCCCCCAGGAATGGGAGAGTTTAAAGGCCGTATGACGGAACAATACACATATGAAAAATGGTTTGCCTACCGGGATAAATCTATCACCCAATTCAAGAGGTCATGGGAACTCTGGAAAAACTCCAAGCCTCAACTTAACTAATTGCATAGATGCCAAGTTTGTTACTGTTTTTGAAACAGTTTTTTCTCTTATACAAAAGTTGTTTTATGCATATTACCTAAAGGGGTTGTCTCGCGGGAGCAAGTGGGGTTATACACTTCTGTATGGCCATATTAATGCACTTTGTAATATACATCGTGCATTAAATATGAGCCATACAGAAGTTATTCACTTACCTGCTCCGTTGCTAGCGTCCACGTCTCCATGGCTCCGTCTAATTTCGCTGGCGGCTTGCTTTTTTTTAGACGCGCTTGCGCAGTCCGTTCTTCTGCTCTGAGCACGAGCCGCTTCAGCGTGCTCGCCGCTACAGCTCTTCTGCGCATGCGCAGACGAGCTGTAACTTCTCGGGAGCACGCTGGAGCGGCCATTCTGCTACCATCCTCTCTTAGAGAATGGTGCAGAAACTTTAGCCGCCCAGCTCTGCAGAGAAGCTGCCCAGCAGTGCCTAGAAGCCGCCCAGCCGCCCAGGTAAGTGATGGGTCGGGAGTGATGTGCGACTAACTGGCGTGGGCCCCTCCGGGTGTCCTAGCGCTGGGCCCCGGAGCCTACATCTGTACTGAGGGGACTGCCGCTGGTCCCCGGGGCCTGCCGCTGTGGCCCGGAGCCTTCGTCTGTTGTCAGGGGCCTAGCGCTGGGGAGCCGGGGCCTAGCGCCGGTTACCTGCTGCCTGGCGGTGGGTGACTGTAGCCCAAGAGCGTGTGCCGTGGTCGGCCGCGTTCAATCCCGGGGTCTGGTCGGCGGCCGCGGTGGGTCCGGTCGGCGGCTGCGGGGCGTCTGGTTGTCAGGGAGACACAGCTGGTAGCGTTTCGGGAGCTACAGGGCTACAGCAAGCGTGGTGCACCATGGGAAAAGAACCGGCGGCCATCTTTTAAGTTCATGAAACAACAGAACTGTGAGTAGAAACCGGCTTTAAAAGCCGTTTACACTGCTGCATAGTAATGTATGCTTAGGAAGGGGGACTGGGCAATAAAAAAAATCACTGTTGCCTCGAGACAACCCCTTTAATATACCTGAATATAACCAAGACAGCATCTCCAATTATACGCAAAGATGTTGTGTCCAAGGGTTTCAGATGTTTTAAAAATGTTAGTCTAAAATAACATAGGTTCCAGGATGATATCTTAAACACGCAAATGCACCGTGATTAACATGTTAAACACAATTGTTGTATTTATACCTCTGTACACCTGAATGTAACCAAAATCAATCCATAGTTTGATTTGCTGTATTTCTATTTGTACGCATAATCTTGATAAAAATCTATTGAAATAAAAATGGACTCCTTTATCAACCACTTTAATTGTTAGTGTTGCTGGTAAGATTGTTTGTATGGACAATGATCAGCTGTAGCACAGCCAGTGATTATCTAGTGCATATAGCCAGCTTTAGGCCCCCTGTCCGCGGTCGAGGTGGAATATCGCTGGTGATATTCCGCAGCGGAGGACGAGGGTGCAGAGCTGACAGGTTTCAGCAGTAAGCCTATCTAACAGATAGGCTCACCGCGGCAATTGCAGCATGCCACAATTTGAATCCTACAAGCAGAGAAGCGCTATGATTCTCTGCTCGTGGACGCCGGCGCTGCTTTTTCTATAGCAACACTATGGAAAGCTTTTTACAGAGCATGATCCACAGGCGATTTATCGCCTGCGGATCATCGCCCGTGGACAGACAGCCTTACTCTTCCAATTGTAAAGTTATTTGGAATATGTTGGTGCTAAATAAAGTTTATTTTACTGCTCGGCTCTGTTGAAGTTCTGATGATCAAACATTGAATGCTTTAGTACAGAAAAACCTTGGTGAAAAGAGCTCCGTCATGATATAATGTTCTCTTATCAGGGATCATCTGAAATGGGAAACTGTAAAAAGAAATAGTATAAATGCTTTTATGCGTTCTTAGGTTACCTGTAGAGATGAGCGAACGTACTCGTCCGAGCTTGATATTCGTGCGAATATTAGGGTGTTCGGGATGCTCGTTACTCGTAACGAGTACCACGCGGTGTTCCGGTTACTTTCAGTTTCCTCTCTGAGACGTTAGCGCGCTTTTCTGGCCAATTGAAAGACAGGGAAGGCATTACAACTTCCCCCTGTGACGTTCAAGCCCTATACCACCCCCCTGCTGTGAGTGGCTGGGGAGATCTGATGTCACCCGAGTATAAAAATCGGCCCCTCCCGCGGCTCGGCTCAGATGCCTTGTGAGTTAGCTGAGGGAAAGTGCTATCGTGCTGGAGCTGCTGTAGGGAGAGCGTTAGGAGTTAGTGTAGGCTTCAAGAACCCCAACGGTCCTTCTCAGGGCCACATCTAATAGTGTGCAGTACTGTGTTAGCACTGTATTTTTATTTTTTTTTTCAAAATTGGATCTGCAGAGCATTGCGCCCTGCAATAGGGACAGAAGTGGTGGTTAGGCAGGGAGAGTGTTAGCAGTGAGTGTAGGGTTCAAGAACCCCAACGGTCCTTTCTAGGGCCACATCTATCCGTGTGCAGTACTGTCCAGGCTGCTGTTAGCAGTGTTGCATATTTTTTTTTTCTCTCAAAACCGGCTGTGCAGACCATTGCACCCGGCATTAATACTACAGGGATAGAATTGTGTAGGCAGGGCCAGACGACATACATTATTCATTGAATAGACGCAGTGTGGCTTTTCCTTTGAAAAACAAGGGAAAAAATTCTATTTCGCCTGCCTCTGACAGTCCTCAGGGCTCTGGGTACGTGTGTGCTGCGTGCAGAACGTTAAAAAAAATCAGACGCAGCCAGCTACGTTTTACTGCAGGCTTGCGCCAATTTTTTTCCTGCATGGGAAATCCCTGATCTGCTGTAGCGAATAACTTTGCATCACTGCAGTTCTGTGACACATTTGCAGGGCCACAACACAGTTATTAAACTTAGTAGTATTCATTGAATACACGCAGTGTGGCTTGTCCTTTGAAAAACAAGGGAAAAAATTCTATTTTGGCTGCAGGCTTGCGCCAATTATTTTCCTGCATGGGAAATCCCTGATCTGCTGTAGCGAATAACTTTGCATCACTGCAGTTCTGTGACACATTTGCAGGGCCACAACACAGTTATTAAACTTAGTAGTATTCATTGAATAGACGCAGTGTGGCTTTTCCTTTGAAAAACAAGGGAAAAAATTCTATTTCGCCTGCCTCTGACAGTCCTCAGGGCTCTGGGTACGTGTGTGCTGCGTGCAGAACGTTAAAAAAAATCAGACGCAGCCAGCTACGTTTTACTGCAGGCTTGCGCCAATTTTTTTCCTGCATGGGAAATCCCTGATCTGCTGTAGCAAATAACTTTGCATCACTGCAGTTCTGTGACACATTTGCAGGGCCACGCACCCGCACGCTCAATCGTTAACCGTCCACATAGCCAAATTTATCAGCCTTGAGATGCTGCCGTATAGGGTTGTGGAAACAGAGGCTTTCAAAGCTATGATGGCGGCGGCGGCCCCGCGCTACTCAGTTCCCAGTCGCCACTACTTTTCCCGATGTGCCGTCCCAGCCCTGCACGACCACGTCTCCCGCAACATTGTACGCGCCCTCACCAATGCGGTTAGTGGCAAGGTCCACTTAACTACGGACACGTGGACAAGCACAGGCGGGCAGGACCACTACATCTCCCTGACGGCACATTGGGTGAATTTAGTGGAGGCTGGGACAGAGTCAGAGCCTGGGACCGCTCACGTCCTACCCACCCCCAGAATTGCGGGCCCCAGCTCGGTGGTGGTATGTTCGGCGGTGTATGCTTCCTCCACTAAAGCACCCTCCTCCTCCTCCTCCTCAACCTCTGTCTCGCAATCTAGATGTGTCAGCAGCAGCAGGACGTCGCCAGCAGTCGGTGTCGCGCGGCGTGGCAGCACAGCGGTGGGCAAGCGTCAGCAGGCCGTGCTGAAACTACTCAGCTTAGGAGATAGGAGGCACACGGCCCACGAACTGCTGCAGGGTCTGACAGAGCAGACCGACCGTTGGCTTGCGCCGCTGAGCCTCCAACCGGGCATGGTCGTGTGTGACAACGGCCATAACCTGGTGGCGGCTCTGCAGCTCGGCAGCCTCACGCACGTGCCATGCCTGGCCCACGTCTTTAATTTGGTGGTTCAGCGCTTTCTGAAAAGCTACCCACGCTTGTCAGACCTGCTCGTAAAGGTGCGCCGGCTCTGCGCACATTTCCACAAGTCCCACACGGACGCTGCCACCCTGCGCACCCTGCAACATCGGTTTAATCTGCCAGTGCACCGACTGCTGTGTGACATGCCCACACGGTGGAACTCTACGCTCCACATGTTGGCTAGGCTCTATGAGCAGCGTAGAGCTATAGTGGAATACCAACTCCAACATGGGCGGCGCAGTGGGAGTCAGCCTCCTCAATTCTTTTCAGAAGAGTGGGCCTGGTTGGCAGACATCTGCCAGGTCCTTGGAAACTTTGAGCAGTCTACCCAGGTGGTGAGCGGCGATGCTGCAATCATTAGCGTCACCATTCCTCTGCTATGCATCTTGAGAAGTTCCCTGCAAACCATAAAGGCAGCCGCTTTGCGCTCGGAAACAGAGCCGGGGGAAGACAGTATGTCGCTGGATAGTCAGAGCACCCTCCTGTCTATATCTCAGCGCGTTCAGGAGGAGGAGGAGGAGCATGAGGAGGATGAGGAGGAGGGGGAAGAGACAGCTTGGCCCACTGCTGACGGTACCCATGCTGCTTGCCTGTCATCATTTCAGCGTGTATGGCCTGAGGAGGAGGAGGAGGATCCTGAAAGTGATCTTCCTAGTGAAGACTGCCATGTGTTGCGTACAGGTACCCTGGCACACATGGCTGACTTCATGTTAGGATGCCTTTCTCGTGACCCTCGCGTTACACGCATTCTGGCCACTACGGATTACTGGGTGTACACACTGCTCGACCCACGCTATAAGGAGAACCTTCCCACTCTCATTCCCGAAGAGGAAAGGGGTTCGAGAGTGTTGCTATACCACAGGACCCTTGCGGACAAGCTGATGGTAAAATTCCCACCCGACAGCGCTAGTGGCAGAAGGCGCAGTTCCGAGGGCCATGTAGCAGGGGAGGTGCGGAGATCGAGCAGCATGTACAGCCCAGGCAGTGCAACAGTCTTTAAGGGCCTGGACAGCTTTATGGCTCCCCAGCAAGACTGTGTCACCGCTCCCCAGTCAGGGCTGAGTCGGCGGGAGCACTGTAAAAGGATGGTGAGGGAGTACGTAGCCGATCGCACGACCGTCCTCCGTGACACCTCTGCCACCTACAACTACTGGGTGTCGAAGCTGGACACGTGGCCTGAACTAGCGCTGTATGCCCTGGAGGTGCTTGCTTGTCCTGCGGCTAGCGTCTTGTCGGAGAGGGTGTTTAGTGCGGCTGGGGGAATCATCACAGATAAGCGTACCCGCCTGTCAACCGACAGTGCCGACAGGCTAACACTCATCAAGATGAACAAAGCCTGGATTTCCCCAGACTTCTCTTCTCCACCAGCGGACAGCAGCGATACCTAAGCAATACGTAGGCTGCACCCGTGGATGGAAGCATAGTTCTCTCTCACCATCCAAAACGGGGACATTTCTGCTTCATCAATCTGTGTATAATATTCCTCCTCCTCCTCCTGCTCCTCCTCCTGAAACCTCACGTAATCACGCTGAACGGGCAATTTTTCTTAGGGCCACAAGGCTCACTCATATAATTTTTCTAAAATTTTTTTATACGTTTCAATGCTCTTAAAAGCGTTGGAACTTTAACTTGAACCAATTTTTCGTTAAACCGGGCTGCCTCCAGGCCTAGTTACCACTTAAGCCACATTAACCAAAGCGATTAATGGGTTTCACCTGCCATCTTGGTTGGGCATGGCCAATTTTTACTGAGGTACATTAGTACTGTTGGTACACCAATTTTTTTGGGCCCTCACCTACAGTGTAATCATAGCAATTTCTATGTTCTTTGCCTGCACTCATGGTACAAAAAGGTGTGTGGGGTTGGCCTACACTTTAGCTACATAAATGTAACTTGGGCCTTGGCTATACTGCAGCTACTGAAATGGAACTAAGACTGCGCTCCCACTATACTGCTGCTTCGGAATTGTTCCTGGGGCCTGTGTAGGCTGCTACTATTACTTAAATGGAACTTAGACTATGCTCCTCCTATACTGCTGCTTCGGAATTGTTACTGGGGCCTGTCTTGAGTGCTACTATTACTGAAATGGAACTAATACTGTGCTCCCCCTATAATGCTGCTAGTGATATGTTAGTGGGGCCTGTCCTAATGCTACGGCTGAAATGTTACGAATTCTGGGCTCTGACTATACCGCTGCTAATGGTATGTCTCTGGGGTGTGGAAACAGAGGCTTCCCAAAGACATGATGGCGGCGAGGCCATTTCCCACCAACGCGGTTACTGTTAAGGTGCATATAACCACGGACACGTGAAGAGGACACGTAGTGCCTCAAAAACATCCCCCTCCTCCTCCAACAATGAAAACATTCTTGGCAAATGCCTTTGCATTGGTTCGTCTGGTGGCAGTCCAAGAATTTCACCTTTACCGACACAACAAGAGAGCCCCCTGACCATCCCCCCGCCACGGCCCACTTAATCCTGGCCACATTCCGAAAACCAACAAAATACAACCGTGCTACTAGGTCCGCAGTCACCACCACATTACCACCAACGCAGTTACTGTTAAGGTACATATTACCAGTCTGACTGGGGCATACAGACACCTTGACAGAATGAATAGTGTGTGGCACATAGGTTCCCCATTGCTATGCCCACGTGTGCAGCTCCTGATGGAGGTGGCACAGGATTGGATTTCTCATTGCTTCTGTACAGCATTGTGGGCTATCGCCCCACCACTTTTAAAGAGGGTCGCTGCCTAGCCGTGCCAACCCTCTGCAGTGTGTGCTTGCAGTTCCTCCTCATGGCAGACGCACTTATAAATAGACATGAGGGTGGTGTGGCATGAGGACAGCTGAAGGCTGCGCAGGGACAGTTTGGTGTGCGCTGTGGACACTGTGTCGTGCAGGGGGGAGGGGGGTTGGGCAGCATGTATCCCAGGAGAAGTGGCAGCAGAGTGTCATGCAGGCAGTGATTGTGCTTTGTTGTAGCTAGTGTGGTGCTTAGCTAAGGTATGCCATGCTAATGAGGGCTTTTCAGAAGTAAAAGTTGTTGGGAGGGGGGGGCCCCACTCTTGCCGGTATTGTGGCTTAATAGTGGGACCTGTGAACTTGAGATGCAGCCCAACATGTAGCCCCTCGCCTGCCCTATCCGTTTCTGTGTCGTTCCCATCACTTTCTTGAATTGCCTAGATTTTCACACATGAAAACCTTAGCGAGCATCGGTGAAATACAAAAATGCTCGGGTCGCCCATTGACTTCAATGGGGTTCGTTACTCGAAACGAACCCTCGAGCATCGCGATAAATTCGTCCTGAGTAACGAGCACCCGAGCATTTTGGTGCTCGCTCATCTCTAGTTACCTGCCATGGTGCATCCTTTTTAACATCTATTTTCTTACCCTGCTTATACAGTATATAATGGCCTCATACAAAAAAAAAACATTCACAATGTCTGTTTTGCTCAACATTAAACTAGTCAGATCTCTACTCTTTAGAGTAGGTTTGAAAATTAAAGCAGTATTTTGATTATTAGGTTTGTTAGCACCAGTTTTTAGGCGCCCGATGACTTTTGTGCTATGGAGGTAACTGCCACTATCTACCACAGTGTAGAAACTCTACAGTACCATCTCACAACAATTGAATTAGCCATTTTATTAGAAGAAATTCTGGAAATACTCCTTACATGTATTATTTACAAGTGTTCAGCAAACCAAACTAGTTGAACCCTATTTCAGATCAAAATTTGCTAAAAGTTCATTTCACGGCGAACCCGAACCTTAGACGGTTCGTCCTGGCTGAAAGTACGGAAGAAGATGGTAGTGGTGGTTCTTCCTGTGGCTTAGTGGTTATCACTGTTGCCTTGCAACACTGGTGTACTAGGTTCAGATCTGACAACACCTGCATGGAGTTTGTATGTTCTCCCTGTGTTTCATATAGCGCATGCATATTACACAGCGCTTCATATCAATTTTTTTTTGTCCCTAATAGGGATCACAATCTATATTCTTCTTTATCCATCTTCTCAGTAAATGTATGTACTATGTAAATGTGATTATTATGAAGAAAAAACCCATGCAAACACAGGGAGAGCATACAAACTCCATGCAGATAATGATCTTAGTCAGATTTGAACCAGGACTTTAGCGCTACAAGACAACAGTGCTAACCACGGAGCCACCAAGCTGCTTCCTCTTCTTACATCTGGCACCACCACTATTGTTTGTCTGGGATCATTATTTTAGGGATATTGGTCAATTCAAACTAATTCGGACAGAACCAAACTTTTTTCCAAAATCCGGCGAACCAGATGAACCGGACTTATCAAAATTTAGCTTAATTACGGACATGTGTCGCATAGGAGGCACATGTAGTGATATAGTAGTAGTTTACTCCACAATGATTGGTGATACTATGTTTTGACTGGATTAAGCCTTCTTTTAGCAGAAGACCATAAATAAACCTTGCATGGGTAAGCAAAGGAGAGAGGGCATCACTGTATAATGCATTAACCCTGTGTTGTGATACTTGAATGTCTCTGGCTGTGGTACCACTACTTAATTTGTAACACAGCGTAAACTCATACCAAGGCATTAGGCCCGCTGTCCACGGCCGTGATGGAATATCGCTAGCGATATTCTGCCGTGGGGGAGCAGGGGGGAGAGCTGTCAGGTCTTCACACTGAGCCTTTCTGATAGATATACTTACCGCGGAGAATCGCGGTATGCCGCGATTTGAATCCCGCGAGCGGAGAATCGCAATGATTCTCCGCTCATGGACATTGGGGCTGCGCTTTTCATACCAACACTATGGAAAGCGCTCACTGCGTTACCCATGGCCGGATAATCACTGCGGATAACGCAAAATTCTATCGCCCTTGGACAGGCAGCCTTATTGTGTGTTCTCGCAAATTACTCAGACAGGAGGTTTTACATACAGAATTTTTGGAAAAAAGCTGCAGTTTTTTTTAATTGAACACTGAACTGGATTCAAAAGATCTAGGAAGTATAAAGTTAGGATTTATGCTGGGTCCACTTCTGGCTGTGGCTTAGAAAAAGTTGCAGTAGTCGGTGCCCCCCCCCTCCCCCCCCCCCCCCCCCACACACACAAAAATGACATTTTTGAAGCCACCTTTCGTTTAGTAATTTTTGGGTCAAATGAAGTAGCTGATTTTCTTTCCATTAAAATAAATAAGAAAACCTAGAAACATTGAAGACCTGCAGCAATAGAAGCTACCATTTATGCTGATGGTAATGTCATTTCTCCTGTTTTGACATTGTAAACCAATAATACCATCTACATAGGGACGCTATTTAAGAAGGCCTAAAAACAATATCCGCAAACAGAAGCCAAGTTACCAACTTATAGAGGATGTGTGTGAAAATTACGATTTACTGTAACCTACTGTATGCTCATATGCACAAGGACAAGAAATGGAAAAGATTTACATAAAAATCAGTTTTGCTGAAGTCCTGTAAAGCGACCATCCAGTTTCAGCATAAAATTCTGTCCCGGGTTTGTATGGGGAAAGGGGTATATTGCCTGCAGTTGTACTTCCCTGCTGGCCCTCCAATTTCGGGGCCCTGTAGTTTCGGGGCCTATATTCAGTTATCCAACATGGCTGACTACCTAATTCGCTCAGTGCATTGAGTAGGAAATCATACAACTTTCTAATATAAATGCATTTAAAATTCTGCTCATATTCCTTTCTTATAGCAGTGCACTACACATACACGGTAGAATGGTATACTCCCTGGACAGATGTGTCCATAGTAATGGCTGTCAGTCATGTGACCCCTGGTGTTCAACTGACACTGATCAGGTATCTTATAGGTGGATAGTAGATTACTGGGGAGCCGTGGTTAATAAGGTCAACTGAAAATTAAAACCACCATACAGAGGAGATGGTGGAAAATTACAAGAGCTGCTTCTCCACAGACACTGACAGACATGATGACGTTGCAGGTAATGAAACTGTATGAGTTCTGCTCCTTGTTAATCTGCTATTCACCTATAATACCTGATTAGTGTTGGGCCTCCTTCACACGGGCGACAAAGTCGTGCGATTTTGTAGCGTTGCTACAATGCTACAAATCGCATGTATGTGAAGCCCATGCTCTCCTATGGGTTCCTTCACACATGCAATGTTTTGTAGCATGCATCAACCCGACACAAAAACCTTGCGGGTCCTGTGATTTGCCCGCGACTCGTGAAGTTTTGTAGCCCATGTTTCCCTAAGGAGCCTTCCTCTCTGTTGCATCACACGAAAACGCGGTTTTCGTGTGGTGCAATGCAACTTTGGCAGTAGAAAATGCTACTGTCAAAGCTATAATCTAAGCCCTAACTGCAGAAAAAAAAGAAAATACACATACATCACCTTAGACATGCTGTCAACCCAGCCGCAGCTTCTCCCCAGGTCCCGGCACTGATCATCATCTTCTCTTCTGGAAGGGAATTCAAAAATCCCTGCCTCCTGGAAGCGCTGGCTGTGATTGGCTGACGCTGAGCCAATCACAGCAAGTGCTCGATGAATGGCAGTAATTGAACTAATCACAGCCATTCATTGAGTACTGGCTGTGATTGGCTATGCGTCAGCCAATCGCAGCCAGTGCTTCCAACAACTAGGGATTTTTCAATCCCCAGCCAGAAGATGAAGAAGATGATCAGTGCCGGGACCTGGGGAGAGGTGATGTATCCTTTTTTAAATTTTTTTTCTTCAGTTACAGCTTATTTTCGGGGTTGGGCTTATATTTCAAGCGCGACTTTGTAGCGCTACTCAATCGCGGAATTGCCTCGAGAAGAGACAGTGATATAGCACGGTGCAGTGATGCAATATAGCTGCAATTTTCTCGTGGCGATGCCGTATCGCCCGTGTAAAGGAGGCGTAAGTTTAACACCAGGGGTCACATGAGTAACTGCCATTATAGACAGACCTGTGCATGGGCTGTTTCATTCTAGTGTGCAGATAGGGGTCAACTGTGCCGCTATAAGAAAGTGATGTAAGGAGAATTCTAAATACATGTATATTAGAAAACTGTATGATTTTCTATTCTGTAACTAAAGAAAAGCTGTAAAGAGCAGTAGAAAGCGGACAACCCCTTTTAAAGCATAAAAAAAAAAAAAGGGTGGGCCTCATCTATATATATAAAATTTAATGTATGTCTGTCTGTTTGTCCTTTATGCGCCACTACACCATTCATCCGATCGCCATGAAACTTTGGGATGAGTACACACCTGGGAAGATTATAGGCATAGTACAGCTATCCTATGATAAATGGCATGCGCGCGAGCGTCGTCGACAGTTACGACCCCCCCCCCCCACGTAGATCGTTCGATTTCCATCTTTGCCACCAATTCTCTCACTTCCCGATATCATAAAAACTTGAAATCTGGCATGAGCATTGATTGTGTCATAAATAGGAAAAGCTAATGAGTCCCAACTCAATTATTCAATTCTAAGCGCAAAAGAATTAGCGTCCAAATTTTACATACGGAATTTAATTTTCTCGCTTCCCAATGTCATAGAAACTTGAAATTTGGCATGAGCATTGATTATGTCATAAATAGGAAAAGTTAAAAGGTCGCAACTCGATTATTCAATTCTAAGCGCAAAAGAATTAGCGTCCAAATTTTACGTACGGAATCTAATTCTCTCACTTTCCAATGTCAGAGAAACTTGAAATTTGGCACGAGCATTGATTATGTCATGAATAGGAAACGTTAATGGGTCCCAACTCGATTATTCAATTCTAAGCGCCAAAGAATTAGCGTCCAACTTTTACGTACGCAATCTAATTATCTCACTTCCCGATGTAATTTGGCACGAGCATTGATTATGTCATAAATAGGAAAAGCTAATGGGTCCCAACTTGTCTTCAATTCTAAGCGCAAAAGAATTAGCGTCCAAGTTTTACGTACGGAATCTAATTTTCTCACTTCCCGATGTCATAGAAATATGAAATTTGGCATGAGCATTGATTGTCATAAATAGTTAAAGTTAATGGGTCCCAACTCGATTATTTAATTCTAAGCACTAAAGAATTAGCGTGCAAATTTTACGTAGTACGGAATCTAATTCTCTCACTTCCTGATGTAATTTGGCACGGGCATTGATTATGTCATAAATAGGAAAAGTTAATGGGTCCAAACTCGATTATTCAATTCTAAGCGCAAAAAAAAAAAAATGAGCATCCAAATTTTACGTATGGAATCTAATTCTCTTACTTCCTGATGCCATCTATATATATATATAGAATGTATGTCTGTCCTTTATGCATTACTACACCATTCATCCAATCGCCACGAAACTTTGGGAAGTTTTTGAGTACACTCCTGGGAAGATTACTGGCATAGTTCAACTATCCTCCGATAGATGGCGCACGTGCAAGCATCGTCGACAGTTATGCCCCCCAGACAAAGATTGTTTGATTTCCATCTCAAGCACGAAAGCAAAAGGCATTACGAGCAAGCGTGTTCAACTACAAAATGATGCATCCGCCGAATGTTTCGCTTGACAGTTGCTGGATATTGAGAATGCTGAGGTAAAATGAAAGCCGCGCTGTGATTGGTTGCTATTTCTTATACTGCTGAGGTAACATGAAAGCTGTGCTGTAATTGGTTGCTATATATTATAGTGCTAAGGCAACATGAAAGCTGTGCTGTGATTGGTTGCTACTTATACTACTGAGGTTACATGAAAGCTGCGCTGTGATTGGTTGTTATATATTATACCGCTGAGTTAACTTAAAAGCTGCGCTGTGATTGGTTGTTATCTAGATATATAAAAACGAATGTATGTATGTATGTCTTCGCAGCAGCGCGCGACGGGTAAGCTAGTTTATCATAACTGTTTAAAAGCAAAACTCTGTTGCCCATAGTAACCAATTACAGCACAGCTTTCATTTCTTAAACTTCTCTAGTGAAAAGGAAAGCTGCACTGTAATTGGTTGAGGTGGGCAACAAACAGTTTTTCTTTTAGGCAATTTTTGATAAATCTGCCCCATTGTATTTTTGACATGTGGGGCTTGTGCAATCCTGAAATACTGGATCTTTTGTACTGTGGAGTAGTCAATCCTGGATTACCATTTGCTTGTTTTAACCCCTTTAGTGACCAAGCTTTTTTTTCCATTTACTTTCTTTCCTCGACCCTTTTTTTAAAAAAAAAATTGTAACTTATTTATTTATCCATCGATGTCGCCGCATGGGGGCTTGTTTTTTGCGGGACGAGTTGTAGTTTTCAATGGTGTTATTTAAAGTACCATATAATGTACTGAAAATCGTTTAAAAAATTCTAAGTGGAGAGAAATGGAGAAAAATTAAATTCCTTCATCTTTCGGTGCATCTTGTTTCTACGGCGCATAAACTCCAGCAAAAATGACATGATAACTTTATTCTATAGGTCAGTACTATTACTACAATACCAAATACTTTTTTTTTTGCTGTACTACTTGTGTTTATTTTTTTAAGATATTTTTTTAAATTATTTTCTGCCACCAGTTTCTACGCGAAATAGCTTTTTTTACTTTTCCATCAACATAGTCATGCGAGGGATCATTTTTTGGGGGGTGTCCTGTAGTTTGCTTCGGTACTAGAGATGAGCGAGCACCAAAATGCTCGGGTGCTCGTTACTCGGGACGAACTTTTCGCGATGCTCGAGGGTTCGTTTCGAGTAACGAACCCCATTGAAGTCAATGGGCGACCCAAGCATTTTTGTATTTCGCCGATGCTCGCTAAGGTTTACGTTTGTGAAAATCGGGGCAATTCAAGAAAGTGATGGGAACGACACAGCAACGGATAGGGCAGGCGAGGGGCTACATGTTGGGCTGCATCTCAAGTTCCCAGGTCCCACTATTAAGCCACAATAGCGGCAAGAGTGGGCCCCCCCCCCCTGTCAGCATAAAGATCGTTTTCCTCTGCCATAGCTGTAACAGCTGTGGCAGAGAAGAACGATGTTAGCCCATTGAATTCAATGGAGCCAGCAATACAGCAGGTTCCACTGAAAGCAATGGGCTGCCGGCAATCGCGGGATGAATTGTCGGGAAGGACTTAAATATATAAGCCCTTCCCTGAAATTCATCCAGAAATGTGTTACAATAAAAATATATACCGGCGTATAAGGCGACGGGGCGTATAAGACGACCCCCCAACTGTCACCTTATACGCCGGTAATACAGCGGAGCAAAGAATAAAAATCATTACTCACTTCACCGGGCGTTCTGCGGTGCTCCTGCAGGCTGTCGCTCCCTCCTGGTCCCAGGCAGAGCATTGCTTTCTGGACGCAGTGGTTGAAATCCCCGCCTCCAGAAACACACGTGCCTTCAGCCAATCACAGCCATTCAATGACATCATTGTCATTGGCTGTGATTGGCTGAAGGCACGTGTGTTTCTGGAGGCGGGGATTTAAAGCCCTTCGTAGAGAAAGCAATGCTCTGCCGGGGACCAGGAGGGAGCGACAGCCTGCAGGAGCACCGCAGATCGCCGGGGGAGGTGAGTAATGATTTTTATTCTTTGCTCCGCTGTATTACCGGCGTATAAGTTGGGGGGTCGTCTTATACGCCCCGTCGCCTTATACGCCGGTATATATTTTTATTGTAACGCATTTCTGGATGAATTGCAGGGAAGGGCTTATATATTTAAGCCCTTCCTGACAATTCATCCCGCGATCGCCGGCAGCCCATTGCTTTCAGTGGAACCTGCTGTATTGCTGGCTCCATTGAATTCAATGGGCAAACATCGTTCTTCTCTGCCACAGCTGTTACAGCTGTGGCAGAGAAGAATGATTTGTCTTCTATATGTTCTCAATGGGGTCGGCGCTGCTGCCGCCGGCCCCATTGAGCGCATATAGAGAAGAGAACAGAAATCGCAGATCGCACATAGGTGCGATCTGCGATTTCTATGGCCTAAGAAGGACCGTTGGGGTTCTTGAAACCTAAAATACTCCTAACACTATCCCTATAGCAGCTCCGGCATCAACAACACTTTCCCTGAACTATGTCAGAATGCATCTGTGGCGAGCCGCGGGAGGGGCCGATTTTAATACTCGGGTGACACCTGATCTCGCCAGCCACTCACTGCAGGGGGGTGGTATAGGGCTTGAACGTCGCAGGGGGAAGTTGTAATGCCTTCCCTGTCTTTCTATTGGCCAGAAAAGCGCGCAAATTTCTCAGGGAAGAAAATGAAAGTAACCCGAACATCGCGTGGTACTCGTCACGAGTAACGAGCATCTCGAACACCCTAATACTCGAACGAGTATCAAGCTCGGACGAGTATGCTCGCTCATCTCTATTCGGTACCATTTGGGAATACATACGACTGCTATGTATTTTTGTTTTATTATTTAAATTCTTTTATTATAACTATTGCAGAAGTGTGTTTTTTTTTAAACATTTATTACTTTTTTTTAAATAATTAGTAAAACTTTATTGATCTTATTTATTTATTTTTTTTAGTCCCCCGAGGGGACAACAACTTGTGATGTTTTGATCATTCCTGCAGTATGATGTAAATCCATATAGCATTATATCATACTGCAATCAGGCCGGCAGTCTATTAAGCCACCCCACGGCATGGTTTGATAGGCATTCTGCTATGACAACCCTGGGGCCTTACAGAATGCCACCAGCTGCCATGGCAACCGCACGGCTCCCTGTGATCTCATCTCCCCTGGAACATCGGTCGCAATTTAAATGTCGGTGTCACCCCGCGATCTCCCTTCATACATGTCCTGCAGCTGCAGTACGTAAATACACGATAGGCCAGTTACTAAGGGGTTAAAAAGTGAGGGACTGGATTTAATGTGCTGTGTAATTTCATGTGTAAGGCTATTTCAGACGACCGTATATCGGCTCGGTTTTTACACCGAGCCGATATACGGTGTCATTGTCTGCAGGGGGAGGAGGATGGAAGAGCCAGGGGCAGGAACTGAGCTGCCGCCCCCTCTCCGCCCCTCTCCACTATTTGCAATAGGAGGGGTGAGACAGGGGCGGAGCTAAGTAACGGCGCTTAGCTCCGCCCCCATCCCGGCCCTCCCATTGCAAATAGTGGCAAGGGGCGGGGAAGGGGTGGGACCTTAGTTCTTGCCCCTGGCTCTTCCATCCTCCCCCCCCCCATGCAGACAAGGACACCGTATATCGGCTCGGCGTGAAAACCGAGCCGATATACGGTCGTCTAAATAAGCCCTAAAGGTGGTTTCACGTTTAGGATTTTTGGAAAAAGTAATGTTTTATTGTGGTGTTTTCCTGGCATTTATTGCTGCAATTTTTTCAGCAAAGAACGCCACAGCTAGATTTTAGTTGTGGATCACTTGGGCGATATAAACACACTATGAACTTTGTCTTTTTTTTGTCTGACGCTTTCCGTACTTTGGCTGCTTTTTTCTTGTCATAGTATTTTTTCTCAGCTGTTTTTTCCTTGGACTTTTCTCTTCGATATAGAAGCCTGAAAAAACCATCTGGATAGTAGGAAAAAATGCTTTTTAAAGAAATCCGTATTTTACAAGCCACAGAAAAACTGTGTGAAAGAGGCCTATATGGGATAAAATAAGCAGGTGACATAAGTAAAGGCCCACAATGAGAAAAAGGTAGTAATTATCTTGTTGTTCCAGTTTTATAATATATGGTTTTAAGATGATTAGTAATCTATTCCACATGTTTCAGGGTGATTTAGTATTAAGGAAGGGTGACAGGTCTAGTGATTCCTTGTAGAACAATTCAGTGGGTAGAAGTTGGGAACACTGGCGTAACTATAGGGGATGCTTTTGCACCCTGGCTCAGGAGCCTTAGGGGGCCCATAAGGCCTCTTTTCTCCATATAGGGAGCACAGTACTATGAATAAAGCATTATAATTGGGGCCCCTGTTACAGGTTTTGCATTGGGGCCCAGGAGCTTCAAATTACACCTCTAGTTGGGAAACAAATTAAACCGTAGTAGCATTTACCGATCTCTAGGGGATCTGCATATTTCTGTGGATATTATGTAGCACATAGCTTACAGTGTGCAGCACTGAAAACCTTATCTGTGTCTTCTGCCTTTTATCAACATTCTCCAATTAATGAGGTGGTACAGTTGCCTGTGGCTTTATTTAGGTGATTTTTAAATAGAACAGCTGTAAGACTATGCTGAGTATGTTGGAGATGTAATGTTGCCATTCTACCCCTGCTGTAAATGCTTAGTCACAGAACATTTTATGGTCTCCATTACCGCAAGGTGAAGGTCAAATCATGCACTTTTAAGGGGTTTTCTAATATTCTAGAACTAGATCTATTATTATTTATAATGCAAAAGAATTTCAGCTAATGGATCAAAGGAAGACCTTCAAATATCTAGATGATTGGATATTTTGGAAACGTGTTGACAACTATAGAACAAAATATGATATGTACTTGAACAGAGCAGCCTGTATATACAACACCACCCACCCCATTGCAAATTAGGTTTATTTGCTACGTTTGCAAACTTTCAGCTGTTTGCAAAAAAAATGAAACTAGAACAATTCTAATAGCTCAAAAAAACTAATAAAGCAAATGGTTTCTCCAAATTTAACACAAAATACACTTTTCAATGACTACTGCAGAATTATTTAAACCCTCTGAATAGAATCCCTCATAAAAGCACACATTTGCAAAGTAGGTGTTGTCTCAAGCACACCTGATGCAACTAATCGGGGACTTTAATAGTGGCATAAGGTGTGCTTGAGATAAAACATAACAAATACATGGACTGGCTAGGGGTTTGTTGATTGTGACATTTAATTGCATGTTAGAAGTCAAGAAAGTGGTCCAAAAAGTTAAAAGGCGCTGAATGTTCCTACAATTGAAAGCAAAGTTTGCAAGTTCAAAGTAAAAAGAACACTGGCTGCACTACCTAGATATTGCAGAAAAAGTAAGCCATCATCAGCTGCCACCAAATAGTTGAGGAGGCAGGTGAGTGGTCAAAACCCTTGATTGACAGCAAAAGGCCTAGATTTCATGTAAAATGTTGTGGCAGCAGGCACTGAGGTTTCTCTTCATACTCTAAGGCCTCATGTCCACGGGGAAAATCAGGCCCGCTATGGATTCTGCATGGAGAATCTGCAGTGGGTCCCTCCTGCCCCGCGGACATGAGCACTGAAAATAAGAATAAATAAGAATAAACTTACCCGGAGCCGACCAGGCAGGTCTTCTCTTCTTCGCGGCCGTATCTTCTTTCTTCGGCCGGCGGATGTGCTCGGACCCGGACGGCTTCCATAGGCTTCAATAGAAGCCTGCGGGAGCCGTCCCCGTGGGAGACCCGCACGAAAATGGAGCATGTCCATTTTTTTTCATGCTCCATATTTTTTTTAATTCCCTTTTATTGACCATCCGTGGGTATTCATCTACCCGCAGGTGGTCAATGCATCCCTAAGGGGTGCGGATCCGCAGGCGGGAGAAGAGTTAAAATCGCTGCGGATTTTAATTCTTCTTTTTCCCGTGGACATGAGGCTTAAAGCTACTCTCACATAGGTGTTTTTTACAATGTTGCAGTGAGCTTTCATTGATTTAAACGCCATGCTAATCGAACGCTGCCTGTTCTATTTAAGTGGTTTGCAGCGCTTTTCAACGTACCATATCACCCATTGCAATGATGGGTGCGTTGAAAGTCTGTCTAAAATGTGTGTTAACATTCTAACTGCGTTTCAAACACCTGTGTGAGATTGGCCTAAGGCCGCTCACACACAGGCGTTAGCAAAACGCTGTGATTTGGACGGCGTTCTCTGACACATTGTGCAGCATTCAACAGTATTTATTAACACACCCCCATCATTGTGATTGGTGCTGAACTACGTTAAAAAGCGCTAAAACACATGAAAATAGAGTAGACAACGCTCAAAAATCTTGGTGTTAAAGACTCTACATTCAAACTAGTTTGCGAGCTCTAATTGAAAACAATGGGAGACGTTTTACAGCATTTAGCTGCAGTTTTTGGAAAACACACTTGCAGTTTTTGATGTATTGTTTTGACCCATTCATTTTGAATCAATCACTGAATATCTCGATTCAGTCAGTGATAACATCAACTCACTAAGGTCTAGAATTTTTTGGCTAATTATATATGAATATTAGAAGATGGTTGGTCAAGTCTATCAACCAAACCAGTGAATGAAAACACTAAATTGGGACAATATCTCATACTGAGGGGTGATTCTAACCTATTACACTACAAAATCTCAGATACATGGGAGACACAACTAGGGAAGATTGACAACGCCCTATCCCCCCATGTATATATTGTCCCTCTAATGGGAACTTCCTATGGCACAAAAACTGCGTAGCCATACCTGAGACGTACAAACTGAGTCTAAAATCACACTTCCTTTATGTGGTAACACCGTGACCTATACCAGCACGTGTGTTCTGTTCATTGTTGTTTTGTCTTTGTCTTATTTTCTCATCAGTGGATGAGTGTCTTGAGCCCAAAGTGTGTTTTTTTTAAAGTAAAAGTAATAAAATATTATAGTTTTAAGGGATCTTCTGTGATTTGGGATTGTTTTGACCCAAACCCAGAAGTGGATGCAGCAGGAAGGAGAAGTACTAGTGCTACCTTTAGGCCGGCTTCACAAGGTCGCTAAAATTGTGCCAAATTTGTGTGTTGTGAGATGCACAAATCGGAACCTTATTCTTTTAAATGGGGTCATACACATGAGCAATGATTCCCTGCGTGGCACCATGATACAATGCAGGAAAAAAATGCAGCATGTTCTGTCATGCTGTGTGGTCTTGCGTCACAGTGCCCATTGTTTTCAATGGGGCCCGCAACAGCATCACACCATGTGCAAATTGCACACAATGTGATGCGAGATCTCCCATTGAAAACAATGTGAGACACTCTGTGGCTGACAGCCGTGGTGTAGGTTCTCTGCATCTCCGAAATGATGTAAGGCTGTTTTCACATGAAAACGCCTTTACCCTCGGGAATTTCACATGTATTGCGAGCAAGATATGGATACAGGATTCACGGCCCATATCGCGCTTGTGAATTCGCAATATCGCGATTCGCACCCATGGAAAGTTGGTCTTATAGTTCTCACTCCTTTTTTCAATCCACTTATGGCTCTGGCTCAAAAAACTGCAAGTGTGTTTTTCTAAAAATGCTGTGTGTGTGAAGTTATACTTGGGCACATATTAAAGACTGAAGGTCTCTAAGGTCAATCTCCAAGAAGTACACCTTTACTAACTCAGAATCACAAGAATAGCAGTTTCCAGTATGCTCAAAGCCATATAAATAAGCCATAGAAGTTTTGTGGAGCAATAAAACCAAACTAGAACTTTCAGGTGTATTGATCAGCAGTATAACTGGAGAAAGGAGAATGAAGAATACGCTGAATAGAACACTCTGCTTACAGAGAAGCATGGCGGTGGCTCGATGATGCTCTAAGGATGCTTTGCTTCCTCTGGCGCATTTAGCCTGGGTTCCCACTGGATGGAATTCTCGCGGAATGTCCTTAGTGCGGAAATTCAGCAAGAGTTCAGCAGCTGAAGTCCTGCAGGTTTTGAAAGTGCCTTATTCTGCTGCGGCCATCTCTCCCCATAGAAAGGGGAGGGAGCCCACAGCGGAAAAGGTGATACAATTGACATTCCGCGGCTTTGAATTATGCATGGCATGTCAGTTTCAGCGTGGCTTGGCCGCAGCAGACTGTCTGCAGAGTGTGGACAAGATTTTTGCAAATCTCATCCACTTTGCTGCTTAGTCTTGGGCTTAAAGGGGTTGTCCCGCGAAAGCAAGTGGGGGTATACACTTCTGTATGGCCATATTAATGCACTTTGTAATATACATCGTGCATTAATTATGAGCCATACAGAAGTTATTCACTTACCTGTTCCGTTGCTGGCGTCCCCGTCTCCATGGTGCCGTCTAATCTTCAGCGTCTAATCGCCCGATTAGACGCGCTTGCGCAGACCGGTCTTCTCCCTTTTGAATGGGGCCGCTCGTGCCAGAGAGCGGCTCCTCGTAGCTCCGCCCCGTCACGTGTGCCGATTCCAGCCAATCAGGAAGCTGGAATCGGCAATGGACCGCACAGAAGACCTGCGGTCCACCGAGGGTGAAGATCCCGGCGGCCATCTTCACAAGGTAAGTAAGAAGTCACCGGAGCGCGGGGATTCGGGTAAGTACTATCCGTTTTGTTTTTTTTAAACGTCTGCATCGGGTTTGTCTCGCGACGAACGGGGGGGCTATTGAAAAAAAAACAAACCCGTTTCGGCACGGGACAACCCCTTTAAGGTTGTAGGTGAAATTCTGCAGCAATTCCACCTATTTTGAACCCAGCCTTAAAGTTTGACACATGGACAGGCAAAGCTCGAAAACTCTGAAGCATGGCCTAATTTGCTCTACGAGGAAAAAGACCTTTTCAGGCTGCTTATTATGTTTCAAAGAAGGCTCTAAGCCTTTCATGAATCAACCTGCTTCTCTGCCTTATCCTGTTTCCTGTTCCTAGCAATAGACCCCAGTCAATTTACTGTTGATGACACATCCTGTAGATAGGGCTAGGATTTCTAGACGTTTATTAATTTAGTTACCAAGTTGGAAAAAGTGTGAAGAAGGGTATCAACCAGTACCCAGAGCTGAACTCCATACTCCTACTTGGTCTTATGAAAGTATCCTGCCTGCCTTTGTAGCAGCAAATTGGCATTGTATTCTGTTATTTTTGCCTATGGTCTACCAATAGCATAAGATTCTTCTGCATCATGGTACTATTGTATCTTGTCACCACCGAAAGTGGTGGGTGTTGACAAGGGTACGGCTGTTCGACAGCCAGGTGACGCCCCCTGTTCATGATTGGCTGCAGTGCTAGTTCCTGGCCCTTAGCACTGCTGCAGTCTCAGGATACAATAGTACCAGAGATGAGTGAACCTACTCAGACACGCCCCTTTTTCGCCCGAGCGCCACGATTTTTGAGTACTTCCGTACTTGGGTGAAAAGATTCGGGGGGTGCCGTGGGTGAGTGGGGGGGTTGCAGCTGGGAGTGGGGGAGAGAGAGAGAGCTCCCCCCGTTCCCCGCTGCTACCCCCCGCTCCGCCATGCCGCCCCCCGGTGCCCCCCAAATCTTTTCACCTGAGTACGTAAGTACTCGAAAATCGCGGTGCTCGATTGAACAATTACTCGAAACGAGTATATTCGCTCATCTCTAAATAGTACCATTGCTGCCACTCACAGCTGGGTATTGTGGCTTCTGAGTGCCTCTCTCTGCCCTGACAGGGGAGTGCTGATGCAGCAGAGCTCAGCTACTCCTTTTCACTGAAGCCTCCCACTGCTTCAGGATCCAGCCGGGCGATCAGCTTCCTCCACGCTGGGGAGGCTGACAGGCTATCCAAATTGGGATTATTTACTCTAGAAAAAAGACGGCTAAGGGGTGATCAAATAACTATGTATAAATACATGAGGGGACAATACAAGGATCTCTCCCATGATCTGTTTATACCCAGGACTGCGACGGTAACGAGAGGGCATCCGCTACGCCTAGAGGAAAGCAGGTTTCATCACCAACACAGAAAAGGGTTCTTTACTGTAAGAGCAGTTAGACTGTGGAACTCTCTGCCTGAGGATGTGGTGATGGCAAAATCCATAGAGGAGTTTAAAAGGGGACTTGATGTCTTTCTAGAGCGGAAGGATATTACTGGATATAAATCTTAGGTTAATTGTTAAATGGGGTATACAGGCAGGTAGGGACTATTAGGGGTTGATCCAGGGAACAGTCTGATTGCCATTAGGGAGTCGGGGAGGAATTTTTCCCCCAAAAGGGCTGATTGGCCTCTTGGGGTTTTTTGCCTTCCTCTGGATCAACAACACATGAGGATAACAGGCTGGACTAGATGGACATTGTCTTCATTCGGCCTTACATACTATGTTACTATGTCTTCTCCCCCACTGCTTTAGGAGCCTTCCTGGTGCTCCCTCCTCAGCTCTCACCTGTTTATGGCAGCGGCAGCAGGCCCACTCCTCACTTTACAGGAGGGATTCACGCTTCGATGGCTCTCTCTGCTGTATTCTCCCCCACTGCTTCAGTAGCCAGCTGGACGATCAGCTTCCTCTACGCCGGGGAGAGTGAAAGGTCTCTCTCCTGTCTTCTCCCCCACTGCTTCAGGAGAGGGGCGCCCGATTAGCTTCCTCCACATCGGGGAGAGTGACAGCGGGGCCGATAAGGGGAGCGGAGGTGTGAGATTACAGCCGTCGGGGAGAGTGACAGCGGAGCGGTAAGGGGAGAAGGGAGGCCACAATGACAGCAGCGCTGCTGGGTGGGCGCTGGCGGCTAGAGTCAGACCGGGGACAGGAGCAGCCCACCTGCCGCCGCTGCAGCAGATTCCAGTTCTAGCGGAGACCATTACGCCTCGGGAGGGGAGATGGCAGTGGGGCACTCGCATTAGGAGACCGCAGTGGTGAGTGCCAGGACCTATGAGGCCGAGGAAGGGGAGCCAGCCGTGCAGCCAATCAGGATCAAGGGGGGGTGGGTGGCATCACCGGACAGTCAAGCAGCCTGTATCTTGTCTCCACCCCTACATCTGTTGCTGACAAGATACAATTTTACCCTGCATCATTTCTGGTCCAGCAAGGCCAGAGCTTTGTTGTATAAATGCTTGCAGTTTTGTAGAAATTGCTAATGCTTTTATTCTTTTAATAACACCATACATATAAGTAGATTGGCTAATTATATCTATATGGTGCCTTCACTCTGACTTGTTTTTACTGTTTGAAAAGTGTGATTTATTTCTTCTCTAAATTTATTGAGTGCAATAACTGAACAAGTGATTTCAACACGCTAGTGAGTCATCTGTGATATGTGATTGACATACCTTCTAATGAAGGATGACATTTCTTAAATGTTACGTAAGACCGAGCAGAGTGATTCCTGCTGCATCATACCAGAGGGTAATTATTAACGTGAAATATCAAACTCCTTTCACATCAGTGCCCCAACACAACGAGACTACTGAAATTCACAGTGTGAAGTATGAATAGTCGATAATACTGAATAGAACTCATGCAAAGTCTTTACTTTGGTCAAAAAGAAATGCGTTGAATGGATAATTTATTACAGACACCTGTTCGTGCACAATCGAAGTGTCCATGTATGGAGAGTAGACATGTAATCCCAGAGGTCAGCATATAATTGAGTTAGCAAGTTTTCTGTGGAAAATTTTGTTTGAATTCACATTAGAACAGGAATATAAAGTGATCTGAGCAATTTTATACAATGCATGGTCATCAGTACTAGTCTAGTCAGGGCCAGTATTTTAAAAACTGCCAACTGTGTGGAGAGTAGTAGAGAATGCTGTGATTGATGAAAAAGATCTAGAAACAGGGGATCCTGTGTACATAAACAGTTTGTCGATTTAAAGGGGTCAGAAAAGGATGTTAAGAATTGTTCTGACGAATGGTTGCACAGCGAAGCAAATTGCAGTTGAATACAATACTGCTCCAGCTAACGTGTCCAAACACACAACTCATATTTCCTTAGCACAGATGACCAGTTTGAGTGCCTTGTGTTGTTTAAGAAAAATAGACGAGATTACAGTAGCCAAAAGAGCACAAAAAATCAATAAGCAGTGGGCTAACGTTGCCTGCTGAGATTTTTACTGCACCATGCTGATAGGAGGGTCAGAATTTCGTGCAAGCAGCATGAATTAATGAACTCTTCCTGTCAGATGTGAACAGTTTAGGCTGGTGCAGGTAGAGTAGTGTGGGCAATGTTTTTTGGTGAACCCTGAAACTTCTGATACCTGTGGATTGTCACCATGATGAATTGCTGCGGTTCTGAAGACCAAAGGCAGTTTAATGCATTACTACATGAGTGTACCGTTTAGTGTGTATGGTATATACACGTATATCCTCACACAATAGATTGAATTTATTATTTCATTGTTTGCCATATTCGCTACTTTTCATATGTCTGAAGTTTTTATATATTATTTTTCTTTCCCATCTATCACTTATTTAATGGGCAAGTGTTAGTGGCAAGCTTTTTCCTTAGTCAGGCCTCATCTGGAATACTGTGTCCAGCTCTGGGCACTTCACTTTAAAAATATTATAGACAAACTAGAGCAAGTTCAGAGAAGCGTTACCAAGATGTTGAGCGGTCTGCAAATCATGTCCAATGAGGACCGGTTAAAGGATTTAGCTTGCAAAAAAGAAGGCTGAGAGAAGACTTAATAGCTGTCTAAAAATATCTGAAAGGCTGTCACAGTGCAAAAGGGATCAGCCCTATTTTCATTTGCACAAGGAAAGACACAAATTAGATATTAGAAAAAAACTTTCTGACAGTGAGGGTGATCAATGAGTGGAGCAGGTTACCACAAGAGGTGGTGAGTTCTCCTTCAAGTGATCAAACAAAGGCTGGACAAATATCTGTATAGGATGATTTAGTGAATCCTGCACTGAGCAGGGAGTTGGACCAGATGACCCTGGAGGTCCCTTCCAACTCTACCATTCTATGATTCTATGATAAGCTTTCTGAGTTAATAGACTCAAGTAAAGTTTCAATCTTACCTGAATGACTGTCAAATCACAACTGTCTAAACGTCTACACTTCACTTTGTTGTGCCTGCTCTGCACTAACTCCTTAAGTAAGTGTCAGATGAGATTTTACAAGCTGGTGAATATTGAGTACTAGTGATACTACACTGTGGAGCATCTGACTGTTTCTATAAGTGGACGGGGGCACATCACTTAGGACAGTACTGCATTGCCATCATTCTAAACACCAGATTGACTTCAGCGCCCGGGACTCACAGCAGTGCTATCTTCTTATGTCTCCATAATGTCAGTAAATTTTGAAATATGGTCATCTGACTATAAGTGTCTATTGTAGTCAACAATAAAAAATATATATTTTTGATCCAGACAGTACGTTTCCATATGTTAAATGAAATCCATTTCACTTATACAGATAAATTGCTTCATTCAATCTGAATTTGACTGATCAGTCTCCCCTCTACTGGACTTCTGTGCAATCTTTCATTTAATGTCATAATATGTGTGCAATGGTGTGTTCCACTCATCCATCGCTCCATTCAATCTGAATTTGATTGATTTGCCTCCCTTCTACTGGACTGCTGTGCATCTTTCATTTAATGTCATAATCTGTGTGCAATGGTATGTCCCACTGCTTCATATAAACTGAATTGGCTCTATTTGTTGCCACATGTAATTTTCCCTATCACCTCCTCCAATAGCATTTTCCCTCTCCTCTGTCTTATCTTAGTGTAGGTGGGCACATTTTGTTTATTTAAAGAGGGCAATAAACCTCTACAACCCCCTTCCATCTTGTTCTTTAGCCATACAAAGATTTGGTCAGCTGGTTGACTAGTGAAATCTAACTAGCCACTCCCAGCTGTAGTCTTGCAGCCAGAACTTTAAAGCCAGTGATAGCCTCATTGCCACGCATGTGGCTGCCTTGTATGGGTGTCCAGTATTAAGTTTCCAGGAGCAAGTGTCTTATGCAGTCGAATTATGCAGTTATACAGTGCAGTTTGACAGAGCATGAGACAGGTAAAATTCACAGTCATCCATAGTCTGGAGAAAAATACCCTCCTGTTTGCACTAACCTCCACCGCTATTCTCCCTTCAAGCCTTAACACTTTTTCCTACGTCCAGCCCCAACACACTCCATCCACATCAGCCCCTACCTCCTCTCCTCACCCATGGACAGGCTCCCATGCACTTTTCACCTTCCTCAGATACCTCCAACCACCCTATACCTCCAAGAAACACCTCAGCTACCCACACAAATCCCGCTAACCACGTGCTTACCCTCGCTACCCAGCTATGCCTAGCCTCAGGGGACATATTCCCCAACCCAGGCCCACCCCACACTCCTTTCCACCAAAATGCCCTCCCCCTGCTGCATTCAAATGCGCCCTATGGAACTCCGAATCCGCGTGCAACAAACTCCCAACTATCCATGACCTCTTCACCACCAAACTATTCAACCTGCTCGCCCTCACCAAAACCTGGATATAGCAGTCAGATTCTACCTTTCCCACTGCATTGTCCTATGATGGCCTGCAGTTCTCCCACACTCTCACAGCGGACGACAGGTGCGGTAAAGGAGTAGGTATCCTTCTCTCGCCAAACTGTACCATCCAGGTCATTCCCTCAGCTCCCTCACTCACCTTCTAGTCATTTGAAGTTCACACCCTACAACTCTTATGCCCACTGTCCCAGCGTGTCACTTATTTACCGCCCCCCAGGTCCCACCCACCTGTTCCTAGACCACTTCACCACCTGGCTCCCCCACTTCCTATCCTGTGAAATTCCAACCCTCATCCTTGGTGATTTCAACATCCTTACTAACAACCCCAGCTCTTCATCTGCCTCTCGGCTTTTAACACTTACCTCCTCCCTCGGCCTATCACAAATTTTAGACTCCCCCACTCACAGAAATGTCAATACTTCTCCATCTCTGCTCTGCCTCTCACTTTACTAACTTCCCCCTTCCACTCTCACAACCTCCTCTCTTTCTCTATTAGGCACCCTAGCATCTCCTGTGACCCTCCTATCAATCAAACCTCTAGGAAAGTCCAGTCCATCCGCACCCAACAGTTCGCCAAGACCATCCAGTCCTCCCTGTCCCCTATCTCTCTCATCCCCTGCCCTGACCTGGCAGCTGAACACTACCACATCACTCTCAGATGTGCCCTGAGCCGTCAACCACAGACCACGGCAACCTTGGCTCACGTCCCAAATGTGCTTCATCTGGTGGTGTTCTATGTGCATTGAGCGGCTGTAGAGAAAATCAAAGCTGCCCACCGACTTCCTCCACTTCAAATTCATGCTTAAAACTTATAACCTAGCCCTTCACCACGCAAACACGTTTATTTCACCTCCCTTGTCTCCTCACTATTCCACAACCCCAAATGACTCTTCGACACCTTCCACTTCCTCCTCAGCCCCAAAGAACAGGCCCCCATGACAGATCTCAGTGCTGGAGAACTAGCTGTCTATTTCAAAGAAAAAATCAACAACAAGAAATCTCCAAAAAGTGCTCAGCTAGCCTTGATCCCAGTCTCTTCAGCACTGCATCTGTGTTAAAACCAACAGAGGAAGAAATGTCCAGGCTGCTTTCCGTTGCTTGCTCCACCACCTGCGTGAGCGACCCTCTCCCCTCTCACCTCCTCTGGTCCCTTTCCCCAGCTCTCATTACCCACCTTACCACCATCTGCAACCTCTCCCTAACCTCTGGCACCTTCCTCTCCTCATTTACACACTCTATCATATCCCTTCTGTTTAAAAAACCAACCCTTGACCAGATCGATGCCGTCAACTACCGACCCGTCTCAAATCTCCCCTTCATCTCCAAATTACTAGAACGCCTGGTCTACTCCCACCTCACATACTTTCTCTCTGACAACTCTCTCCTTGACCCCCTCCAGTCTGGTTTCCGCTCTTTACACTCAACCGAATACACCCTCATAAAAGTATCAAATGACTTGATGACAGCAAAGTCGAGAGGTGACTACTCCTTACTAATCCTCCTTGACCTCTTTACTGCATTTGATACTGTCGACCATAACCTCCTTCTCACTATGCTCCGCTCTATCAGTCTAAAGGACACTGCTTTCTCCTGGTTCTCCTCCTACCTCCCTGACCGCTCTTTCAGCGTCTCCTTTGCTGGCTCTATCTCCTCTCCACTTCCTCTCGCTGTCGGGGTACCCCAGGGTTCGGTCCTTGGTCCCCTTCTTTTCTCTATCTACACAGCCCCAATTGGACAAAGCATCCTCAAATTCTGCCTCCAATACCATCTTTACGCTGACGATACTTCTCCTTGTGAGATCTCTGAACCATTCCTCCAAAATATCAACGACTGTCCGCTCACTCTAGTACTATGTCCTTCCTTTTTCTCAAACGTAACCTCTCTTAAACTGAACTTCTCGTCTTTCCGCCTTCCAACCGACCTCCCCTCAACATCTCCATTCCAGTGTCTGGCACCATTATAACCCCCAGAGAGCATTCCCACTGCCTTGGGGTCACATTAGACTCTGACCTCTCCTTTACCCCCCACATCCAATCTCTAGCCGAAACATGCCACATGTACCTCAGAAATATTGCCAAAATCCACCCATTCCTCACCACGGACACGGTAAAGACACTCGTTGTCATCTCCTCCACTCCCGACTCGACTACTGCAACACGTTATTCACTGGGCTTCCCCGCACCAGACTTGCTGCACTTTAATTCATACTAAATGCAGCAACTAGGCTAATTTTTCTATCCAGCCGTTACTCAGATGCCTCTGCATAATGCCAGTCACTCCATTGGCTGCCCATCCACTGCAGAACTAAATTTAAACTCCTTACCCATAAAGCTCTCCATGGTGCTGCGCCACCATACATCACCTCCCTCCTGTCCGTACACCACCCAGCCCGCACACTCCAATCCGCTAAACACACTTAGACTAAACACCCCTCTAATACAAATATCACATGCTTACCTACAGGACTTCACCAAAGCAGCACCCATCCTCTGGAATGCTGTACCCCAAGGCATAATGACAATTCCCGTGCACGAAATTTCAGATGTGCCTTAAAAACTCACCTCTTCAGGAAGGCATACTAAATCTCCTGACCTACTCCCCCTGCCACTCCCTATGGCTCCCCACACCTTCCATCCAGCTTATTGCATTCGACTTCTAACCCTTCACCTCCTCACCACCTCCACCCTGTTTACTTTCTAATATACTGATTTCCACATGGAATTCCCATACTGACCATGTTTCCCCATGGCCTTAACCAACCCTACCCCCCACCCTGTACCTTTTGTACAACCACTACCCCGTTTGTTTAAAACTGATTGTATATCACATGTAATTATTGTATTGCCTGTGTTTCTCCCATGCTTGAAAGTGCTACGGAATAAGTTGACGCTATACAAATAAAGATTATTATAATAAGAAGGTACAGTAGTAGTGTTTGCTTTAAAAGAAAAAAAAGCATAGGTGAAATGTACGGATTTGCATCTGCTTTCTGACCAAAATTTATTGTTAAAAACTATAGCATTTGGACAGAATGCCATATTTATGATGTCCCTGGCCCACTTAGGCCACCTGCACATGACTGGGTCGAATTCCGCATGCGGGATCCCACAGCAGAATGTGACGCTGTGCCCGGCCGGTGACCCCGTGTACCTGTCTGGATTCTTCTTCATTCTGTACTGCGGATGTGCCGGCCATCACACTGGGGCATATGCGCAGTACAGATTATGTCGCACCATCATTGGGCGATGACGTGGATCCCACAACCTTTCGGCAGTGATGATTGTGGAAGGGCCGTGGGTCGGACCACTTCCGTTGACCTCAATGGCAGCTGCCCACACGGAATCCGCCTAGAAATAGAGCATGCTGATTTTTTTTTTTCCCCCTCCGAGCAGAGAATCGGGATTGATTTCCGCTCGTGGGCAGGAAAAAATGCTTTTCCATAGTATACAAATCCGGTTGTGTGCAGCCGGCATTACTCTGCTGCAACAAATGTATCAGAAAAGTGAGGCTTCAGACTCGTCACTGTTAATGAAGAATTTACACCACTTTTCTTGGCAGACTTAGTGTTGTTTTCCACCAGGTGCCCAAAGAATAGAGATCCAAGCAAGCAAATAATCTGATCAAAAACTAGAAAAAAATCACCTTTTGGAATCACAATAAAGAATTTATATAGATCTATAAACTCTGAGAGCTTTTTTTTGTATTGTAGTTGGATAACCTGACTTTCCTTTCTTGAATTTAGTTGAAAAAAAAAACGTGTCCTGGAGAGAGAACAGCTACAAGCTGCTAAGCTATGGAAACCATACTGTAGCAGGAAGTATAGAGATCACACAGTATGTAGACACTGATTTTTCATTTTTGATTCTAGGATTTCTTTCCGTTCTGTAATTTATTCACTTTTTAACTGAATGCACACTGTAGCAAAACACGGATTTCTTTTCACTATAGCCACAAGCAGTGTTTAATAATGTAAACCTTCCTCATGAGCTAGTAGGTGCACTTTTAACTGCTTTGTATGACATATGCACATTTAAGCATCCTCAAAAAGCCATTTAGATAAATCACATTCTGCAATAGATGCGGCACATGCAGAAAAACCTTCTCAGTGCTGCAAAGACCTGGTACAATTATTATTACACTGAATTTTACAGCGAGGCTGAGAAAACATATTGAACTTGCATCTCAAGCATACATTTGTATAGTGTAAAACAGCAGTCGATCAGGTATCCAGACATTTCCAAAGACATTGAGTAAGCATCCTGACTCGTATACTGGTCTTCAAGATCTAGCACATTTTTTTTTATACTGGCAAATTTGTACACTGTCGTCTTTAACATTTGCTGTGAGTTATAGGTACAATAAATATATTTATAGTGAGCACATAATGAAGTGCAATTTTTTGTATATTCATTTAGTTCCTAAATATCACATTATACTTCGTTGACATTTAGCCTTAAAAGACAAATCGTTTTATACTGAAAAACTTTTCAAATATACTTATGCCCTAACTTTACTGTTATGCCCGGGCTACATGTTAACTTGTGGTGGAATTTGGGATGCAGTAAAGTCTTCTACTTACCCCAACTGCAATGGTTTCCTATGTCAAAAATAAACACAAACATTGGTTGTTGTGATTTTTTTTTTTACTACAGAAAACCATTTCGGCTGTCGTAGTCTTGCGATTGTATTGAGCTATAAGTTGCAGTACCTTGGCTCAATGTTGGCATTACACTCCACAATTATCACAGTAAATGACCACATGTCATTACTGGGTCTTTTGCATGAATATGTGATTTAGTGCACAGGCCTTAATGGAGCTCACATTAGTTTTCCTCTAAATAAAATGCCCATATGGTAACCCATTTATTAATGGGAAAGGACTGTAACTGCAGAATAGGCTACCAATGTTGTTAGAAAATTAGAGATGAGCGAACGTACTCGTCCGAGCTTGATGCTCGGGCGAATATTAGGGTGTTCGGGATGCTCGTTACTCTTAACGAGCACCACGTGATGTTCGGGTTACTTTCACTATCATCTCTGAGAAATTTGCGCGCTTTTCTGGCCAATAGAAAGACAGGGAAGGCATTACAACTTCCCCCTGCAACGTTCAAGCCCTATACCACCCCCCTGCAGTGAGTGGCTGGCGAGATTAGGTGTCACCCGAGTATTGAAATCTGGCCCTCCCGCGGCTCGCTACGGATGCATTCTGACATAGAGGAGGGAAAGTGCTATCGTGTTGGAGCTGCTATAGGGAGAGTGTTAGGAGTGATTTTAGGTTTCAAGAACCCCAACGGTCCTTCTAAAGGCCATAAATCTTCTCTATATGCGCTCAATTTGGCCGGCGGCAGCAGCGCCGACCCCATTGAGAACATATAGAAGACAAATCCTTCTTCTCTGCCACAGCTGTAACAGCTGTGACAGAGAAGAACGATGTTTGCCCATTGAATTCAATGGAACCGGCAATACAGCAGGTTCCACTGAATGCAATGGGCTGCCGGCGATCGCAGGATGAATGGTCGGGAAGGGGTTAAATATATAACCCCTTCCCTGCAATTCATCCAGAAATGTGTTACAATAAAAATATATACCGGCGTATAAGGCGACCGGGCGTATAAGACGACCCCCCAACTGTCACCTTATACGCCGGTAATACAGTGGAGCAAAGAATAAAAATCATTACTCACTTCTTCAGACGATCTGCGGCGCTCCTGCAGGCTGTCACTCCCTCCTGGTGTTTGCAGGCTCTTGCTCCTTCCTGGTTCCCGGCAGACTATTGCTTTCTCTACGAAAGGCTTTAAATCCCCGCCTCCAGAAACACACGTGCCTTCAGCCAATCACAGCCAATGACAATGATGTCATTGAATGGCTGTGATTGGCTGTGTTTCTGGAGGCGGGGATTTCAAGCCCTGCGTCCAGAAAGCAATACTCTGCCGTGGACCAGGAGGGAGCAAGAGCCTGCAGGAGCGCCGCAGATCGTCTGAAGAAGTAAGTAATGATTTTTATTCTTTGCTCCACTGTATTACCGGCGTATAAGGTGACAGTTGGGGGGTCGTCTTATATGCCCCGTCGCCTTATACGCCGCTATATATTTTTATTGTAACACATTTCTGGATGAATTGCAGGGAAGGGGTTATATATTTAACCCCTTCCCGACAATTCATCCTGCGATCGCCGGCAGCCCATTGCATTCAGTGGAACCTGCTGTATTGCCGGCTCCATTGAATTCAATGAGCAAACATCGTTCTTCTCTGCTACAGCTGTTACAGCTATGGCAGAGGAGAACGATCTTTACGCTGACAGTGCGGGGGGGGGGGCCACTCTTGCCGCTATTGTGGCTTAATAGTGGGACCTGGGAACTTGAGATGCAGCCCACCATGTAGCCCATCGCCTGCCCTATCCGTCACTGTGTCGTTCCCATCACTTTGTAGAATTGCCCAGATTTTCACACATGAAAACCTTAGCGAGCATCGGCGAAATACAAAAATGCTCCGGTCGCCCATTGACTTCAATGGGGTTCGTTACTCGAAACGAACCCTCGAGCATCGCGGTAATTTCGTTCCGAGTAACGAGCACCCGAGCATTTTGGTGCTCGCTCATCTCTATAGAAAATGCATTGTTGGCGCACAGAATAAAAAGAATGTAGATTTTCTAACTCACCCACCACTTGATTTGTAATTCAGTTCATGACACTAATTTCCTTTTGATTTTTATTTTATTGGCAAATGATAAAAAATCCAATGAGTAAAGATTTGTATATTTTATATCTGAGCTTGAAGTTTAAAGTGCTGCAGTTATTTTAACTCACTGTGTAAGACATTTGCATGTATGAAAAACGTAAACTTGCCTCTAAATGAGGAGAAAGCAGAAGATTTAATGGCAAAATAGGATGAGTTTCCACTTTGGATCCATTACATTGTGATATGCCAAGCATGGTGCACACACTGAAATCCATTGCCCATAGAACTAGTTTGGTTTTGTCATAGCCAGTTGTTGAGCAATGTAACATAAATCGATGTTATAGCTTATTATGATAAATTATATTTTCCATGGCTTTGTGAACCCACCTGGCAAATATTTACCCAGATCTCTTAGTGGAGAAGGTGGTGACAACTTCTAATGTGCCTGTATATGTGACAGTCTTTCTTGTAACAACTGGCTTCTCTGAAATACATTAAACTTGTCATCTATCATTTTGTTTTCATGGCATTGAGCTTTGATAATTTAGTAATTGTTTTCACATTTTTGCTTTTGTGTGTCTTTTCCAAAAACAAACTATTGAGTTTTGGAAGGTTATTTGTCTTATATATCCAAGGATATAATCAATAGGTGCCACCACATCCATAGATAACTCCACAATTTTCCACCACATACAAATAATTATTTCCTTTTAGGTCAGAGAGGTTTTTCCTCTTCAGTCCTATGATTAAATCCCAGTATCCAGTTTGCAGTCTAATTCTTTGTTTAGTGCTTATGTTTTTTTTGTCGATGAGGAAAAGTGCTCATTCATGGCTCATTATTGAAGTGACCTTCGGTGCTTTTCACCAAACTGAGTCCTTGTGCTTCCTCTATAAGAAGAGGTGGTTGCTGTAAATATTTCGTAAGTAAGTGAACTATACAACACTTTCTTCTAGCTCATCTGAGCCAGAGAATAACACTGCTTTTCCCTTGGGTAACTCTGCTCCACAATGTGAAAGCATGCCGTGCACAGATTGGCTTCTCTTTGTCCATATAATACTTAGTCGTTTGGCATAGCTATAACAAGTTGTGGTTGCCATTTCCCCCATATCCACAGAGCAGCTTCGCTTTGTTTTTGGAACACCAAAACCTGTATCTTCTTCAGGACTTGATCCACAATGTGGACCTTCAAGATCTGAAGCCTTCATAGTTTTATCCTCACCCTTCTCTGATACTTCTCTATGTCTAGCCTTTCTACGTTGAGGTTTAACTCCATGGACAATCCTCCCAGAATCCTCTTTATACGTCACCTGGGAACAAGTGGCTTTGGCTGACTCGTTGTGCAGTCTGCTTTGTAGAAGCATTCCATTTGGTGTTAACTGATTTCCGTTAGTTTGGGAGTAAACATTGGTTACTTTTGGAATATCTGAGTGGGCAGTACTGCATACGTTATATTTTACCATCATCACCACTGTAAAGACCAAGAGTGTCACTACAATGACTCCTCCAATAATGATGGTTAAAGTGCCTCCTAGAAAATGAGCATGCAGTGAACGACAGTCTGGGTATGCCTCTCCTGTAGAAAACTGAACACATCCCAAGGATTTTGTTGCTGCTAGTGATGTTGCAACGTCGTCAAAAATGGCCAAAATGCAAAGGTCATAATCTACTCCCGAAACAAGGTGCTTCAAGATAAAGTGCTTGGTTGTGGAAGGCAGAATCCTGAAAGAAAAAGAATTTTTTAAAAAATACTACTTTAGTGGTTTTTGTTTTTTTTCCAGAGATTTTTTTTACACATAGAATCTCAAATCCTAAAGTTCTATTGCCATAGGGCCCTTAAGAAAAGCAAAACACAGTTTCATACAGAGTTTTGGGCCAAAGCCAAAAGTGCATCCAGCAGGAAATAGTAATATGTATTCTTCCATTATACTTCCCATTCTTTTTCAGTCCTCTTTTGGTTTTGTCTCAAAATGTTGCTTCAAAAACTGCACTGAAGCCCTGTTCTTGTATTTGAATTAATTTATATCTGCACTGAAGCTCTGTCCTGTACAGTTATGAGAAAAAGTGAACCCTTCGGAATTAATTACCTGGATTTCTGCATTGATTACTAATAAAATGTGATCTGATTTTAATGTGCCACAATTATAGACAAACACTCAAACACAACAAGACAGTGACCCAAAGCACACAAATCAACTTCCCAATGTTAACCTTATCAAGATGCTGTGGCATGACCTGAAGAGGACTCTGTGTACAAGGCATCCCAGAAATATTGATGAACTGAAACACATTTGCTGGGAGGAATGGTCCAGAATTCCTCCTCAGCGTTGGGCAAATCTTATCTACAGTTGCAGGAAACGTCTGGTGGAAGTCATTGCTGATATAGGGAGATCTACAGCTTGTTAAATGCAGAAATCCAAGTAATTACTAAGGGTTCATTAAATTTTTCTTGCAACTGTACAATGTGTTTACAAAAAATACTAAAGCTTTAGGGCTTTTTTTCCTATCAGAGACTTTTTTAAAATGTCTAATCAGTAGGGATTGTAATAGTTAGATCTCCACTGCTTTTGAGAGTCAGCATGTGCAGTCCATGGATAGGCTAGTAGTTTAGAAAGACCAATCCACTAAAACATACCCACTAATCCTATACTGTAGCTGGGCCTCTAATCATACCGTAGATCTAATGTTAGCAAAATTCCTAATCTTTTAATATGGTACTAACATTGTTTTTATGGGTATAGTTTGTGCCATTATCATGAGAGAATACCTCACAGTATATTTATTCATTGTTACACTATTGCACGAGCTTCATTCCATCAACTTGACTTAAGACCATTGATCATACCCTAATACAAGTCTTGAGAGATTTATTTGTGTCGTTATTGCTCCTTGCAAACGACAGATATTACTTCACAGTGTTGTTGGGCTGTGTATCATTTCCCTCTTAATCAATATAGGCATAATCACTGCATATTATCTCTGGATGCTGTAGTCTGTTGTGCCTGATCATTTGGTAATCTTTATGGAAATGGCTGTTACAGGCAGAATTCTATTCTATCTCTCCCACAGGCAACTAGAATATGGCTCCATTATCCCCTTGAGACTATAGTACTGACATTATAGCTGCACAGTTTATGCACTTGATGCCCTGAAATGAACTGCTGTCCCTCGTTAATCATGTTCAGCTGTCCAAAAAGTGCGACTAATGCAATGAAATCGAACTGAATATTGGAAAAAGGGGATTGTTATGTGAAGTGTGAAACTGTAGATCTGTATGTTAGTGAGTCAGTGTCTCGCCTAATGGATCCAATTAGAAATGCATTCATGGACTGTTTAATATTCATTATGCATATATAAAGTTAGGGGTTTTGTGGGGTTAGGGAGAAAGCCTATGATGAATAATCATTATCCCTGGAATTAGAGCTCAGTGCAAGCATTCAGTCATATAAAGCTGTGAGACCCCCTGCAATAATCTGCATGCAGAGACACCATAAATGTTCTGGATATTGTTTTTGGACATGACACGGATCCAATATTCCTCTTTAACCAGGATTATACTCTTGAGAAAAAGGTTGTTAGATTAAGACTTGAGCACAGTTACAGAGGAATTTATGTTCCAAAAAGATATTTTCATGAACTATCTTAGTAAAACTGCCCTACTTAAAAAAATGTTTAGGCCTTATCTGCCCCTGTTCCCCTTTCCATAGTGGCTTCTATAGACAGCATTTTTAATTACCTCTGTAACTTCCTCAACATAGCAAAAGGTGGCTATGACTAGAACAACAGTCCCAACCTTTTATACCTTGTGAACCATTTTCAACTGTTAAGTTGTCATCAGGAGCCATGTTCAATTAAAGAAAATCGAGGAGAGACATTTTTAGCATAGTGAGATAAGAAATTATGGAATTGCAAATATTTTACTGCAAAGTTTGACATGCGATGCCAGTCACACTGACACTGTTCAGGGGTTAGGAGATGTCTATGATATTGTCAGGTGGATGTTGTAACCAGTGAACTTGGACATAACTGAGAGCTCTGATGTTGAGCCAAGCAGCTAAGGGTTATGAGTTCCATGTGACTCCTAAGCCACTGGTTGGGAGACCACTGGACTAAAAGAGCAATAGGGGGGTAGATACTGTAGACAGTGACCTGGGACCAAGTAATGGGAATGGGGGTCGAGCAGTGAGTGGGTTTAGTACAGCTAAGCAAGAATGTCTGGAGAAAATTACAATATAGTTGGAATAATGGAAACATAGTTTGATGATAAATGCGATTGGGCGGTAAACTTACAGAGTTGCAATCTCTTCAGAAGAGACAATGGGAACCAGAAAGGGGAGAGGAGTGTGTCTGTATGTTAAATCATACTTAAGACCGAAGCTACGAGAAGATATAGATGTAGGAAATGGACATATGGAATCTGTGGGTAGAAATACAGGGAGCAAAAGTAACTAAATCCTGATAGGGGTTTTCTATAGGCCACCCAAAACAACAGAAGAAACTGAAAACTTATTATTAAGACAAATAGAAGAGGTATCAGCAATGAAGTAATTATTATGGGGGACTTTAATTATCTGGATATAATATGGGAAGACGAAACCTGCAAATCTCACAAGGGTGATAGGCTCTTGAGAACAATTAAAAATAACTACCTTACCCAACTTGTGCGGGAGCCAACTAGAGGGGGAGCCACACTGGAATTAGTATTAACTAACAATCGGACTAAATAATGGGGGGTGCAGGTTGAGGGACACTTGGGAAATAGAGACCACAATATAATTAAATTCCAGCTGTCATTCAGTAGAAAGCCTTATCAGGAAGCGACAAAAAGACTAAACTTTAGTAAAGCAAAATTTCATCAGCTCAGCACGGCTCTTGGGAACTTTAATTGGGACAACGTCCTCAAAAATAACAGTACAGACCACAAATGGGAGAAGTTTAAAAACATCATAATTACCTCTCATGAGCAGTTCATACCCTTTTAAAAATAAGAGCTACAAGTAGAAGGACCACTTCACAGAGGCAGTAAGGTCCCAATTACTTAATCAAGCTCACTTTTAGGACCCAAAAATATAAATTCATAAAAATTAACTTTTAATAAATATTGCTTAAAAACCTTATGGACACGCAAACAAACAAACAAAAAAAAAAAAAATCCACTATCCGGTAGGGAATGTGAAATTGTATCCTACAGTAACATTTCAAGATCAGTATCGATCTTGGACGTTTTCTTTATTATGTCTTTTACGTCCAAAAGATAGCTCTTTTTTGGGGGGGTTTCTTGGTTTTAATGTTCCAAAAAACCTATGCATTTTTTCCGATCCTGAACATGTCGTAATCAGCCGGAATCTACATGCAACTCATATAGTCCAATATATAATAGACACGGGATGTTTTTATGTACAGAATAGACCTTGTAATTGCCCAGATGTTTTTATGTACAAAATAGACCTTGTAATTTCCCTACGCGTTTCGCCCACTGCGTGGGCTCCTCAGGGGCTCAAGTATCTCCTGGGATGATTCCCTGGAGAAAGGTTATCAGTCATCAACTGAGTATAGAAAATTGTTTATAGATTAGGACTATAATCCATTAGAGGCAATGAGTAAGTATAGGTAAGGTACTGTATTGAATTAGCACCCCACTATGAGGAGTGATCGCTGCAGTAATTCCTCCTAAGCTGATATGCGGTACTTGATAGCCTAATAATATTTCCTAGAGGAACAGTGCGCAGTTATCACTTTATAGGGTCTATTCTGTACATAAAAACATCTCGTGTCTATTATACATTGGACTATATGAGTTGCATGTAGATTCCGGCTGATTACGACATGTTCAGGTTCGGAAAAAATGCATAGGTTTTTTGGAACATTAAAACCAAGAACCCCCCCCCAAAAAAGAGCTATCTCTTGGACGTAAAAGACATAATAAAGAAAACGTCCAAGATCGATACTGATCTTGAAGTGTTACTGTATGATACAATTTCACATTTCCTACCGGATAGTGGATTTTTTATTTTTTTTGTTTGTTTGTGTGTCCATAAGGTTTTTAAGCAATATTTATTAAAAGTTAATTTTTATGAATTTATATTTTTGGGTCCTAAAAGTGAGCTTGTACAAGTAGAAGGAAACCAATATGGCTAGACAAGACTGTAAGGGGGGCTATAAGCGAAAAAAAGAAAGCGTGAAATTACTAAAACAGGAAGGCAGTGAAGTAGCGTTAAAAACATACAGGGAAAAAAACTAATTATGTAAGGTAAAGATCAAAACTGCCAAGGACAAGACAGACTGATTGTCAAAGTAAGCAAAAATAACCCTAAACTATTCTTCAATTATATAAACAGTAAAAGGGTTTGCACTGAGAGCACTGGCCCTTAACAAATAATGCAGGAGAAACTATAGAAGATAATGGCGGAAAGGGGAATTTATTGAATAGCTTTTTTCTCTAGTGTATTCACGAATGAAAAAGAAATGTCAAAAGAAATGCAGGGGAATGAAACAACTGTTACGTTTTGCATGCCTAACGCAGGAGAAAGTGCAGAGCCGGTTAAGAAAGATTAAAATTGATAAATTGCCAGGCCCAGATGGAATATACCCAAGGGTTCTAAGGGAACTAAGTTATGTGATAGATAGACCACTATTTCTTATATTCTGGGACACCACTGAGACCGAGGTTGTACCACTAGATTGACGCATTGCCAGTCTAGTCCCAATATACAAAAAGGGGTCTAATAGAGAGCCTGGTAACTACAGGCCAGTAAGTCTCACTCCAATAATTGGGAAAATATTCGAAGGGTTTCTGAGACACGCCATCCTAGAATACCTCAAGGAATACAATAGCATAACTCCTCATCAGCATGGGTTTATGAGGGTTCGATCATGTCAGACCAATTTGATCAGCTTCTACAATCAAGTAAATTCTAGGTTGGACCTGGGAGAGTCTATTGATCTTGTATATCTGGATTTTTCTAAAGCATTTGACACTGTGCTGCATAATAGGTTGATATATAATATGAGACAGCTTGGATTGGGCAAAAACGTGTGTATTTGGGTAAAGAACTGGCTCGGAGATAGAAAGCAGAGGGTGGTAATAAATGATTCATACTCTGAATGGGCCACTGTTGCTAGTGGGGTGCCACAGGGTTCAGTATTAGGTCCCATTCTGTTCAATATATTTATCAATGACCTGATAGAGAGACTGCACAGTAAAATATCAATATTTGCAGACGATACAAAACTATACAAGATAATACAACAAAGGAGGACAATATGTGGCTACAAACTGACCTAGATATGTTGGGGGCTTGGGTAGAAAAATGGCAAATGAAGTTCAATATTGATAAATGTAAAGTCATGCACATGGGCAGGATAAACGGATGCCACCAATATTTAGTAAATGGGGTACTGCTATGGGAAAGTGATATGGAAAAAGACCTGGGGGTACTAGTGGACTGTAGATTTAACTGGGGCAATCAATGCCAGTCAGCTGCTGCAAAAGCAAAAAAAGTATCGGGTTGCATTAAAAGAGGTATAGGGGCGAGAGACAAGAACATTATTCTTCCACTATATAAGGCATTTGTCAGGCCTCACATGGAATACTGTGTACAGTTCTGGAAAGCAGTGCTGAGGAAAGATGTCGCAGAGCTTGAGGGAGTTCAAAGAAGGGCAACTAAATTAATAAATGGAATGGGAGGACTGTAATACCCAGAGAGGCTGTTTAAATTGGGATTATTCACCTCGGAAAAAAGACAGCTAAGCGGCAACCAAATAACTATGTATATTTATTGGGGGATAATACAAGGATGGTTCCCATGATCTGTTTATACTCAGGATTGTGACGGTAATAAGAGGGCATCCGCTACGTCTAGAAGAAAGCATTTTTCATCACCAACATAGAAGGGGGTTCTTTACTGTAAGAGCAGTGCAACAGTGGAACTCTCTGCCTGAGGACGTGGTGATGGCAAAATCAACAGAGGAGTTTAAGAGGGGACTAGATGCCTTTCTAGAGTGCTATGATATTACAGGATATAGGCATTAGGCAACCAGCGAAGTTCTTGATCCGGGTCTTGGAGTTAGGTAGGAACTCAAACGTTGATCTGGGGACTATTTTGACTGCCCTTATGGAGTCAGGAAGGGATTTTTCCCTCCAAATGAGCTAAATTGGCATCTGACTTGTTAGGGTTGTTTTGTCTTCCTCTGGATCAACAGGAAAGGGGCCGGTTGAAACAGACTAAACTAGATGGATATTGTCTTCATTCAGCCTAGCATACTTTGTTTCTTTGTATCAGTTTTTTTAAATAGTTTTATTCTCAAAAATATTGACTTAAAACTTGAGTCATTCTAGGCATGGAGGATATGTCTGTATGTACATGGCCGGCTGACTCTTTTTCACATTTTCAGTTATACCTATAGAAGCCCTGTGATTGAATAGTATCCTACTGGATGTTTCGAGGGACTATTATTACATGTAAGGTTTGCATCATATTCATACATATGAACAAAGCTTTCCCTTTAATACACTAGATGCTTACTTCCATACTTTTATGTAAGATAATCTTACAATTTATTAGTTGGCAGACTCCTCTACTGTAAAAAGCAGAGGGTAACATCATTTGATATCATTTAGAGGGCTTGTCTACAATGTTATAAAAATGTGTCTTCCTCTGTATTTTCCCTAGCTGCAAATTTGTCACACTTAATGGTTTCTGATCTTTTAAATTAATTTTCACTTACAAACACATTTGTCATATTGGTTGGATGTGCACAAGGGAACGTATCCCTTTTCTTTTTCCATACTTAAAGCAAGATAGTGAAGCATGTTCTATTTTTGTTATCTGTTTCTATTTTCTGATTGTAGATTTTTTAATTCTATTATCTGTGCATGACTCTGGGGGTGTGGCCATCCTGCCTTTTCTGCAGAGATATCCATTACAATACCCTTATGGGCCATTTACACAATGGACAGGAGGGGACCAATTGACCTCTACTGGAGAATGTTCTAGGCATGCTCTGTGACTTGTGCAGAGGTCATTGTGCAGGGATAGAGGAAAGAGATAAGAAGTGATTATCACCTGTTGTGTATGGTGGATCCTGTGTTATCTATATATAGCTGTTAAGGCCCAAGGATGCCTGACACTCGATACCCGCATACACTTGCTCCTGTGCTGCTGCACTGGAGCTAGTAACGCTGGCTCGGTCACTGAGCAGCTAGCCGGGTGGCAGGGATGCTGCTGTAGATTTCACTCCTCACTCTCCCCCACCCCTCTCCATTGACTTAACATAGCGGCCGCTCAATACTGAATGGCTACTATTTACACTGAACGATCATTGTTCAGCTCACCATCCATCGTTTAGGCTGCATAAATGATGGACAATGAGCTGAAAGATGATCGTTCAGTGTAAATAGCAGCCATTCAAAATTGAACGGGCACTATGTTAAGTCAATGGAGAGGGGCGGGGGAAAGCGAGGAGAGAAATCTCCCGCAGCCTCCCCGCTGTGAGCCAGCGATACTAGCAGCACGAGAGCGAGTATGTGCCCGATATTCGCCCTGTGTAAATAGGCCTTTACCTTTCATGGTAATCCTGCCTGTGATGATAATGAGATGACTGAAAGGTTTTCTCCACAGAACTGGAAATGTCAAAATATTATTAGGTTCAGCGGTCACCGTAAAAACTTCTGAATTGTAGAATATATATTTTACATATGCAGAAAACTGAACGACGTGCCGTTCAGTGTAAACAGCAGTCATTCACTTATGAATCACTGCCTATTACTGTGAACAAAGAAAAAAATATCCTACTGCGCTCATATATAGATGGATGAGACTATACTCACTCAGGAGAGGGGAGAAAATCAACCCAGCGGTCCCAGGGTAGATATCTCCCCCCTCTAAATCCAGGAAAGCTTTGTAAAGATATGGTGCTAAATCCAACGTCCTGGGTCAGGTCCGTGGATATCCACAATTACTCCACAGGTGGAATTTATGCCAATGTCTTTTTTTAGTATAAAGTGCTTGTTTAAGATCTTTTGGGTTCACAGCAGAACTTTGTATAGGGCAATTGGAGCCTTTTAGGGCTCATTTCTACAGGCGGGTTTGAATTGCAGAATCTGCACGGGCACCCGCACGGATAATCCACAGTTCAATATGGAGACATGAGTGTTCGCAGATTAATTAAAACACTTGGATGTGTTTTGCAGACCTTCTGGTCCGCAAAACAATTCGCAGCATGCTCTATCTTGCCGTAGATTCCGCAGGACAGCTTCCATTGAGGTCAATGGAAGCCATTTAATCCGCGGCACACTCGCAGCTGTCACTGCAGACACACTGTGGATCCCACGGGAAAGAAGGAGATTTGAAGAAAAAATCTCCACTGCACATGTGCAGCAGTGCGCTGGCCGGCGGGCCAGCCCACATCCACAGAGGAGAAGACGGAAGACCTGCACAGCCACGCAGAGAATCCGGAAGGGTAAGTAATGTTCTCTTGTCGTCGGCAGGATGGGATTCCGCTGCGAGCTCCCGCCCACGGAATCCGACCCGACTGTGGTCAACAGGGCTTAATTGTATTTATCATGAGACAACATTTTGTGCTAGAGATCATTGCCTTGCTACATAACCAATTCACATTCAGCTTGGATACAGCTGACACACTTCAATAATGGCAGAACTGGTCCTTTAGTAATGGTTGGCTTCTGGGGCAGCACGGCACTACCACCATCATGTTTAAATCTTGGTATGATGTGCTTACTGAAGAATAATATATTTACCTTATAGCAAACATAATTGGACCTGAGTTGGTCAAGAGGGTCCCGCCTTCAACTTGTGTGTCCCTAAAACATCTTTTTAAACAGATTGAAGACTTATTGGGTTGGTTTTCTTGATGTTCTTTAGATGTGATTCTGAGATAGTATGTTACTTTATGGATTTTGGCAGTTTGGGAACATTTTGCCCTTAATCCCAGTTCAGAAATAATGATTCACGAAGTAGTTCTGGATGGTACCAGGGTTGGTTTTGCAACTGAATACATGACTCTATTCTGGTACTTGTTTGGGTTATGGCATAATGTTCTTGTGAAAACTGTATAGTGATTATTCTCATTGTCATGGTAAGGCTCATATGTTTTTATATACCACAGAGAAGACTAATATAGAAGTATAGGAAGTGTTTTTCAATAAAGAGTTTTTATCCTACGCTGTACCTACTCCCTTTTCCTGTGTATAGGAAAGATTTAGTTGAAATAGTAACTGAAGGATGTGGAGTAATTAGTTATTATCGGTAATTTTTCACATGTGATGTAGTACTTTGTTCCATAAAGAAACTTGTCGGTAATTCATCCCTCTGTTACAGTCACAGTCTTGCGTACAAATAGATCCTCGGAGAGACCTTTGTTTTGTTCCCTGATATATTTGTACATAGTTATTAGGTCGCTCCTAACAGTATTTTTTTTTTTTAAGTGAATAACTCGAATTTTGATAACCTCTCAGAGGTATTGTAGTCCATCCATTCCATTTATTAATTTAGTTGCCCGAATTTGAACCTACTGAAGCTCTGAAATGTCCTACTAGAGTACAGGTGCCCAAAACGGTACACAATATTCCATGTGTGGTCTGACCACTGGTTTGTAAAGAGGAAGAAGAACAATGTTCTCGTCATGTGCCCATAGACCTCTTTTGATGCATCCTATGATCCTAATTGCCTTGACAGCAGCTACTTGACTTGCTCCAGTTCAGTTTACAGTTAACTGAAGTCCATTTCCATGTCAATTTTGTGCAGTGGTTTCCCGTTTAGTGTGTAATGGTGGCATGTATTTCTCCTGCCCATGTGTATAACCTTATATTTATTAGTAGTTCCATTTGCCACTTTTCTGCCCAATCTCCAAATTTATCCACATCAATTACTGACTGCATCCTGTCCTCTCTTGTGTTAATTACTTTATATAGTTTTGTATCATCTGCAAATATTGCTATTTTACTGTACAATCCTACCAGGTCATTAATAAATATATTAAAAAGAATAGGGCCTAATTCTGACCCCTGTGGTACCCCACTATAACTGTGACCCAATCAGAATATGTAGAATTATTAATCACCCTCTGCTTTCTTTTATTGAGCTAGTTACTTACACATAGTCTCACCTAGACCAAGTATTCTCATTTTATATACAAACCTTTTATGCAGCACAGTATCAAACACTTTAGAAAAGTCCAGATACACAACATCCAAAGTCTCTCCCTGGTCCAGTGTAGAACTTGCCTCCTTGTAGAAGCTGATTAAATTAGTCTGTCAGGAGCAATCCCTCAGAAACCCATGCTGATATGGAGTCACCCAGCTGTTTTCCTTGAGATACTCCAAGGATAGCATCTGTTATAAAGCCTTCAAACATTTTACCCACAACAGAAGTAAGCCTTACTAGCCTGTCATTTCCAGGTTCAGTTTTCGACGTCTTTTTGAATATTGGCACCACATTGGCTATGCACTAATACAGTGGGACAGACCCCGTTACTATAGAGTCCTTAAATATAAGAAACAATGTTCTGTCTATTACATTACTTAATACCCTTAGAACCCAGGGGTGTATGCCATCAGCACCTGTCAATCTGTCTATTTTAATCTTTTTAGGATGGCTCAACACTTCTTCCTGGGTTAAACTGGTGACATCTAGTGAAGAGTTTGTTGTCACTTTGCATCTAATCTGACATTTCGTCATCTGCGTTTTGCATAATTTTTCCTTATGGGTTTTTAGTGCTTCTTCACTGCCTCCTTGTTTTAGTAGGTTATACACTTTGTTTTTGTTGTTTATTGCCCTTTACATCTTTATTGAGCCACATTGTTTGTTTTTTTCCTATTCCCAACCAATTCTCGCCGCGGGACCCGACCCGAGCGCCTGCAGGGACAAGCGCGTACTCACCCACGACCCGCAGCTCCAGCTCTTTCATGTGCCGCAATCCTATGCAGGCTTCCAGCGGCGGAAATTCCGCGGGAAATCCCGCCGCGGAATTTCCGCCCGTGTGCAGGGGGCCTAAGTATTTAAGAAGTTTCTAACATTTCCTTTTTATTGTCTGTACTTATTTTTAAGGACATTGTCTCAGTCAAATTGGGTTAAGAGCATCTCTCAGACGATCAAACTTTGCCCTTTTAAAGCCTAGTATTTTTGTAGCTCTCTGATAAAACTCTCTCTTGAAGGATAAGTGGAAGTTTATTATCATTATGATCTTGAGCACAGATCCAATATCTTACAATGCAGTGAATGCACAATGCATTGCACCCAGGTATAGACATTTAGTAGGACTCGTTTTGTTTCATCAGTGTTTAATCTGTGTTTGAATGTGTTAAACTGAAGTGGAGGTTAGGACAGGAGATTGTCTAGGACTCAGACTTTTATGACATTTCTGGAAATTCAGGGAAGCTGGACATGCCCATGTGAAATGTGAAGCTTGTCATACATGCATTCCAAAGGTATGGTTCCGATGCATGGTTGAGGTGCAGCAGTGATGTAGCCAAGAACTCCACTGTTGATGCAGATACTGCCAGCTTACTAATGATTTAAAGGCAATGGACGCCTTTGGGAAGCAAATTTGTTTCCTCTTTAAAGACACGTATTTCAGCCTGGCAATCAATTCTGCAATAGGGTTTTGATTAAAAATTTTGCACCATTTGTCTTCTGTAGCTTCTACATATCACTGTATATAGACACTGCAATTTAATGCTGCGTTTAGAAAAACGGATCAGTAATCATAGACAGAATATAAAAAATAATCTAAGGGTACATAGCCTATCCAAACATTTTTATGATGTGCATAATGGGGATTCATCCTTAATGAGAGTTACAGCTTTGGAAAGGATCGAAATAAAATCTATTACTATGTTGAGGAAAAAAGAAATGTTTTGGATCCATCGTCTTAATACATTAACTCCCTTAGGACTGAATGAATTATTAGAAAAAATTTAAAAAAATCTTTTAGCACATTTATTTTTTCGTTTATTAAATTATTAATTATTATTAACTGATTAATATTGAATTATTATAACTTGTTTCCGTAGGGTCTCTTCATAAAATATTAATTTATCATGGTTATTGATGTTACATTAGTGTTTTTTATATATATTTATACATATGATAAATTTTATTCTATAAATAATAAGAATATTGATGCACAATGAGATAGTTTTTTAAAATATTATTTCGTTTATAGGAATACTAGTACACTATAATTAAGTGTGGCTCGATGTATTTAAATGTGAATCGGATCATATCGTGTCCCCGATCGGCTTTAAATAAAGTTTCACTAGTAAATACATGGAACGCTCACAGCGTTCCATGTGATGTGGTTTTAATTAAACTATTAGTGACGTATCTGTGGGAAGTGGAGAGGCGTTTCCTACGCCTCCTCCCTTTCCTCAGGGAACAACCTTGATTGCCAGTCTGAAAGCATATGGAACATGTGAGTAGTGCTATTTATAGACGTGCTTTGTAATATTTGTATGTAAGTTTTTTCTGAGCTTGAAAAAGACGATTATACTCGTCGAAACGCGTTGCTCGTGTTTATGTAAATAAAATTAAGATATTTACATTTTTCTCAACTTTTTTTCCCGACGAGCGCAAAAGCAGCCTTTTTTCTTTAGTATTGCCGTCTAACAAGCGCCGGCTAGGTGCTTGTGTGCTGTATATACTTTTGCTGCTCTCCGTCGTGCTGCGGATGTGGGAATAAAAGAACTTGTTCAAAGCCTTTCTGGACATCGGTGCCGACGGGGTTTATCAGGCTGATTTCCCCGTCAGGCACCAGGTGAGTTAACATTGGCTCATTAACATTTTACTGTCTTTTCTGATCACCGGGCGCGTCTCTGACTTATTCTTTATTCTGTGTTTGTAAATGCGCTGACACCCGTGTAACACTATCCTTCAAGATACTTTTACACAGGCAGATAGTTGCCCAGGTAATCACTCAAAAGATGACAGCGGCATTTAAATCCCCCGAACATCGGGTCCCATATGGCCCCCCCCCCACGATGAGATAGGTAGAGTCGTGCGGGTGTTATAGCAGCCGGGGGCCTTCTGAAAGGCCCCAGGGCTGTCATGGCAGAATTCCTGTTAACCCAGGCTATCATGGCAGAATTCCAATCAAGCCAAACCCGTGGGGCTTTGTAGCATTACATCCTACTGCAGGAACGATCAATACATCACATATTGTGGTTCCCCCTAGGGACTAAAAGAAAATGTAAAAATAAGAACAATAACATTTTATTAATTATTATTTTAAAAAAGATACCGTATTTTCTGGCGTATAAGACGACCTTTTAACCATGAAAAATCTGCTTTGCAGTCGGGGGGCGTCTTATACGTCGGGTATACAGTGTCCCAAAAAAATTCAATACTCACCTCCCGCGGCGCTGCTACAGGCTGTCGCTCCCTGTGCACGCTGGCAGAGCATTGCTTTCTGCAAGCGGGGCTTGAATGCCCTGCCTCCAGAAAGCTAATGCTCTGATTGGCTAACTTAGTCTGGCATTAGCCAATCACAGCCGTTCATCATGTCATTGAATGGCTGTGATTGCCTAATGCCAGACTAAATTAGCCAATCAGAGCATTAGCTTTCTGGAGGTAGGGCATTCAAGCCCCGCTTGCAGAAACCAATGCTCTGCCAGCGTGAGCGACAGCCTGCAGCAGTGCCGCCGGAGGTGAGTATTGATTTTTTATTATTTTTTTTACACTGTATTCCTGGCATATAAGACGAAAAGTCGGGGGTTGTCTTGGGCCCCGTCGTCTTATATGCCGGAAAATACGGTATAAAAGGTTTTAAAAAAAAAACTTTTGCCATGTTTACAATAAAAAATCTAAATAATTAAGCAAAAATACATACTTGGTATCGTTGTGTCTGTAAAAGTCTGATCTATTAAAGTAATGCATTATTTACCGCGCACGGTGAACGTCATCCCCCAAAAAATAAAGATCGCCCAAAATGCGCCTTTTTGGTCACCCTGTTGCCAAGAAAACTTTTTTATAAAAAGCGATCAAAAAGTCATATGTATTTAAAAATGGTACCAACAGAAACTACAGGGTGTACCACACAAAATGAGCCCTCGTGCAAGTATGTTGACGGAAGATTAAAAAGTTATTGTGCGCAGAAGATGGAGACAAAAAGAATTTTAAAAAATTAAATATCTTAAAAATTTTTTAACAGTTTCTTAGTACATTATATAGTATATTAAATAGTATCATTGAAAAATACAAGTCGTTCCACAAATAACAAGCCCTCATACAGCTACGTCGATGGATAAATAAAGGCGTTACGATTTTTTTAAATGGGGAAGGAAAAAACGAAAATGGAAAATAAGCAAAAAAGCTTGGTCACTAAGTGGCTAAATTGCAAGCCGCATCAACCTGCATCACCAGCGGGCTTATTAGATGCATCACAGCCGTAACTCAGCCACATGGCAGCAATGTGGTAACTGCTATGTGGACCATGACCTCAGTCCTACCCTGTCTCCTTTCCTAACTTTTACTTCATTTTAACACTTTCAAGCACAGATTAGGCATTTCTGAATCTAAAAGATTCTATGTCTTTAGCTTTACTGCACTATGGTCTTAAAACCCTGGTAGAAGACTGTTTACACTCAAGTCCAGGATCTCTGCTCTGGAGTTAATATTGCTGTCTTTCTGTGTTTTAGTGCTATGTTCCTAGTTCAAATTAATGTTCTCTTTACTTTAATTACTAATAAGAAAAAGCAATTGATATTTTCTATGCAGGGGAAGGAAAATTGTACTTTACATAATATGAGAGGTTTGAGTTTCTTACCTGTAAACCAGTGTCTCATCCGCTGTACAGTTGTATTGGACCTGGTACATCCACACTACATAGGCTGACCTGTTGATGTGCCATCTTATCAGTGCAGAAGATGAAGTAACCTCAGTCACCACAACAGCACTGTCTGGTACCTTTCTTTCTTCTGTAGCATTGACAGATGTCTTTGATGACGTAGTAATATCAGAAAACCCAGGATCCTGTCTCAATATGCTAACTGTTCCATTATTGCGATGAGGCAAAGGAATCATTTTTAGGTCTACTTGTGCTGTCGATTCCCCAGCAGCATTGATTGCTATACAAGTGTATGCTCCATCGTCCCTGATAGTTGTAACTAGTATATCTAAGGATCCATTTCGATAGGAAGCTGTCCTCGATGAGTTTGCCATTATTTTATCATCTGGTGATACCCAATGAATTACGGGTTCTGGATCCCCAATTGCCCGGCACTTCAGTGTTGCCCTTTGCCCTTCTAACACCCAAAGCTGATGTGTGTGACGTGTAATTAGCGGGGGCTCACATGTGAACTCCTCTTCTGGTATTGACCAGAAATAACGTCCAGCTAGCTGTAAAGGAGATGCACATGTTTCCATGTCATCCTCTCTAACTAATCTGCGCAGCCATAAGAGCTCACAGTTGCAATGAAATGGATTTCCTCCAAAATTTAGCACAATTGTTGAAGTATAAGGGGTAGGGCTAACAACTCCAGTTTGGGAACGGACAAAAAGTGGATCTGGAGGTAGTGTATGTAGCCTGTTAGATGTCATGTCCAATCTGGATAGCTTGTAAAGTTCTGAGAATGTGCCTTCCATTACAAAGTCTATAAGATTGTGGTCAAGATTGAGTGTATGTAAACTAACCATGTTCTGGATAGCTTCCCATGGAACACTAATCAGGTTGTTATAAGACAAATCCAGGTCCTCCAGAGTTAAGAGGAAATCATCAAAAGTAGCCACTGGGATTGTCACAAGCTGGTTATTATTGATGATAAGATGTTGGAGATTGAGCATTCCTCTTAAAGCGTCCTCGTGAATGGCAGTAAGACGATTTCCATCTAAATGTAAAGACCTCAAGCTCTCAAGGTCACCAAAGGCATAAGGCTTAATGTTATCAATTGTATTTCTTGATAATGTTAGGTCCACCAACCCAGTCATGTTAAGGAAGTCTTCTTGCTCCACCACCCTAATGAAGTTATCTGCAAGCCGTAGCTCCACAGTCCTGCGGTCTATGTTGGGTGGAACGTAGAGTAACCCCTTGTTAGCGCAAAGTGTGCTGAGAGATTCTGAAAGGTTTTGGCAGGTACAATGAAATGGACAAGAATGTACTATGGTCACGAGGCTTCCTACCAGTAGAACACCCCAGACCAACTTTTCCATGGTAAATGAAGTGTTAACGCCTACAAAACAAAAAATATTACTTTTGTTAAAATTGTACATTGTATAAAATTTATGTTGAAAAATATGGGTATATACAAATGAGAATTATTGCAAATTGGGGCAGATTTACAATTAAATACAACAGTTACCTAAAGCAGATTGCAACAGATAACTGTCTTGCATGTTTTGTGCCACATGTATCATGTGTTTTTGACAGTTTTTATGACTTGTACAGCCAAGGAGGCATGGATTCATGAAAAGGGGGTGTAGCGCAAATGCAGCGTTGTGCACTAAAAATTGCAGCAAATTTTGGCACAATTTTTGGTGTAAACTAACCCAACTAATTCGTAGTTTAAATGTAGGACCCTTTACACTGAACAATGATCATTCAGATTATTGCTGAATCACAAGAATTTAAACAATAATCATTTAGTGTAAATGTCGGCAGTAACTAGATGACAATGATAATTAGTTCATCATTCAGTTTTTGCAGGCATAAAAAACAAACAATGGCCAGTTTGCTGTGAATGGAAGTTGGTACATTTTGTTTAGCTTGCAAAAAAGAAGGCTGAAAGGAGACTTGATAGCTGTCTACAAATATCTGAAGGGCTGTCACAGTGCAGAGGGATCAGCCCTATTCTTATTTGCACAAGGAAAGACTAGACAGGTTATCACGGGAGGTAGTGAGTTCTCCTTCAATGGAAGTGTTCAAGCAAAGACTGGACAAATATCTGTCTGGGATGATTTAGTGACTCCTGCACTGAGCAGGGGTTGAACCAGACCAGATGACCCTGGAGGTCCCTTCCAACTCTACCATTCTATGATTTTAAGTAGACGCTATCTCCACCCCACTCCACCTCCATTCACTGAGCTATACTCGCTCCTTTGTGAAAGCACAAGAGCAGTTATCACTGGGATGACTATCAGGTACTGAAGTGCCCAACAGTCTTATTGTGTAAAAGGGTCCTTAGACTAGACTTGTTCACAACTATTGAAGAGCAAAGTGTGTACTATATAAAGTACTATAATAATTGAACTGCATATGAGAAAGTACTGAAGCCCTATCACTTGTTGCACTGTGGTGTCCATCCATTGCGAAGCAGTCTTTATTATTTAGTGATCCTTTACCAGATTAGTTTTTACCCATTTTGAGATGTGTTTGGTTGGGTCCTGTGATTGGATTTGGTTTATGCATTTAAACACTAACATAGTAACACAGTATATGAGGCTGAAAAAATACTGTTAAAGGGGTTGTCCCGCGCCGAAACGGTTTTTTTTTTTTTTTTCAATAGCCCCCCCCCGTTCGGCGCGAGACAAACCCGATGCATGTGTTGAAAAAAAAAAACGGATAGTACTTACCCGAATCCCCGCGCTCCGGTGACTTCTTACTTACCTTGCGAAGATGGCCGCCGGGATCTTCACCCTCGGTGGACCGCAGGTCTTCTGTGGGGTCCATTGCCGATTCCAGCCTCCTGATTGGCTGGAATCGGCACACGTGACGGGGCGGAGCTACGAGGAGCAGCTCTCCAGCACGAGCAGCCCCATTCAACACGGAGAAGACCGGACTGCGCAAGCGCGTCTAATCGGGCGATTAGACGCTGAAAATTAGATGGCTCCATGGAGACGAGGACGCTAGCAACGGAACAGGTAAGTGAATAACTTCTGTATGGCTCATAATTAATGCACAATGTACATTACAAAGTGCATTAATATGGCCATACAGAAGTGTATACACCAACTTTGTTTCGCGGGACAACCCCTTTAAGTCTAAGCTCGCACTGTCTAGTTTTTAGACACTATTAGTAAATCTGCCCCAGTGTGTAATGAATTTCAGTATCGCCTTTTGTTTTTAGTTTAGGGAACAGCTATGATCAGTTGCACTAAACCACATAGTCCAAAACACAAGACACAGAAGCATAGGAAATAGAATTTTATTAGAACTCAAGATTACTAAAACATTTCAAAAATATAGTATGCAGTGTCCATATAAACAGGCTCACACAATCTGGTAATATTACATTGGCAATGTATTGGCTTTTTAAATGTAACATTACCAGATTGTGTGAGCCTATTTATATGGACACTGCATACTATGTTTTTTCTATTTCCCATGCTTCTGTGTCTTGTGTGTATGTATGTATGCATGTGTGTGTGTGTGTGTGTGTGTGTGTGTGTATATATATATATATATATGTGTGTGTGTGTGTATATATAGATAGATAGGTACTGGTGTATCTTGACGCCACCAGTGGTGGGTGTACACCAGTGTTAGGCTGCTTGACAGCCAGGTGATGCCCCTATTTCCTGATTGGCGATGTGCAGCGGCGACGAACTGATTGACAGCAGGGGACAGGGTGGAGAGCAGCAGGTAAGAAGGCACAGCAGCGGCGGCACCACGGCCCATGGACAGCAGTGGAGCAGCAGGGAGGATGGCAGAGCTGCGGCCACAGTTACATATGCAGGACTGTAACACACCACCCGGGCCCGCATTGGGAGGGAGGGTTGAGGCTCCACACACGGCCGCTTTGTTCCGAACACTGTGGCCTAGGAGCGTGGAAGCAGTTTGCTAATGGATCCATTACAAAACTCCTTACATGCTCGTAGGACCTTGCAAAGCAGAAGGTTCTCAGCCAATCAGGAAGTGGGGTCGTCACCTGGCTGTCAAGCAGCCTAACACTGGTGTACACCCACCTCTTCCGGTGGTGTCAAGGTACACCAGTACCATATATATAATTTATATACACACACATACAGCTTTTATTTGTGATAAGGGTTGTTTGCCTTTATTGTGCTTAATATGACCAGTGGCAGCATGATAGTCTAAGGCTGCTTTTATATCTGCATCTGTTTTCCTTCTCCCTTTGGGGAGCAGAAAAAGGGAGTCCCCTTTCTGAATGGATCCATCTTATAACAGAACCGAATAGCGCCAGACAGACCCCATTGACTATAATGGGGTCTGTTTGGTTTACGCTCAGCTGCCAAGCATTCTATCAGAAGAAAAAACCCTGCACCCAGCGCTATTTCTTCCAATGTTTTGTGCTTGATCTGCAACAGAACCTAACGAAGGTGCCAGCACAGATCTGAACACAGCATAAGGCTGCCTTATACCACATTTGGGAGATCGGTTCTCCAGTACATCTTTTACCTCAACTGTGGGAATAGGTCATGGAAGCGAGAAGAAAGGAAATGCTGCCTAAGGGCTCATTCACATGTTGTACCCATCGCAGCCCCTACGCTCTGCCGGCAGAGATCATGTATAGGCTGTGATTGGAAGTTCACATTCCCGGGATTCTGACATCATGGACATGTCCAATTTGATTTTTTTTTTTTATTCCCCGATCTGTGCAAACTGGGGCTGCATATTGAAACGCTGCCCATACGCAATAGAGCATGCTGCAATGTATTTCTCCTGCGTATCACATGCAGTGTCCACACACAGATGTGAATGGAAGAATGAAATTCCACTGACTTTCATTGCCTTCATTCACCACATGTTACGCATAGGAAATGCGTAATATGACAATACACAGTGTGCCTGCATGCCCATCATTTAATTCAGTGACTTTTTAGGAGCTCAGTTCTTGTTATAGTGTACCCCATTAGTGAGACCCCCACCAATCAGATAGATATCCCATGTCATGTCACTAGGGAAGACCTACTCTTGTTGGGACAACCCTTTTAAACTGCAGAGAAAGTTTGAGGTAGTCTGAAACCCACCTCCCACCTCATCAGTGGCTTAGTCTGCTGTTCCATACAATCCTATGTTTCTCTCAAATATAGGTATGCATGCAGTAAATAAGCACAAGTCCAGCCAATATCAGCAGGCAGTTAGTAGATTTTGAGATGATTTAGGGTAGCAAGGGTAGAATAATTATACTACAAGCAATTAAACCATCTGTGATTAAAATGATGATCCTGCAATTGGTGGACTTAAGCCAAATGAGGCTTTGTAAGGGGTAGCTTGGAAAGCCAATTTTCATACTCATGGGGTAAAGCTTCCTGTTCTCTACACTGCCTTTGACATAATCACAGGCAGTGAACTAGGCCATTACCAGTGTCATAATTTCCAATTTCTAATCATATCTGGTAAAATGCCCCTTTAAACATTTAAACCATCTGCTAGTACTCGTCTCCTTATACAGTAGCCATTAACAAGGCTTGTATTTAATTGTAGCTTTGAGAATCATTTGAGAGTTTACAACTCTACGAGGCCTAATTTACAGTTTTTTCTTACTTAAATCGAAGGAGATATTAAAAATAATATATATCCCTTTAAAAAAAATTCCCACTTCATCATAAAATAAGCCATTTTTCATAAAATTCTCTCTTGAGGCTGCCATTAATGGGAGTGTCAATACAATCTATTATATTGCACTTAGTCACTATACTTCTCAATACACGTTACGTAAAGAAATTATGAATGTTTAACCACCTTCTTTTTTGTGCCTGCTACTATTGCTGTCGCTACGTGAATATACTGGAATAATGGCTCTCCTCAGCACGAGCCTACTTGGATAGTATTGAATTTCCATCCTGCATCTTTCTATTGCAAGATCAATAGCTATTTTCAGGCAGGTCTTTTCTTTTGTTCGTTCTTCAAGCTGATTTCTGTTGTTAGGCTCTGCCCTACAGGCATCAACTTGTTTGGTTAAGAATGCGGTTAAAAATGCTTGACCTTACACCTCATACATACTGCCACAAAATTATTCCCAATATTTAAAGTGTACCTTTTCTGGTTTAGATTTTGTAATCTCTTAGATAAGTAATTTAAAGGCAATGTACTATCGGAAAATGATCTATTGTTTAAATCAAGTTTTTATGTTAAACATTTCAAAAAATTGACAACCTAATAACAGTATGTAAGGCTGAAAAATATATGTCCATCCAGTTCAGCCTATTATTATCCTTTTTGATAATCCAGAGTTTATCCAGAAGAAGGCAAAAAAAACATAATGTACAAGCAAGTTTTCTTCATTTTGGGGGAAAAATTATTATTTTCCGACGCCAATTCTGGCAATGTAATGACTATTTTTTTTAAAATTTGTTCATGTTACTATGTATATTTTAAACAAAATAATGGGCTGAGTCTTTTTGTTCTGTATAGCAAACTTTTTTAGTAGCCATCTCATTATCATCACAGATAGGATTACAATAAAAGGTAGCACCTATATAGTGATAACCCAGGATTCACCATTCACAATAGGTGATGGTCACAGTTTATCTCCTCCCCCTCCCTATGCAGTGACTTCTACAGAACATACCACAACACTTTCACGTAGAAGTCAATGAACCCCCTCTAGTCTGTTGTGTCTATTGTCCATGAGGCTGCTGTACAGAACAGGAAATGTTAGCTTACTATTATTATTCCTAAGTTTTAATTTTGTTGATCATTTTAGTAAATTCTTATTTCTTTTCAGATGCTTTGGATGGCGCTAATTTAAAAATATACACACATGCAGATTTTTACATATTGTACACTTCATAGAAGGTTGCTGTCTACATTCTCCAGTGCTTCTCCTTTCTTGTCTTCATTACATTTCTTTTCTTCCTAGTGCTCTAATGTATTCTTTATCTGCTTCCCCTCACTATTGTCTTGCTTTTCTTTTTTTTGCTATTCTTGTCTCTGGTTGACAGTTAGCTATGTGACCCCTTTATGTGAATATCTGTACAAACTCCCAGGTGGGAGTGAGATCTTTGCCGGGAGCTTAGTGTCGGGGTTAATATCAATCTGTCCCTGGATCTGTCTCTAACCTTCAACATCTCACATCAGTGCAGCAGATATATATACCCTAGGCTGCTGCCATGCTCATTCTAACTACATGCATTAGGCGTATATCCCTCACCAATCAATATGATCCAATTGTTTATTTACAGTGTGATCAGAGCCTAATGAATTGGGGTTATTGTGGTAAAATCATGGTTATACACCATTTAGCATTTGTTCATGAAGTGGGTACACAAAGAATAGGATGGGTGAAGTGTTCTACATATTGATGGTGTTTTACATACCAAGTTTTCCTATAAAATGCATCTGTTTAGGGCATATTATGAATATTGTACAGTATGCTGGATACTAATTTTAAGGATTTAGAATGTATTGGCACATCTTGGATGTGATGAAAATCTCTAACGTTAATTTTGGGTGAAAAGCCTTGAGGATTGTTTTTACCATGTCTAATACTTTGTAATTAACGTATTATATAACAAGCTGACTATTAATAGCTTTACTCATCAAGAAAGATACCTTCAGGAAGATATATAGAACCAGCAAGCTACATTGGGATCTTTTATTTATATGGCAACAGTTTTAGGACTGGATAGACCTTGGTAACATTGCTAAATGGTATATCACCTTTATAATAATGCATAGGCTCTAGTCTCCAGCTTCTTCCTCTTGCATAGACTTTACCAGTTTCCTTGTTGCTTAGCAAATTGTTGCTAAGCTTCTCTTCTGAAAACAGGACAGTACTATGCCAAGTGATATTAGATGGGCATCCATCATCACAGATGGGCATCCATCATCACATCACATCGCAGAACCCATAGTTGAAAAGTAAAGCGTGTTACTGTTGTCTCCTTAAAATTCAAAACCTGAATAGGTTTAAGCTATTTGTCAGTGCAAGGGTGTTTTGGCTCCAGAACTTTCACGTACTAGAAGACATCTGAAATAACTTTCCAGTGCTGGAATCATTAAATATTAATCTGAGTCAATTGCCCTAGCCAACCCTCCCCCTTGGCTTCCTCTCCATATTCGGATAAGATGCAGCGCCTTCTACTGATAACAAAACTGCATATTGATTTTGAATATAGGGCTTAGCTAGCTCTCAGGTAAATCAGTGTCCTCATTTCTCCTCAGTCAGAATCTCTGTAGGGCCCTGCAGCACAGAGGTGTCACATGTAATCATTTGTATTAGGAGCTCAATTAGCATTGATACTGCGTAGCTGCTAATATCCAGTGTAACCTTTTCCTAGTGCACATTAAGGGTGCATTCAGACATTGCTGTCAAATTGCATTTTTGTAACTAAAACTACTTCTAAATGCAACAATCTTGCAAAAAAGTGATATTTTGAGGTGGTTATCCTATAGTTGCAGTAAAACTGATAACTTGCTTGGCAGACTGTCTGGTTGCTCGCATTGTTTCAGTCCCACCAACATTGACCCCAGTTGTTCTGGTGTTTTTGTGTATTGATATTCTTTTTTCTCCTCCTGATTATATTGCTGCAGTCCTCACATAAGTGTCACAGTGCATACTGATGTGAGCACTGTGTATAGATAGGTCAGAACAGAATCTATGTATCACTGCTGTCTGATGAGTAGCTCTTCAATCCAAGATTTGTTTCTTTTAAATTTCAAGAAGGAAAGAAAACTGTGATATCGCATTATTAGAACTGACCAGTAACTGGGCATAGGTTGATGTATATGTGAAGAATGTGCCAATATTATTTACTGCATGAGTTGCTATGAGTCACTTATGTTGGAGCGTTTATCTCAAGCACCTGCTTGGACCTTCAGAATCACCAAGTGTTTCTGACATTTCACTACCTCTTACTGTGTATTAGTGGATCACTGGCAACATTTAAGCTTTGCAGCACCTCTTTGTGTTCGACAAAGTTCAGTCCCCCACCCCCACCCCCTTTCATCTCCCCAGTGTCAGAAGGACCCTGTACGAGGTCTACAGCAGGTTTTTCTCTTCATTTTCATATCTATTTTTCTCTGAGTGACGGTTCAGTCGTCTATCAGATTGCCATTATTCCTAATATTTCTTACATTTCTTATCAGTTTCTATGTCAACAGTCTAGTGTCTGCCTCTCATTTAGAATATATTGTAATAGCTGGAGCTCGACACAGATCCCTGATCAGTACCAGATACATTCTCCATTGGTAGCATACATAATCTGCACATGTAAGCAGCTGAGGAACATTACATGGGGTGGAAGCTTCAACTTCACATACATATAACACAGATTCAGTACAGTATTTCTCTATTAATGCACACTTCCTTCTCTAATACCTGCGTGTTCCTCCTTTCCTCACTGGTCTCCCTCCGTTGTGACTGTTCGTTTGCCCTTCTGGCCTTGTGTACTTGGCATCTGTGTTGAGCAGGGCATTTCCAGGGGCAGAAAAAGCAGGTACAGCACTGAGGTTTTTTTTTTCTCTAACTGGAAAGCTTTTTTCGCCTCTCCGTCAATGTCCTATTTTCTTCACTGCAGTCCTCTCTCTCTCTGTCCCTCTGATAGATCCCACAGGAGAGATGGGACCTTATGTGCAGGACCAATCCTATGGCACAGCCCCATTATTTCCCCCACAATTTGGGCCTTGATATGATCCCAGTCGTGAGAAGATCCACATAGAGTAGCTTATTTTAGAGGCATCAAAATTTCCCAGCATCTTAAACCTTGCTTCATGAATGTGTTAACCCACAGAGGAGGAGTCCAAATCCTTCCTTGCTTGCAGTAAAATAAATATTCCTCATATAGGTGAGCTTTATGGTCACTGAGCCACAAAGATACATGAGCAAGCAGCAAATGATATAAAAGTAGCAACAGTATAGTTCCAATGTAAATCCTGGGGAAGAAAATCTGCCTGCTGACAGTGTCCCAGGGTCCTGATATGAGGAGGCAGGAAAACGGATGTACTCATTTCATTTACTTAGAATGAAGAAAAACAAGTAATCGGAAGCTATAGGGTTAAATTGCTAACATAGCTGAATGGGCATCTTCATGTATTTAAATAAGGTACATATATGATTTATTAGGATGGGAAAACTGCAGATGGTTTCCAAAGGATTAAGCAAAGCTATATGTAAGACATAGCAGCCAGAAATCCAGAGCCGGAATTGCTGCAGCTCTTACACAGGTTAAAATCCAGACAGGATAGTGGAAAATATGAAAGGTCGAGATTGAAGTCGTGCAAAAGAGAAGCGTCGAAGGATGTGAGAAACCATTGTATCATACACGTCTTTTTCTTTTTCCTGCAGGTTTTCTTGTTTATATAAAAACCTCACAAGTAACATTGATAATTAAATAAGATGACAAAAAGATTGTAGCCTCTTTCCTGTAGCCCGGCTGTGAAAAAAAGGTTTTATCTCCACTCCCTGGATTACCCAAATTTTCTTCCTTGTCATTGCACTGCTCCGGTGGGTGGCATCTTTTACCCCTTCCAATCCAGGTGAAGACAGAAACAATGCAGAAGGGATGTAAAATAGAGGAGCTGAGATGTGAGAGGGAACTGAAACAGCAAACAGCCTGGGGGTGTGGAGGGCACAGTGATGAAGGGAGGAGAGAATGAGAAGGAGGAGGCGAAAGAAAGTAGCTTTTATCCCAGCCGCACTGCTGTGCCTGCACAGCATCTTTAACTGTGATTCCTTTTTAACACTTTAATAGGAATGAAGATGTTTGTTATGTGACAGCTCCCCTCCGTGTATTATCACTCTGTGGGATGCTTTCTTGAGGACCCTTCTCTTATTCCTTTACACAATAATGAAGAATTAGGTAAAATGATACAATTCCAAAAACAGTGCAGGGATCAAGTATTTAGAATTCTTAACGCCTTAGTGACCAAGCCTGTTAGCGCCTTAATGACCAGGCCAAATTATGGAAATCTGACATGCCACTTTAACATAGAACTCTGTAAAGGTTTTTCCGATCCACGTGATTCTGACATTGTTTTTTTTGCCACATAATGTACTTATTTTAGGTGGTAAAAATAGACTGATAGAATTTGTTTATATTTATTAAAGGCGCCAAAATTGGGAAAATTATGAAAAAATTGTTATTTTTTTTCAAATTTTCAACTGCAATATCTCAAATATGTGCAAACATACTGTACACATTTTCGATGAGATATATTTCTATCTCTTTATTCTGAACACACATTGGAAAAACTTCAGTGTTGTTTTTTACCATTTAGAAGATGTACAAATTTAACATGAATTGTTAGCATTTTGAGAAACACGTTTTCCTACACCAAGCCAAGATTGCAAAGGCTCATAGGTGTTAGAATGATAGATAACCCGACAAATGACCCCATAAAAAAAATACATATCTTACAGTATTTACTGAGTATTTTGACCTCACAGTTTCTTTTCAGGAATTAATACTATTTAGAGGAGAGAAAAATAAAATTTCATATTTTTGCAATTATGTCATTTAAAAGACAGGATATTTTTCTGTAGTGCACATGAAAATAAGATTTGCTCCCAAAATGGATCTCCCTGTTTGTTCTATGTTCAGAAACATACCCATTGTGGCCCTATTCCTATGTCTGTATGAACTGACATTTTGCTTGAAGGTGTTTTAGGCCCCGTAGAGCCCTTGAGCTGCCAAATGTCACAGTTTTTGAATGAATCTAAGCAAAGCAGAAGGAAAAAATTATGATTTTCATTTTTTTGGCAATTATATAATTTTTAAAAGCATTTTTTTTACAGCACATATATGAATGAAGACTTTCAGCCCAAAATGAATATCCCCTTTTGTTCCATGTTTTCAGAAACATACCAATTGTGACCCTAATATTATGTCCATATGCACAACGGGGCTCAAACCAAAAAGAGCATTAAACTTCAAATGTGTTTTAAGTTCTACGTAATCGACATTATCCATTTGATAACGGCGATCATGTGACCGGAGACCTCCCACCGCAGCCCTCGGTCACTGCTCCAGGCTCTTGGCTATCCTTAGTAGCCAGGAGCAAGGAGACTTTAAATTTCTCTAGCGCTCCCCAGCTTCTGCGCTTGCGTTCGGCACTTTGCCAATGGGCACATGTGCAGAACTTGGGGAAAGGACCGCAGATAAAAATCCTGTCGGAGGAAATTGCCGGAGGCCTTAGGTAAGTAATTTCACCTTCCCTCATGGATCGAATCGTTGATGAAAGGTGAAACTTTAACTGTTTTCTACTTTTACGTGGTCATCGTTTTCTATTTGAAAATGGCGATCACGTGACTAGAGGCTGTGTACTGCGGTCCCCCATGAAATCTTCAGGCTCTTGACTATGTTTGGTAGCCAGGAGCAGGGAGATTTTAAATTGTCCTGACAATCCGTGGCCTTTGCACATGCGTCCGCCATTTTGGCGGCGGTGCGTGGGCAGAAGCCGTGGTGAGGTCTACGGATAAATACGATGGGATTTAGTTAGTAATTTCATCTCCCCGTACAGATACGATCTGTGAGGGGAGATGAAAATTAAACTTTTTTTTTCTTAAATTTTAACTTTTTTTTTACTTTACATGATCGCTGTTAGCCATTGGATAGCAGCGATCATGTGACCGGGAACCGCATAGGAGCAGCTCACAGTGATATCTCTCTGCTCTTGGCTAGACATGGGACCTGCGAGCCAGAGAGACTTTACATTTCCTGGTCCGCGCACCCTTTCGTGCATGCGCTTGACATATGAGGCCAGAACTTTGCGGGACATCGCGGAGGATGGGGGTGAGTACTTTCAGCTGCTCTGATGGATCCTATCCATCAGGGCAACTGAATCTTTACTTTTTATTGAATTTCATATGATTGCTGGAGCCCCACCCCCAGGGGAAGGTCCTGCGGCCCCGGATGACAGCTCCAGGTTGTCAGCTACCTCCAGGAGCCAGCAGCATGGAGTTGTCACGTCCATAGGTTGCAGGTTTTTTATTCCCACAGGGTGCATGTTTTTACGTTTCTGGGGATTAAAGCCCAGCAAGCCAGGACATAAAAAGGCAATGGGGTTGTTACTAAGGGATTAAGTAAGCTAAGGGGTTCAGATGGATCAGATCCATCAGGGTAGCTGAAAGTACCCACCCCTGTTTGGAAATTGTACATTTTTCCAGACTTCTGCCCCTGTTCTTTGTTTACACACAGTTAGATCGGGCCATCTGTATTACGCATCCCTCATTCACACTCAGGAAGATACAGAGTCTCCCTATTAAATTTTTGTTGTCGGAATCTTGATTAAAATTTATAAACTTAAACTAAAAATATTGAAAGAAATCATGTTATATAATACCCATCAATGGACATTTTCATTGACATGTATGTAAATAATAGACTAAACAAACATTAGGATGTCACAGCCTTGTTATACAGAGACGTGCTACATGGGCACAGCTCATCTCTCCCTGCGGAAATGGTGTATCACAGATTACTTTCTATGTTAACTCATGGTTAACAGACACGTATGCCGACTCCTCTTGAAGGGCTGCTCCGGCAAAAAGATATTTTTCCATCACTGCACTCCTCCCCTGATTGTCCATTACTCTCTAAATGTCTCCTAGATATATATATATATTGCAATCTCAGCCTCTTGCTGATGCTTATCAGGCTCCACTTTGATGTTGAGATTTGTCTCTGGTTTCTCTTTGATTATTCTGTACTATCAGTCCCATGATGCATCAGCAAAACATCACATAAGCTGTTGGACACTGTACAGTTTCTGCCTGCTGAGAGGACAGTGTGATTATAATTTCCTTCTAAATTAGCCTAAGTAACCTACAGACCATAATTATTCAGTCAGGAGGCTAAATTATCATCTCCTTCATTATAACTGTTACAGGAGCCTCTATCAGCCGTAACTATTATTGGAGTTTGTGTCCCCTTCTAAAGAACCCGTGTGGTAGTCTCTTTCAATTAGGAATTATGCTGCCTAAAAACTTAACTGATTCGAGAAAACATAATGCCAAGTAAATCTCAGGTAGTCAGAATGAGATGACATGACCCACCTAAGGGGAAGAACACCAGGAAGTTTCAGATGTGTAATAAATGAAAAAAAGTGTCTCTTTAATAAAGGGGTTCTTATGCTGATACAGCGGGAATTATACAGCTGCTGCAGAACATCATAATACACAGCTTGGATGCTGCAGACCTTCTTTTGGAAACTGATGAATTTTCATATCAGTCAATTGATAATGTGCAGATTTTCCTTTCCCCAAAAAGAGGTCCTTTAGCAGCTGCCCTATTGTAAATGAAAAAAAATTATTAAAAATGCATGACCTGTATAATTGCTCTGTATTGAGCTTTGAGTCATCATGAAACTTTTCATGACTTTTTATATTTTATAGTACTGGGGTATATAATGCTTTTATTCACAAACCTGATGGTACAAGGTCACTACTCACCTGGTAACTCTCAAAATAAAGATTGTCTGTTTCTGAATGCAGAATTAGAATGATGGGACAGTGATGGAAAGCATCAGGACCACATATAATAGGTGTATGAGGGGCGTGAGACAACCTGGCTACATATAATAATCTTTATTTGTATAGCGCCAACATATTTTGCAGCACTTACATAGACAGGGGAAATACAGAGACAAAAGTACAAAAATGACAGAACCATGGTTACATAGTAATCCGTTGATGGAGACAATAGGGGTGAGGGTCCTGCTCCAACGAGCTTACATACTAGAAGTAATGGGGTGATACAGAAGGTAAAGGGGCTGGAGATGTGCACGTTATGGCGAGGTGGAGAGTGTGGGATGCTATACACAGACAATGGTCAGACATTTAGCTGTGTGACAGCAGAATCGGTATGACTGCAGGGGCAGTTGATGGTGGCTGGCAAGGATTGCAGTCAGTATGTCAGTGAGCATGTTATCAGGCAGCGTACAAAGGGGTTTGTTTAGGGAATGCGGTGTGCCTTCCTGAAGAGGTGCATTTTTAGTGCACGCCTGAAGTTTTGTGAGTCCTGGATTGCCCAGATAGCCTTTGGTAGTGCGTTCCAGAAGACTGCTGCTGTCTTGGAGAAGTTTTGGTAGCGGAAATGAGAAGTTCGAAGAGGGGCGCGCAGTCTAGTTTCGTTAGCAGAGCGGAGAGCCTGGGCTGGGTGATGGATTGATATGAGGGAGGCAATGTAGGGTGGTGCTGCATTGTGGAGGCTTTGTGGATGAAGGTAGCGAGTTTAAATTGAATTCTGTATTTAACTGGTAGCCAGTGCAGTGACCAGCACAGGGCAGAGGCGTCCGAGTAGCGGCTTAACAGGAATATGAGCCTGGCTGCCGCATTCAGGATGGATTGGAGAGGGTAGAGTCTGGTGCAGGGGAGGCCGATCAGCAACGAGTTGCAATAATCGAGCTGAGAGTGGATGAGGGCAACAATAAGCGTGTTTAGCGTGTGTACGTTGAGAAAAGAGCGGATTCTTGCGATGTTCTTGAGGTGCAGCTAACATGTACCTACTAGTAATTATTAGGAAATTATAGTACCAGTGTTTCTGGTGGTGTAATGTGCCACACAGTTGTGCTCCTTGGTACATGCATTATGATCCCCACACATTACACACACAGCTCTACTACATTCATGCTGACTCCACACATTACACACACAACATATTACATACAGCTCTATTACATGCCACACACAGCCGTAGTACATCCACCTTGATTCCCACATATTACACACACAGCTCTGCTAAATTGTACATTCATTATGATTCCCACACCTCACACATACAGCTCCACTACATCCATCCTGACCCCACACATTACACACAGAGCTCTACTACATGCCACACACAGTTGTAGTACATCCATCTTGATTCCCGCACATTACGCACACAGCTCTACTACATTTTACATTCATTATGATTCCCACACATCACACACAGCTCTACTACATCCATCTTGATTCCCACACATTACACACACAGCACATTACACATACAGCTCTACAACATGCATGCTGACTCAACACATCACACACTGCACATTACACACACAACTTTTCTACATTGTACATCAATTTACATCCATCCTGACTCCACACACACACAGCTCTGCTATTTCACACATCGCCAGACTCCGGGATACAGTGATCACTCCTGGTCATGTGATTCCTTACTCCACCCACACAGGTGATCATATGACGGTGATGTCATCACAGGTCCTGGTAGTAGCTGCTGTCCACTTATCAAGTATACAGTACTTTCTACCAAACTGCACGATGGCTCCTCCCACAGCAGTGACGTCTCCACAGGTACTTCAGCCCACTGGATCTCTGTGGTGGCAGTAGGTTGATGTCTTCTGTCAGGAACGCTGAGTTGTGTCTAAGATAATAATGGCTTAGTTGTATTCTCATTTTGTTATTTTTGTCATCCCCTTCCAAGAGCCCTAACTTTGTTGTTCTTCTGTTGGTCAGACTCTGTGTTTTATATATGTTGTAAGACCTTTAATGATGTCACCAGGGGGCGGAGTGAGGACTCCACCAGAGGCGGAGCATGAGACGCACTCACATAGTAACTGACAAGTGGTCGTTGTTAGTTTGATGGCCATATAAATGCCACTATCTATAATAAGTTTTATTTTGTGTTACTTGTAGATATTAAATTATTGTATATTCACAGTTGTCATGATCATTGCTTCATTATTGAAATATCTTTATAGACAAACTAGTAGAATAGCCCAGGACCAGCAAAATTCAAATTAGTACCGGTTTTCAAGAAAGCCTAAAGATACCACTACTCAGCTGACACACAACATTTATAGCAGGAGAGTTACTTGCCAGTTTGTAAGGGAATATGATCAGCAAGTATCAGCATAGCTTCATGAAAGCCATGATCTTATCAGAAAAATAAATTGGACGGTTGATAGCAGTGTGTTTAGATTATTCAGAAGCATTTACTGCTGCGCTTCAGAGACACTTCATTTACAAATAAGTCTCTTGGTCTGGAAAGTGCAATTTGCTAAAGGATAGTAAACTGGTTAAAAGATGATCAGCTGTACAATTCTCATACCCTGACTGGAGCAAGGTGTTGTATACTAGAGCTATACTAATCATTATTGTGTGGATGAATGGCAGAATAACACCACAGAAAATATTCTTTCTTCCATGGCCAAAATGATATTGTAGTTGTACTGTAGATTTCAGCAAAAACTGTTTCTTCTAAAAGTGCAGTGATGAAGTCTAGCAGGAAGACACAGTATAGAAAAGATTCTTTACCAAGAATTAAAGGGGTTGTCCCGCGAAACAAAGTGGGGGTATACACTTCTGTATGGCCATATTAATGCACTTTGTAATGTACATTGTGCATTAATTATGAGCCATACAGAAGTTATCAGAAGTTATTCACTTACCTGTTCCGTTGCTGGCGTCCTCGTCTCCATGGTGCCGTCTAATTTTCAGCGTCTAATCGCCGGATTAGACGCGCTTGCGCAGTCCGGTCTTCTTCTTTTCTGAATGGGGCCGCTCGTGCCGGAGAGCGGCTCCTTGTAGCTCCGCCCCGTCACGTGCCGATTCCAGCCAATCAGGAGGCTGGAATCGGCAATGGACCGCACAGAAGCCCTGCAGTCCACCGAGGGTGAAGATCCCGGCGGCCATCTTCACCAGGTAAGTAAGAAGTCACCGGAGCGCGGGGATTCAGGTAAGCACTGCCCGGTTTTCTTTTAACCCCTGCATCGGGTTTGTCTCGCGCCGAACGGGGGGGGGGGCTATTGAAAAAAAAACAAAAAAACGTTTCGGCGCGGGACAACCTCTTTAATCTAATGCAAGAGAATAAAAACCAGTGAAGCCACATAGTTAGGAACGAGCTCAAACGAGTTCTTGCTCAGTGTAAACATGCAGACCTTAACCTATGAACGATTGCCTGTTCACTGTGAATGAAGAGGGGTCGCCAGAAGAGATCTCTGGCGTGCTCTGTCTCCATTCACTGAACAACAATGTGAAAGTGCAGGAGCAATAGTCAGTAGGACGGCTGTTGGACATTCAAGCGCCTGTTAATCTGTCCTATGTAAAAGCACCCGAGGAACAGTCAGATCACAGCAGTAATACTCCCATTGCTTAGTAATGTGAACTGCCATCATTTAGTTATGTGGAAAGACCTTTTAAAGGAATTAACATCAAAAACAGATTTCTCAGATGTAACAAGTGAAGACCAAACAGTACAAAAAAGTAAATGTCCAACTGTCACCATCCTATCTGTTTTTACAGGCTCTATATCTAATCCATTATGGTTGGTTTTTAGAGATGAGCGAACGTACTCGTCCGAGCTTGATACTCGTTCGAGTATTAGCGTGTTCGAGATGCTCGTTACTCGAGACGAGTACCACGCGATGTTCGAGTTACTTTCACTTTCATCTCTGAGACGTTAGCGCGCTTTTCTGGCCAATAGAAAGACAGGGAAGGCATTACAACTTTCCCCTGCGACATTCAAGCCCTATACCACCCCCCTGCAGTGAGTGGCTGGCGAGATCAGGTGTCACCCGAGTATATAAATCGGCCCCTCCCGCGGCTCGCCACAGATGCATTCTGACAGAGCTCAGGGAAAGTGCTGCTGGTGCCGGAGCTGCTATAGGGAGTGTTAGGAGTATTTTAGGCTTCAAGAACCCCAACGGTCCTTCTTAGGGCCACATCTAACCGTGTGCAGTAGTGTGGAGGCTGCTTTTTGCAGTGTTGCACATTTTTTTTTTTTTGTATATCGGCCGTGCAGAGCTTTGCGCCCTGCAGTAATTATACATAGTCCAGGGCCAGTAGTGGTGGTGAGGCAGGGACAGAAGACATATTTATTGAATATAGGCAGTGGGCCTTTCCAAAAACATTTGGGAAAAAAAATCTATTTGGCCTGCCTGTGACCGTCCTCAGTATACTGGGTCTGTGCTGGGGGTAGTTGTCCTCCTAATTCATACGCAGCCAGCTAAGTGTTACAGCAGGCTTGCGCAAAATTATTTCCTGGCTCTGTGTTGGCTGTTACATCACCGCTGTATTCCAGTCCACAGTGCAACAGTCTGCAGTTATTTTACATACTCCAGGGCCAGTAGTGGCAAAGGCAGAGAGAGAAGGCATATACAGTGTATATAGGCAGTGGGCCTTTCCAAAAACATTTGGGAAAAAAAATCTATTTGGGCTGCCTGTGACCATCCTCAGTGTACTGGGTCTGTGCTGGGGGTAATTGTCCTCCTAATTCATACGCAGCCAGCTAAGTGTTACAGCAGGCTTGCGCAAAATTATTTCCTGGCTCTGTGTTGGCTGTTACATCACCGCTGTATTCCAGTCCACAGTGCAACAGTCTGCAGTTATTTTACATACTCCAGGGCCAGTAGTGGTGACGCAGAGAGAGAAGACATATACAGTGTATATAGGCAGTGAGCCTTTCCAAAAACATTTGGGAAAAAAAATCTATTTGGGCTGCCTGTGACCGTCCTCAGTGTACTGGGTCTGTGCTGGGGGTAGTTGTCCTCCTAATTCATACGCAGCCAGCTAAGTGTTACAGCAGGCTCGTGCAAAATTAATTCCTGGCTCTGCTGTGCATTCCGTAAGCGAAGTCAGCCTCCAACCACAGGCCAATAAGTGGCACATTTAATTACAGCGTTCTGTTTCTGCACTACTGGTAATACAGCATGCTGAGGGGTAGGGGTATGCCTAGAGGACATGGACGCGGGCGAGGACGCGGAGGCCCAAGTTAGGGTGTGGGCACAGGCCGAGCCAGTGCGGTGGCCAGGGGTAGAGGCAGGGCCAGACCGAATAATCCACCCACTGTTTCCTAAAGTGCCCCCTCGCGCCATGCCACCCTGCAGAGGTCAAGGTGCTCTACGGTGTGGCAGTTTTTCACAGAGACACCTGACGACCGACGAACAGTGGTGTGCAACCTTTGTCGCGCCAAGATCAGCTGGGGAGCCACAACCACCAGCATGCGCAGGCATATGATGGCCAAGCACCCCACAAGGTGGGACGAAGGCCGTTCACCGCCTCTGGTTTGCACCACTGTCTCTCCCCATGTGCCCCAACCTGCCACTGAGATCCAAGCCCCCTCTGAGGACACAGGCACTACCGTCTCCTGGCCTGCACCCACACCCTCACCTCCGCTGTCCTCGGCCCCATCCAGCAATGTCTCTCAGCGCAGCGTCCAGACGTCGCTACCGCCACTGTTTGAGCGCAAGCGCAAGTACGCCGCCACGCACCCGCACGCTCGAGCGTTAAACGTGCACATTGCCAAATTGATCAGCCTGGAGATGCTGCCGTATAGGCTTGTGGAAATGGAGGCTTTCAAAAGCATAATGGCGGCGGTGGCCCCGTGCTACTCGGTTCCCAGTTGCCACTACTTTTCCCGATGTGCCGTCCCAGCCCTGCATGACCACGTCTCCCGCAACATTGTACGCGCCCTCACCAACGCGGTTACTGCCAAGGTCCACTTAACAACGGACATGTGGACAAGCACAGGCGGGCAGGGCCACTATATCTCCCTGACGGCACATTGGGTGAATTTAGTGGAGGCTGGGACAGAGTCAGAGCCTGGGACCGCTCACGTCCTAACCACCCCCAGAATTGCGAGCCCCAGCTCGGTGCTGGTATCTGCGGCGGTGTATGCTTCCTTCACTAAACCACCCTCCTCCTCCAACGCAACCTCTGTCTCGCAATCAAGATGTGTCAGCAGCAGCAGCACGTCGCCAGCAGTCGGTGTCGCGCGGCGTGGCAGCACAGCGGTGGGCAAGCGTCAGCAGGCCGTGCTGAAACTACTCAGCTTAGGAGAGAAGAGGCACACGGCCCACTAACTGCTGCAGGGTCTGACAGAGCAGACCGACCGCTGGCTTTCGCCGCTGAGCCTCCAACCGGGCATGGTCGTGTGTGACAACGGCCGTAACCTGGTGGCGGCTCTGCAGCTCGGCAGCCTCACGCAAGTGCCATGCCTGGCCCATGTCTTTAATTTGGTGGTTCAGCGCTTTCTGAAAAGCTACCCACACTTGTCATACCTGCTCGGAAAAGTGCGCCGGGTCAGCGCACATTTCCGCAACTCCAAGACGGACGCTGCAACCCTGCGGACCCTGCAACATCGGTTTAATCTGCCAGTGCACCGACTGCTGTGCGACGTGCCCACACGGTGGAACTCTACGCTCCACATGTTGGCCACACTCTATGAGCAGCGTAGAGCTATAGTGGAATACCAACTCCAACATGGGCGGCGTAGTGGGAGTCAGCCTCCTCAATTCTTTACAGAAGAGTGGGCCTGGTTGGCAGCCATCTGCCAGGTCCTTGGAAACTTTGAGGAGTCTACCCAGATGGTGAGCGGGGATGCTGCAATCATTAGCGTCACCATTCCTCTGCTATGCCTCTTGAGAAGTTCCCTGCAAAGCATAAAGGCAGACGCTTTGCGCTTGGAAACGGAGGCGGGGGAAGACAGTATGTCGCTGGATAGTCAGAGCACCCTCATATCTATATCTCAACGCGTTGAGGAGGAGGGGGAGGAGCATGAGGAGGAGGGGGAAGAGACAGCTTGGCCCACTGCTGCGGGTACCCATGCTGCTTGCCTGTCATCCTTTCAGCGTGTATGGCCGGAGGAGGATCCTGAAAGTGATCTTCCTAGTGAGGACAGCCATGTGTTGCGTACAGGTACCCTGGCACACATTGCTGACTTCATGTTAGGATGCCTTTCTCGTGACCCTCGCGTTACATGCATTCTGGCCACTACGGATTACTGGGTGTGCACACTGCTCGACCCATGGTATAAGGAGAACCTTTCCACTCTCATACCCGAAGAGGAAAGGGGTTCGAGAGTGATGCTATACCACAGGACCCTGGCGGACAAACTGATGGTAACATTCCCATCCGACAGCGCTAGTGGCAGAAGGTGCAGTTCCGAGGGCCAGGGTAGCAGGGAAGGCGCAGAGATCAGGCAGCATGTACAGCGCAGGCAGGGGAACATTCTCCAAGGCCTTTGCCAGCTTTATGGCTCCCCAGCAAGACTGTGTCACTGCTCCCCAGTCAAGGCTGAGTCGGCGGGAGCACTGTAAAAGGATGGTGAGGGAGTACGTAGCCGATCGCACGACCGTCCTCGGTGATGCCTCTGCCCCCTACAACTACTGGGTGTCGAAGCTGGACATGTGGCCTGAACTCGCGCTGTATGCCCTGGAGGTGCTTGCTTGTCCTGCGGCTAGCGTCTTGTCAGAGAGGGTGTTTAGTGCGGCTGGGGGAATCATCACGGATAAGCGTACCCGCCTGTCAACCAACAATGCCGACAGGCTTACACTCATCAAGATGAACAAAGCCTGGATTTCCCCAGACTTCTCTTCTCCACCAGCGGACAGCAGCGATACCTAAGCAATACGTAGGCTGCACCCGCGGATGGAAGCATCGTTCTCTATCACCATCAAAAACGGGGACCTTTTTGCTTCATCAATCTGTGTATTCTATTCATCCTCCTCCTCCTGCTCCTCCTCCTGAAACCTCACGTAATCACGCCGAACGGGCACTTTTTCTTAGGCCCACAAGGCTCAGTCATATAATTTTTGTAAACAATTTTTATACGTTTCAATGCTCATTAAAGCGTTGAAACTTTCCCCTGAACCAATTTTTATTTTAACTTGGCAGCCTCCAGGCCTATTTACCAATTAAGCCACATTAACCAAAGCGATTAATGGGTTTCACCTGCCCTCTTGGTTGGGCATGGGCAATTTTTCTGAGGTACATTAGTACTGTTGGTACACCAATTTTTTGGGGCCCTCGCCTACAGTGTAATCCAATTTTTTGCCCACCTGCATTAAAGCTGACGTTACATCAGCTGTGATGGGCAATGCAATGGGATATATTTATGTACCGCCGGTGGCTTCCTGGCACCCACCCATGCTGTCGGTCCACACGGAGTTGTAACTGCATGTGTCCACTTCTAAAGAACCCCAGTCTGACTGGGGCATGCAGTGTGGGCCAAAGCCCACCTGCATTTAATCGGACGTTACCTCAGCTGTGATGGGCACTGCAATGGGATACATTTATGTACAGCCGGTGGGTTCCAGGGAGCCACCCATGCTGTGGGTGCACATGAAATTCCCATTGCGGAGTTGTACCTGCCTGTGACTATTTATAAAAAACCGCGGTCTGACTGGGGCATGCAGACACCTTGACAGAATGAATAGTGTGTGGCACATAGGTTCCCCATGGCTATGCCCGCGTGTGCAGCTCCTGATGGCGGTGGCACAGGATTATATTTCTCATTGCTTCTGTACAGCATTGTGGGCTATCGCCCCGCCCCTTTTAAAGAGGGTCGCTGCCTAGCCGTGCCAACCCTCTGCAGTGTGTGCCTGTGGTTCCTCCTCATGGCAGACGTACTTATAAATAGACATGAGGGTGGTGTGGCATGAGTGCAGCTGAAGGCTGCGCAGGGACACTCTGGTGTGCGCTGTGGACACTGCGTCGTGCGGGGGGGGGGGGGGGGGGTTGGGCAGCATATAACCCAGGAGAAGTGGCAGCGGAGTGTCATGCAGGCAGTGATTGTGCTTTGTTGGAGGTAGTGTGGTGCTTAGCTAAGGTATGCATTGCTAATGAGGGCTTTTCAGAAGTAAAAGTTGTTGGGAGGGGGGGGCCCACTCTTGCCGCTATTGTGGCTTAATAGTGGGACCTGGGAACTTGAGATGCAGCCCAACATGTAGCCCCTCGCCTACCCTATCCGTTGCTGTGTCATTCCCATCACTTTCTTGAATTGCCCAGATTTTCACAAATGAAAACCTTAGCGAGCATCGGCGATATACAAAAATGCTCGGGTCGCCCATTGAGTTCAATGGGGTTCGTTACTCGAAACGAACCCTTGAGCATCGCGATAATTCCGTCCCGAGTAACGAGCACCCGAGCATTTTGGTGCTCGCTCATCTCTATATGGTTTTCTTTTCCCCACAACCTTGTAATGGATCTGTCAGGTTTCTTTATTTCCTGTATAGAATAATCACATAGATGTGAACAAAACTGTAATATACTGTAAATAAAAGATACAGTGAAAATTATACATGTCTTCGTTAGTAGGTAGCAAACAAATCTGTAAATATTCAGGCCTGGAGTGTGCCTAATGTAAAGCAATTAATAGCCATGTCTGTTTTCGTAACAATTTTCTATTGTTTCAATGCATCTATGATTTAAAAAAACTGCTTTACAAATAGTAACTTAGTACGGTATGTAAGGACGAAAAAAGACATATGTCCACCCAGTTCAGCCTATTACCCCCCCCCCCATGTTGATCCAGAAGATGGCAAAAAAAAACAATGAAGCGAATTTCCCGCATTTGAAGGTGTTTTCCAGTTATATACTATTGATGGACCTATCATCAGGATAGGTCTTCAATAGTTGATCGGCCGGGGTCCGCCACTCGGAACCCCGACTGATCAGCAGTCTGGGTGCATGCTGTCAGTGCCGCAATAACACAGAGGTCGGAGCGGAAGTCTCCGCTCCGACCTCCCATGTAGTGGCCGGATCTTCGAACATTTTACCCTCAATAGAAGTAAGACTTACCGGCCTGTAGTTTCCAGGTTCACTTTTTGCATTTGGCCTAAGTAATTAGGATGTTTTTAAATGTTTCACATTTATTGTTTGTGCTCTTATTTTTATAGCTATTATCCCAGTCAATCCGGTTAAGGGCATCACTAAGGTGATCAAACTTGGCCTTGCTAAAGTTTAGTATTTTCGTAGCTCACCTATAAAACTCTCTCTTAACCCTTTCCAATCCACTGTCTGACCTGTGAAGACATTATGATTTGAGGCTGTACAGCTCCGATGTTGGAAGACATTCGTCGGGGTTCTCTTACTGTATATTGCCAGCCTCTCTGCTGTCGGAGCCTATCCGACGTGTCACCTCATGCAGTACTGGCTTCAGCCAGCATATAGCGCTGTTGTAGAATGACAGAAAAAGTGTAAGCCCTCTAGGAAAACCAGGATACAAATTGAACTGGAAAGGGTTAAAGGACAAGTTAAAATGTATTATATTATGGTCACTATTTCCCAGGTGTCCCCCAATCTGCACCCCTGTTATTTTGTCAGGTCTGTTGCTTAACCCCTTAGTGACCAGCCCATTGCCTTTTTACGTTCTAGCTTGCTGGGCCTTAATCCCTGAGGATGTAGAAACATGTTTTCTGCAGGGATTGGGGCCCTGCAAGCTGAGGACATGGCAGCTCTTTGCTGCCGGCTCCTGGAGGTAACCGGCAACCTGGAGCTGCCATTTCGGGCTTCAGAACCCCTCCCCTGGTCACATGATCGCCAGCATTTACCGAATGCCAACGATCATATAGAAGTCAACAAAAAGTTTTTAAAAGTTAAAGATTCAGCTGCCCTGATAGATCAGATCCATCAGAGCAGCTGAAAGTATTTACCCGCCTTCTCCTTGATGTCCCACGCTGTCCTGGCCCCCCGGGTCCCGCCAGCGCCTTCTGCGCATGCGCACCAGACGTCATACATCGAGCGTGCACACAGAAGGCCGCATGGCCCAAGAAATTTTAAAAGTCTCTGGCTCTTGGTTCCCATGTGTAGCCGAGAGCAGAGAGATGTCACCGGGAGCCGCTTAGTATGATTACTAAGGGGTTAATATTAAGTCTAAAATGGCTGTTCACCTAGTCTGGTCCTGTACAAGTTGAGTAAGTTCAGTAGTCAACAGTAAATTGTTTATTTGATCTGCAGGTTTTGGCTTCCAAGTTTATACTGGATAGTTAAAGTCCCCCACAATAATTACCTCATTGTGATTTGCTGCTTCATCTATTTGTTTTAACAATAGATTTTCAATAGTTCTGTTAAATTTTGTGGTCCCCCCCCCCCCATATCTATAGGTTCCGTCATTCCTTGTCTGGCTCTGGGCGTGTATCCATCTCAGCCATATATCATAGTATTTTCCCGGCGTCATCCTGACGACAGACATGGAGGTTGCACCTTGGCCTTGTAGGGACAGGAAGCAAGAGACTTCAAAAGGCTCCTCCTGCCTCCCATTCACCAGTGCTTCCTGTCCCTACAGGGACATGCAAGAGGTGCTCCCTCCAGGGAGTTTCAGGATAACACCGGGATTGACGGTCCACAGGGCCACTTCCCCTCTCACCTTCCCAAGAGGAATCTTGCTGACAAGCGGGGCTGACGGTCCACAGGGCTGCTTCCCCATTTACCTCCCCTCCGGAGAGTCAGCACGGTCCGGGAGCACGGCAGGCCACAGGTCTGACCGCCCGGGGATCACCACCGCAATGGTCGGAGCGGCGGACCACAGGTCCCTGAGTCCCCTCCTTCCTTCCTTTCGGCTCCGTGCAGCGTTTCTCGGCAGGGGAGAGCGGCGGGCCATAGGCTCAGATGCCTCTCTCCCCCAGGCATGCCGGCGCGTCCTCGCGCGGCGGCAGGGGGCGGAGCCAATGACACGCCGTCGGGGGGTGGAGCCAAAAGACGCAGCGTGATGCGGTGACGTCAGACGCCGTCGGAGAGCCCGGAAATGGCGGGAGATTTAAAAATGGAAGCCCCCCGGCAAGCTTCCACTGACAGCATACCTTCAGTGAAGGATTTATCTGTCTTTCTGGTCCTGTCTATCACTACTTAGCATGATGACTACTAAGGAACCAGAGATGGAAGCCCTGCAAACCGTAAGTGTGACAAATTGCAGGGGTGATATGCTGGGGATTTAGCATTGTATGGCGGTTTATTTCCCTTATGTGCATGCATATATTTTTGCAGGACAGGGAATCTACCTGGTCTAAACAAGACCTTAAAAAAAGATGCAGGAAATGCGCCCTGTGTCTCAAAAAACTTGACGAGGCGTATAAAAAGCCGCTATGTCCCGATTGTACCGCAAAAATCCTGACGGATGAACAGGCCGCCTTCAGGGAGGATATTAGATCCCTGGTCCGTGAAGTGGTCCGGGCATCAATCTCTAGTCTCCCCCCAGCACAGCGGGAAAAAAGAGCCACTAAGAGGGCGAGCCACATGCCGCTGACGAGCTCAGAGTCTGAGCAATCCCTGGGCGACCTGTCAGACGGCGAACTCTTTGACCGTCCCCCGGACTCCAGGGATGAGAATAGAAAATACTATTTCTCATCGGCAGAGCTGGACGACCTGATCAAAGCGGTCAGGGACACTATGAAACTTGAGGATATGATTGAGCCTAGGTCCGTACAGGACGACATGTTTGGTGGACTCAGGCCGAGAAACCGCATCATGTTTCTAGTAAACAATACCTTAAAAAAAGTGATCACCGATGAATGGGCCTCAGCGGATAAACACCTCTATTTATCCCGTGAGTACAAAGAAAGACTCCGGTTTGCGGAAGAGGACGTGAACATCTACGAGGATGTCCCCAAGGTGGACGCGCAAGTGGCCAGAATGGCCATAAAGACAGCCCTACCATTTGAGGACTCCTCCCACCTTAAAGACCCTATGGACAACAGGGTAGATGCCCTGATGAAACGGGCCTGGCAAACATCGGCCTTTACGCTGGAGTCCAATATTGCAGCGACGTCCGTGGCCAGGTCAATGTTCCTCTGGTTAGGGGAACTCGATGACCAGATAAAACAGAAGGCCCCTAGAGACGCATTACTGGAATGCATGCCTCTATTGAAATCGGCGACGGGCTTCCTGGCAGACGCATCTGCCGAATCCATGAGGCTGGCGGCTAGGAGTGCCGCATTATCTAATATGGCCAGGCGGGCAGTCTGGCTGAAGACGTGGAAGGCAGACACGGCATCTAAAGGGAGGCTATGTAATATTCCCTTCCATGGCCGGTACATCTTTGGCGCAGACTTGGAGGAGATCCTTAAAAGAGCTACGGACAAAACCCACAGTTTTCCGGACCAAGCGAGGACTGGGTTTTCTCACAAGCGTCAGCCATCCTTCAGGCCATATCGGGGCAAAGGAAAGACGGGACGCTGGTCCTACCCCAAAGGAGGCAGGGGTAAGACTAAAACAACCCCTACCCCCATAGAAGAGTGCCAGGTGGGGGGCAGACTATTGAATTTTTCCCGAGAATAGCAGGGGATTACAGACAACCCGTGGGTCTTGCAGCTCATAGCTCAGGGGTACAGAATAGAATTCTTCACCCAGCCCCCCAATTTCTTCAGAGTCACCCCCACACAATCCCCGACCCTGCAGGATATCTTTAAAGATGAAATCTCGAAGCTGCTGCAAATGGGGGCGATAGTCCGGGTCCCCACAGTAGAGCAGCGTCAGGGATTCTACTTGCCTCTCTTCCTGATCAGAAAACCAAATGGTAGTTTCAGGATGATTCTTAACCTGAAGGGCCTGAATAAATTTATTGCCTACAAAAGGTTTAAAATGGAGACCGTCAGGTCAGCGGTAACGCTGATAGAAAGGGGGGACTTCATGAGTACCGTCGACCTAAAGGACGCGTACTATCACGTCCCAGTCCTGCTGGAGCATCACCAATATTTAAGGTTTGCCATCAGGATGGGGAGCAGGGTGCGTCACTTTCAATTTCGGTGCCTACCCTTTGGCATTTCTACGGCTCCCAGAATATTCTCTAAAATAGTGGCAGAGATGGTGGCTCATCTCCATCTAGCGGGTATAAATATCATCCCATACCTGGACGACTTCCTGGTAATTGCTTCCTCACCCAGGGTCCTCAGGGACGATACTAGCAGAGTCATCTCCCTTTTCCAGAGACTGGGGTGGATAGTCAACTTCCCCAAATCTAGCCTTCCCCCCGAGACACGGAAGACCTTCCTGGGGGTACAGATAGACTCAGTGTCACAGACTTTGTCTTTACCCTCACCCAGTCGGGAGAGTCTTAGACTGGCAGCGCAGGAGGGCGGCCAGAAAAGGCAAATCGTAATTAGGGACGCAATGAGGCTCCTGGGCCTCATGACCTCCTGTATCAGCATTATCCCTTGGGCCCAGGCACACTCTAGGACACTACAGAGATCCATCCTGGGTAACTGGGATGGGGCATCCACCTCTCTGGACAGGAGAATGCCCATGTCTCCACCTGTCTTAAGGTCCCTCCGCTGGTGGCGGTCATCTGACATCCTTGAAGCAGAGTCCCCATGGGTGGCAGAACCCTTCATCCCCGTAGTAACAGATGCAAGCCAGTCTGGTTGGGGAGCGCAAGTAGGGCAGTGCCTACTCCAGGGCGAGTGGGGGCCAACGTTGAGTGCCCAGTCATCGAACTTCAGAGAACTTAGGGCTATCTGGGAAGCGCTTCACAGAACCCAAGACATCCTAAAGAAGAAACATGTAAAAGTCTTCTATGATAATATGACTGCAGTTTCACTTATTCGCCACCAGGGAGGCACCAGAAACCTTCACCTGCTGAAACTAGCTGTGCGGATCTTCCGATGGGCCGAGACCACGGTACAATCCCTAACAGCGGTCCATCTCAAAGGGTCCCAGAACCAGACAGCCGACTTCCTAAGTCGAAGACGCCTGGACCCCGGGGAATGGTCCCTGAACCAGGAGGAGTTTCGTCATATTACGGAAACCTGGGGCAGTCCACAGGTGGACTTGTTCGCGACCAGCAAGAACTCAAAATGCCCAGCCTACTTTTCCCTAGATCCGAGGGGTTGGACGCCTTCTCCCAGAGGTGGGATTTCAGACTGGCTTATGCCTTCCCACCCATACCCCTGATCCCGAGAGTTCTTCAGAAGGTTCAGCAGAGCAACATCACGCTGATCCTGATCGCCCCACACTGGGAAAAAAGGGCATGGTTTCCGGTACTTCTAAAGCTCGCCATCACGGAGCCAATCCGCCTGCCATCCAGGAAGGACCTTCTAGTGCAGGGCCCAGTTCTGTGCCCCAACTCAGAAAGGCTGAACCTAGCGGTCTGGATATTGAGGAACAGACGCTAATAAGGCAAGGCTTATCCTCCAGAGTCATTGCGACATTACTCCAGTCCCGAAAGCCCGTGACTTCAGCGATTTATAATAAAATCTGGAAAAGATTCTCCTCCTGGGGCTGGAAGTCTCCAATCTCGACACTTCGGTGGCGGAGATTTTGGATTTCCTCCAGGAGGGTCTAGACAAAAACCTGAGACCGGGAACCCTGAAGGTACAGGTATCAGCGTTCTCGGCCATCCTAGACAAACCCCTGGCGGAACATAGATTGATCCGCAGGTTTATAAAGGCGGCGGAAAGAATTAGACCAATTAGCCGTAGTACGGTCCCCCCATGGGACCTAAACTTAGTCCTCCAAAGTCTATGCAAAAGTCCCTTTGAGCCTATCGATCAGGTACCAATTAGGTTCCTCACGTTTAAAACGGTATTTCTGGTAGCTATTACTACAGCGAGGCGCGTAAGTGAACTCCAGGCCCTATCTTGCAAAACACCCTACCTACTAGTCCAGGATGATAGGGTCATACTAAAAACAGACCCCTTCTTTCTCCCAAAGGTAGCCTCAAAATTCCATAGGCAGCAAGAAATTATTCTTCCCTCCTTCTGCCAAAATCCCCAGAATGATAGGGAAAGAGACTACCATAGCCTGGATGTAAGGAGGGCCATTTTATGCTACCTAGAACAGACCTCATCTTTCAGGAAGGCTGATTGTCTTTTTGTACAATTCCAGGGGCCGGGCAGAGGAAGAGCGGCTTCTAGAAGATCCATTAGCCGCTGGATAAAATCCACCATCCAGCAGGCCTACTCTTCCGGCAACAGTTCTATCCCGGAAGGACTCAAGGCCCATTCAACCAGGGCAGTATCCTGCTCCTGGGCAGAGAGGGCTATGGCGACGCCGGATCAAATTTGTAAGGCAGCCACATGGTCGAACCTGCATACCTTCACAAAACACTATAGGCTGAATACGGACCTCTCCTCCGATCTCTCTTTCGGGAGAAAGGTCCTGCAAGCAGTGGTCCCTCCCTAAGAGTTAATTTGGTATACTCCATGTCTGCCGTCAGGATGACGCCGGGAAAAGGGAGTGAATTTCTTACCGAAAATTCCTTTTTCCCGAGTCATCCTGACGGCACTTTTTTCCCTCCCAAAAATTCACACGATTATACCTACGTCTATGTGGGCACGAACCAGTAGCCCAGAGGCTCCTATGTTGGACATTTCTGTTTATGCGGTAAATTTGTGCATATTTCCTTTGTTTAATCCGGGTAAGCTACCCTCTTATTGTTTATGTTCAAATAGAACTAACCATGTTGATTTTGTCTCGGAGCAATAAAAAATCTTCCTTGGTTAACCACGACATGTCCATGTAAGTAATTTAGAAGACACTGGTGAATGGGAGGCAGGAGGAGCCTTTTGAAGTCTCTTGCTTCCTGTCCCTACAAGGTCAAGGTGCAACCTCCATGTCTGCCGTCAGGATGACTCGGGAAAAAGGAATTTTCGGTAAGAAATTCACTCCCTTTTTGGCCGGTCTTGCGTTTAGTATATATACTTTTTTCCCATGGTAAAATTTGGTTGACCTTGTTTTTGAATTCCCCTAGCGTAGGCGGTTCTTCATCTAGCCAGTGTTGAGCTATTGTCTTTCTAGCTATATACAATAGTCTGGATACCGCCAGTTTTTCATCATCATCTAACGCAAGATCATGCGTAGATCCTAGAATGCATACGTATGGTGTGAAGTCTATGTTTATGCCGAATGCTGCATTTATTGTATCTCATATTTCCACCCAGTATCTATGCAGTTTCGGGCATCTCCATAGCATGTGGATTAGGTCCGCCGTGTGGGTTTTGCACCTTACACATATCGGAGAGGTTCTTATACCTATGTTATGCAGGAAAGCCGGAGTACGGTAAACTCTATGTATTAGGAATATTTGTGATATTCTGTGTGCTTCGCTTAGAGATAGTTTGGGTGTCATTTGTAGGATCTCCTCCCAGTGTGACTCTTCAATGGGGCCTATATCTGCCTCCCATTTTGCTTTTGTTGGTATCGGGTTGTGTGCATTGACCGTATCTTGTATATAGGAATATAATACAGATATTTTCCCTGCTGTGGTGGTAGCCTTCCCTATTATATCCGCCACTATGTTTATTGACACTGTAATCTCTGCCGAGCTCTTCTCTGCCTGTATAGCATGCCTAAGCTGTAGGTATTTGTAAAAGTCCCTGTTATGAATGTCGTAGTTCTGTCTTAGCTGTTCAAGTGTTTTCAGCTCTCCCCCCTCCAGTATCTGTCCCATCCTTCTGACTCCCCTATTTTCCCATCCCTGGAAGCCTTGTAGCTTGTTAATCTCTGGTAGGTATGGATTATTCCATATGGGGGTGTGTTGTGTGCAGCCTGTTATACCGAGCATATTTCTGGCCTTCCACCACACTTTATGTATAAGTAGTAGTGTGGGAGCGTTCTGGCCTTCCCTTCTAAGCGTTCCACGTTCCAGCGTTTCGAACAGATGTGACCCATCAAAGAAGTCTTAAGGATCCTGAAACTGGCTTCCTGTACCTCTTCCGTTACCCACCCCCTGAGGTGTTGCAGCTGGGAGGCCATGAAATACGAAAACGGGTTGGGTAGGGCTAGCCCGCCCCTTTCTTTGGAATTGTATAGCAGTTCTAGTTTAATCCTAGGCGTCTCCCCCCCCCCCCCCCCATATGAGTTCCCTAAATAGTCCCTTAACTTTATGGAAAAATTTTTGTGTTATCGAGTGGGGGGAATTATATATTAGATATAGCAGTTGCGGCATCCATATCATTTTTATTAAATTCGCTCTTCCTATAATTGTCATAGGTAATTTGCGCCATATGTGAAGCTTTTGCCTCCACTTTTCCATGAGTGGCTCTAAATTTATTTCTCTAACAGGTGTGGCAATAGGATATCTGCGTACTGTTTATAGAATTCTATTGGGAAACCGTCCTCCCCTGGGGCCTTGTTACTTTGCATATCCTTCACTGTCTCCTGTAGTTCCTCCAAGTCTATTGGCGCATCTAAGAATTCTCTCTGTTCTTCCGTCAGTCTACGTGTTGCTATCCCCACCAGATATTCCTCAATTTGTTCTGTTGATTTATCCAGTTTTGAGGAGTATAAGGAGGAGTAATATTCCCGCGCAGTCTCTCTTATGGATGTTGTATCCCTAACAATTTCGCCTTGTACGTTTTTTAATTCAATAATATATGTGGGGCTAGTTTGTGCTCGGGCTATGACTGCCAGCATGTGCCCCGTTCTTTCTCCCTCCTCATAGTATGCCTGCTTCCTGAACCCATTTTTGGTGGCCGCTGCTTCTAATGTATATTTATTAAGGGCCTCTTGCGCTTCTTTCCATATGTTAAGTGTTGTTATGGTGTTCTCTTTTATGTGATTTTCTTCCATTTTCTTCAGTTTTACCTGTAGTTTCTGCCCTCTCTCTCTATGTCCCTTTTTTGCCTGAGTGATTTGTTGTGTATATACCCCCCTCATATATGCTTTCATGGCCTCCCAGCAGACTGTCACACTTGTGGTACCTTTATTTAATTCAAAATATTCCGCTAGGGCTGTTTTCCCGTTTTCTTTGTTTAGTAGGTTTAGCCAATGCGGGTTTAGTTTCCACCTCTTTTGGGTGTAGTTACCGGCGTTGCTGTGTTGTAGATCTAGGCGCAGTATGGAATGATCAGAAACAACTCTCGGCAAATATTCTATTGCAGTTATGTCACTGTATAGCCTAATATTCCCTATTGCTAGGCCTATCCTGGATAGAGATTGATGTGTGGTTGAATAGCATGAATATTGTTTATTTGTGGGATGCCGTGTTCGCCATATGTCTATTAGTGATATTTCGTTTAATAATCGGCCCAGTGATGTCAGGTTCCTTTCCTCACTTATATTTTCTGTCCTTAATCTATCTTGCGCGGGGTTGATGACCGAGGTAAAGTTGCCTATTATTAGGATTGGGATGTCCGGCGTATCATTTGTAAACCCTACTATTTGCCGCATTACTGTGTTGTTGTATGGGGGCGGGATGTATACCGAGGCCAGGATACATGTGTAATTGTATATTCTACAGTGTAGACATATGAATCGGCCTTCTGGGTCAATTTTTCGCGCCAGGCATTTAAACGGTATGTTTTTATGCACTACTATACTGACCCCCCTGGAGTATCTTGTGTGTGTCGAGTGGAAGCTTTGTCCCATTCCCCCCACTTTGAGTGTATCTGTGGTTTCTTTTGACAAGTGTGTTTCCTGCAGGCATATTATGGCCGGGCCCTGTTCCTTGATTACTTGTAATATTGCCAAGCGTTTCGTCTGATCACTCATGCCTCGCACATTCCATGAAACTATCCTGACCTTTCTACTAATTTTTCTTACTCTTTACCTTCCTCAGGGTTTCTATTCTCTGGCAGTCGCTGTTCCCTTTTATTTTTGTGAGTGAGCCGCACTGGGAGGGTCCATATCTCTGTATCAGCGTTGCACCTACAGCCCTCCCCACATATATGCATACAATTTTACCCATTCTCCGTCTCCACCACCAATATTTACATATATCTTCCTTTACCTTACATATTTCTATTATTTCCAGTATTCTTATCATCTGCACATTTATGCTAGCATTCTTTCTCCTTACCACCCCTTGCTCCATATTTCTACCGCATGACATTACCTCCTCTACCTGTGAATCATTTAACATTTCCCCAACATACGAGAGAGAGACCAAACAATGAACATCCCCAACATATAACTCACTGATCCGTTGTCTTCCACTCGGATCGGGGTACCAGTCCTTCATTCTTCCGAACGATGTGTCCTGCCGTCCCAGGAGCTGCTCTCAAAAATTTTGGGTCCCTTCAATTCAGCATTTCTTTATTTGTTGTCTCTTCGTGGTGATTTGCGCGGTTCTTCCCTTCCGGATTTCCATTTCGTTGTGATCTATCCAGGTGCCGGCTTCTTTTGGGTTTTCGAAAAAGTGTGTTGCACCCAGCGCCGCCACCCTCAATTTGGCGGGGTATAGCATTGTGTATGGCACTTGCAGGTTTCTCAGTCATCTCTTTATTTCTATAAATGTTGCGCGTTTCTTTTGTATTTCCGTAGAAAAATCCGGGAAGAAAGAGACTTTTGCGCCTTTATATTGAATTTCACCCTTCTCGTGGGCTTTTTGAAGTATAATGCCTCGGTCTCTGTAGTGTAATATTTTCATAATCATTGGTCTAGGGGGAGCCCCCGGGGGGAGGAGTCGTGTAGGGACACGATGAGCTCTTTCAATTGCAAACATCTTGGTGAGGGTATTTCTTCCGAATAGTTCAGTCAGCCATGTTTCCATGAATTCTGTTGGATTTCTTCCTTCTGCTTTTTCTGGGAGGCCCACAATCAGCACGTTGTTCCTTCTTGACCTATTTTCTAGGTCGTCTACTTTGTTCTGTAAATATTGTATATCTTGCAGGTTTTTCTCCACATCTCGTTGTATTGGCTGTATTGCGTCTTCCACGTCGCTTATTCGTTGTTCGGTTTCTGTCAGGCGCTCTGCTATTTTTTGCACGTCGTGTCGTAGCAGGTTTACATTCGTTTGCATCTCACCCATTTGCGTGTTGAGGTTACTCAGCGATGCATTGCATTTGGTGATTTCTCCAAAGATGTCTTTTAGCGTGGGTTCTCTGGCGCCTCTTGCATCTTTTTGTTCTTGGTTATTTGTGTCGGGGTCACCTTCGTTGTTTATATTATCTTGTGCATGGCTGTCGGTTGTACTTGCGTAATTTGTGCTATTTTGCATGCGGTTGTCAATGATGCTTGTGTTATTTGTCTTGTCTTGCGTGCGTTTTCCGCACGCTTTTGCATTATTTATGTCTTCTTGTGCCCTGTTTCTAGGTGCACTTGCAGTGCGCATGTCGTCTTGCATGTCATCATCTGTTTCATTTATGATGCTTGCATCATCTTGCAGATAGTATTCCTCTGCATTTACCCTATTTGTTTCTCTGCCATTAGGATTTCTCATTTTGGGCATACTGTCTTGTTTTTTACTTTCAGTCTTTTGCATAGTGCTGGCTTGTTTGCCTTCTTCTTGGCTAGGATCTGTCATTCTGTTTACTTTGTCCCTTCTCTCCTCTGCTCTGCTTTCTTGGTATGTGGCTCCCTCCTCCCCTCCTGTTCCCGCCATTTGCCTGCTTGTTTGTGGGCTCCCCCGCTCCTCTACGTCTCCCCTCTGCTGTCCCGGGCTTGATTCTTCTTCTTTTCTGTCCCTCTCCTCCCTGGCATACCTCGCTAGCTTCCGTGCTGCATCTGTGCTGCTTGTGATGGGGTGCGGTATGAGCGTCCTCAGCTCTCTCCCTCCGGCGGCGCCATCTTGTTTCTGCCGGCCGCCGGCTTCTTCTGCCTTTCCCTTCTCTTTGCCGCGCACCATCTTCTCCCCGGATGCCCGTTTCTTCTCCGGTGGCCTCCGCTGTACTGCTGCTGTGTTTGTGGCCGGTTTTTTTTTGTTCTGGGTCCCGCTGACAGGATTTTGCACAGGCTACTCCGGGAGCTGCTCTAAGTTGCGGCCGTCTACATCGCCGGTAGCCACGCCCCCCGACTGCTGGATCCTTACCAGCTTCTCCTAGTAATCTGTCAACCCAATCTGCGACGTGTCAAACTCAAGCGCAATGAAGACAACACCATTCGACGATCCCTGTGTTTATGCCAGTCTGTTCCCCTAATAATTGAGTCTTCTTCTACCAGGATCTGTCTAGTCTACCCTCTGCTCCTATTCCCCTTCTAAATGGAGCAGACATCCCTCTGGTGGTCAGGGGCCATGTTGTGCTGCAGCAGTGCTAATCCTGTAACGGTATCCTGTAATGGTATCTGCCAATTTTGCAATCTTGTTGGGGTGTTCCAGTTCAGGACTAGCCTCCCTGGATCTCTTCATAGAATGATAGAGTTGGAAGGGACCTCCAGGGTCATCTGGTCCAACCCCCTGCTCAGTGCAGGATTCACTACATTATCCCAGACAGATATTTGTCCAGCCTTTATTTGAACACTTCCATTGAAGGAGAACTCACCACGTCCCATTGTAACCTGTTCCACTCATTAATCACCATCACAGTCAGAAAGTTTTTTCTAATATCTAATTTGTGTCTCCTCCTTTTCAGTTTCATCCCTTCTAGTCTTTGCTTGTGCAAATGAGAATAGGACTGATCCCTCTGCACTGTGACAGCCCTTCAGATATTTGTAGACCACTATTAAGTCTCCTCTCAGCCTTCTTTTTTGCAAGCTAAACAAAACTTAACAACTTCCATTCACAGCAAACTGGCCATTGTTTGTTTTTTATGCCTGCAAAAACTGAACGACCAACAAATTATCATTGTCATCTAGTCACTGCCGATATTTACACTGATTATTGTTTAAATTCTTGTGATCCAGCAAGAATCTGAATGATTATTGTTCAGTGTAAAGGGTCCTACCTTTAAACTACAAATTAGTTGCGTTAGTTTACACTAAAATTTTTTACTACGTTCCCCGTGGCCGGGGGAACGCAATGAATATATGCCCGTGGACAGGCAGCCTACGGAAGAGAAGAGGGAGATAATTGCCTCACGTCATCTAGACTCTATGCTTCTCTTAATACATTCTAGAACTGTGTTTGCATCACATTGTTGACTCCTCTTCAGTCTATGTTCTATTAGTATACTCAAGTGTTTTTCACACGTGCTGCTGCTTAGCCCAATTGCTCCCATTGTGTATGTGCTTTTTTTCATTTTCCTTGCCCAGATATAGGACTTTGCATTTCTCCTTAAAAAGATTAAAATAGACAAATTGAGGGGTCCTGATTGCATACACCCTCTGGTTTTAAAGGAATTAAACAATGTGATAGACAGACCGCTGTTTCTTATATTTAAGGACTCTCATAGAATGGTAGAGTTAAAAGGGACCTCCAGGGTCATTTGGTCCAACCCCTTTGCACAGTGCAGGATTCACTAAATAATCCCAGACAGATATTTGTTTAAACACTTTCATTAAAGGAGAACTCGCCACGTCCCATGGCAACCTGTTCCGCTCATTGATCACCCTCACTGTCAGAAAGTTTTTTAAAGTGGGGTGCCCAGAACTGGACACAGTATTCCAGACTATTCCAGATGAGGACTCACTAAGAAAAAGTAAAGGGGAATAATTACCTCATGTGATCTAGACCTTTTTGGCTGCTGCATCACATTGTTGACTCATCTTCAGTCTATGTTCTATTAGTATACCCAAGTCTTTTTCACAAGTGCTGCTGCTTAGCCCAATTGCTCCCATTCTGTATGTGCTTTTTTTTTTCATTTTCCTTGCCCAGATGTTGGACTTTGCTTTTCTCCTTGTTAATTACCATTCTGTTAGTCGCTGCCCAGTGTGCAAGCGTTCCTTGATCTTTTTGAATACTCTCTCTTCCCTAGTGTTAGCTATCCCTCCTAGCTTTCTGTTGTCTGCAAATTTGATCAGTTTCCCATCCATTCCCTCCTCCAAATCATTTATAAAAATGTTGAACACCACTGGACCTAGGACAGAGCCTTGTGGTATCCCACTTGATGCATTCTTCCACTTTGATGTGCAGCCATTTATGACTACTCTTTGAGTACAATCTTCCCTCTACCCTTCCTTCTAAATGTCACGCAGCTAGCTTGCTCATCCTGCTCTCCCAAACTATCATCCACCCCCACATCTACCCCAGTCAGTGCCTGCTCAGTGAGCGGCAAACTCCTTTCAATGTTGTTAATGGATCTTGGTGTTGCAAGCTGCTCATTTAGATCCCGAATCTGAGCTTCCAAATGCGCGACACACTCACATCTTGTACAGCAGTATGCACCCTCGAATGGCTGTTCAAGGACTGCATACATGGCACAAGATGTACAAAAGACAGCATTTTCAATCACGGAGCTAATTCTAAATGAAAGTAGTATATGCAAAAATTCTAATAGATAAACAGTAATTAAATACACGTGATTTTCCCAAAGTCACTAATCCCAAATTAAACTTATGACACATTACACTTAGAACACAGTACAGTTATGTTAGCCACGCACATTCACTGAGCCTGCATGCTCACTTGGGTGTGGGTTGATAAAACTCTTACCTGTAGTGCTTATCCTCTGTTTGGCGTCTATTATCTATATATATAAAATTGAATGTATGCGTGTGTATGTGTGTGTCTGTCTGTTTGTCCTTTATGTGCTACTACACCATTCATCCGATCGCCATGAAACTTTGGGAAGTTGTTGAGTACACTCCTGGAAAGTTTATAGGCATAGTACAACTATCCTACGATAAATGGCGTGCATGCGAGCGTCGTCGACAGTTACGCGCCCCCCCCCCCCCCCCACGTAGATCGTTCGATTTCCATCATTGCCACTAATTCTCTCACTTCCCGATGTCGTAGAAACATGAAATTTGGCATTGATTATGTCATAAATAGGAAAAGATAATCGGTCCCAACCCGATTATTCAATTCTAAGCGCCAAAGAATTAGCGTCCAAATTTTACGTACGGAATCTAATTCTCTCACTTTCCAATGTAATAGAAACTTGAAATTTGGCACGAGCATTGATTATGTCATAAATAGGAAAAGTTAATAGGTCCCAACTCGATTATTCAATTCTAAGCGCCAAAGAATTAGCATCAAAATTTTACAAACGGAATCTAATTCTCTCACTTCCCAATGTCATAAAAACTTGAAATTTGGCACGAGCATTGTTTATGTCATAAATAGGAAAAGCTAATGGGTCCCAACTCGATTATTCAATTCTAAGCGCAAAAGAATTAGGGTCCAAATTTTTTTGCACTAAATCTAATTCTCTCACTTTCCAATATCATAGAAACTTGAAATTTGGCACTAGCATTGATTATGTCATTAATAGGAAAAGTTAATAGGTCCCAAATCGATTATTCAATTCTAAGCACCAAAGAATTAGCATCCAAATTTTACGTACAGAATCTAATTTTCTCACTTCCCAATGTCATAGAAACTTGAAATTTGGCACGAGCATTGATTATGTCATTAATAGGAAAAGTTAATAGGTCCCAACTCGATTATTCAATTCTAAGCGTGAAAGAATAAGCGTCCAAATTTTACGTACGGAATCTAATTCTCTCACTTTCCAATGTCATAGAAACTTGAAATTTGGCACGAGCATTGATTATGTCATAAATAGGAAAAGATAATGGGTCCCAACTCGATAATTTAATTCTAAGCGCAAAAAAATTTGCGTCCAAATTTTACGTACGGAATCTACTTCTCTCACTTCCCAATGTCATAGAAACTTGAAATTTGGCACGAGCATTATTTCATAAATAGGAAAAGCTAATGGGTCCCAACTCGATTATTCAATTCTAAGCGCAAAAGAATTAGCGTCCAAATTTTACGTACGGAATCTAATTTTCTCACTTTGCAATGTCATAGAAACTTGAAATTTGGCACGAGCATTGATTATGTCATAAATAGGAAAAGATAATGGGTCCCAACTCGATTATTCAATTTTAAGCGCAAAAGAATTAGCGTCCAAATTTTACCTGCGGAATCTAATTTTCTCACTTTTCTATGACACCGGAAAGTGAGAAAATTACATTCCGTACGTAAAATTTGGACGCTATTTAATTCTATGCACAAAAGAATTAGCGTCCAACTTTTACGTACGGAATCTAATTCTCTCACTTCCCAATATCATAGAAACTTGAAATTTGGCACGAGCATTGATTATCTAATAAATAGGTAAAGCTAATGGGTCCCAACTCGATTATTCAATTCTATGCGCAAAAGAATTAGCGTCCAAATTTTACGTACGGAATCGAATTCTCTCGCTTCCGAATGTGATAGAAACTCGAAATTTGGCACGCACATTGATTATGTCATAAATAGGAAAAGTTAATGGGTCCCAACTCGATTATTCAATTCTAGGCGCAAAAGAATTGGCGTCCAAATTTTACGTACGGAATCTAATTTTCTCGCTTCCCAATGTCATAGAAACTTGAAATTTGGCACGAGCATTGATTATGTCATAAATAGGAAAAGTTACTGGGTCCCAACTCGATTATAAAATTTTAAGCGCAAAACAATTGGCGTCCAAATTTTACGTACGGAATCGAATGTTCTCGCTTTCCGATGTAATAGAAACTTGAAATTTGGCACGAGCATTGATTATGTCATAAATAGGATAAGTTAATGGGAAGTTGTTGAGTACACTCCTGGGAAGATTACTGGCATAGTACATCTATCCTATGATAGGTGGCGCACGCGCGTGCGAGCGTCGTCGACAGTTATGCCCCCCCCCCCAGACAAAGATCGTTTGATATCCATCTCAAGCACAAAAGCAAAAGGCATTACGAGCAACGGGATGCGTGTTCAACTACAAAATGATGCATCCACCGAACGTATCACAAGACAATTCCTGGATATTGAGAATGCTGTGGTAAAATAAAAGCTGTGCTGTGATTGGTGGCTATATATTATACCGCTGAGGTAAAATGAATGCTGCGCTGTGATTCGTTGCTATTTTTTATATTGCTGAGGCAGAATAAAAGTTGCGCTGTGATTGGTTGTTATTTCTCTTACTGCTGACGTAACATGAAAGCTGCACTGTGATTGGTTGTTATATTTTATACTGCTGAGGTAACATATAAGCTGTGCTGTGATTGGGTGTTATATATTATAAAGCTGAGGTTACATGAAAGCTGCGCCGTGATTGGTTGTTATATATTATACCACTGAGGTAACCTAAAAAAGCTGCGCTGTGATTGGTTGTTATCTAGATATATAAAAACGAATATATGTCTGTCTGTCTTTGCAGCAACGCGCGACGGGTAAGCTAGTCTATATATATATAAAATTGAATGTATGCGTGTGTGTCTGTCTGCGTGCGTGTCTGTCTGTTTGTCCTTTATGCGCTACTACACCATTCATCCGATCGCCATGAAACTTTGGGAAGTTGTTGAGTACACTCCTGGGAAGATTATAGGCATAGTACATTTATGCTACGATAAATGGCGCGCGTGCGTGCGTCGTCGACAGTTACGACCCCCCCACGTAGATCGTTCGATTTCCATCATTGCCACTAATTCTCTCACTTCCCGATGTTGTAGAAACATGAAAGTTTGGCACGAGCATTGATTATGTCATAAATAGGAAAAGTTAATGGGTCCCAACTCGATTATTCAACTCTAAGCGCCAAAGAATAAGCGTCCAAATTTTACGTACGGAATCTAATTTTCTGGCTTCCCAATGTCATAGAAACTTGAAATTTGGCACGGGCATTGATTATGTCATAAATACGAAACACTAATGGGTCCCAACTCCATTATTCAATTCTATGCACCAAAGAATTAGCGTCCAAATTTTACGTACGGAATGTAATTTTCTCACATAGAAACATGAAATTTGGCACGGGCATTGAATATGTCATAAATAGGAAACGCTAATGGGTCCCAACTCGATTATTCAATTCTATGCGCAAAAGAATTAGCGTCCAAATTTTACGTACGGAATGTAATTTTCTCACATAGGAACTTGAAATTTGGCACGGGCATTGAATATGTCATAAATAGGAAAAGCTAATGGGTCCCAACTCCATTATTCAATTCTATGCGCAAAAGAATTAGCGTCCAAATTTTACGTACGGAATGTAATTTTCTCACATAGAAACTTGAAATTTGGCACGGGCATTGATTATGCCATAAATAGGAAAAGTTAATAGGTCCCAACTCGATTATTCAATTCTAAGCGCAAAACAATTAGCGTCCAAATTTTACGTACGGAATCTAATTCTCTCACTTCCTGATATATATAAATGAATGTATGTCTGTCTGTCTGTCCTTTATACATTACTACACCATTCATTCAATCACCATGAGACTTTGGGAAGTTGTTGAGTACACCCCTGGGAAGATTATAGGCATAGTGCAACTATCCTGCGATAGGTGGCGCGCGTGCGAGCATCGTCGACAGACACTTATGCCCCCCAGACAAAGATCGTTTGATTTCCATCTCAAGCACGAAAGCAAAAGGCATTACGAGCAACGGGATGAGTGTTCAACCAGAAAATGATGCATCCGCCGAATGTTTCGCAAGACGATTGCTGGATATTGAGAATGCTGAGGTAAAATGAAAGCTGTGCTGTGATTGGTTGCTATTTCTTATACTGCTGAGGTAACATGAAAGCTGTGCTGTGATTGGTGGCTACTTCTTATACTACTGAGGTTACATGAAAGCTGTGCTGCGATTCATTGTTATATATTATACCACTGAGGTAACATGAAAGCTGCGCTGTGATTGGTTGCTATATATAATACCGCAGAGGTAACATGAAAGCTGCGCTGTGATTGGTTGCTATTTTTTATATTGCTGAGGCAGAATAAAAGTTGCGCTGTGATTGGTTGTTATTTCTCTTACTGCTGAGGTAACATGAAAGCTGCGCTGTGATTGGTTGTTATATTTTATACTGCTAAGGTAACATGAAAGCTGCGCTGCGATTGGTTGTTGTATATTATACCACTGAGGTAACATGAAAGCTGCGCTGTGATTGGTTGTAATCTAGATATATAAAAACGAATGAATGTATGTCTGTCTGTCTTAGCAGCAACGCGCGACGGGTAAGCTAGTCTATATATATAAAAATGAATGTATGTATGTCTGTCTGTCCTTATGCATTGCTACACCATTCATCCAATCACCATGAAACTTTGGAAAGTTGTTGAGTACACTCCTGGGAAGATTCTAGGCATAGTACAACTATCCTACGATAGGTGGCGCGCGTGCGAGCATCGTCGACAGTTATACCCCCTAGACAAAGATCGTTTGATTTTCATCTCAAGCACGAAAGCAAAAGGCATTACGCGCAATGGGATGCGTGTTCAATTTCAAAATGATGCATCCGCCGAACGTTTCGCTTGACAATTGCTGAAGTAAAATGAAAGCTGTGCTGTGATTGGTTGCTACTTATACTACTGAGGTTACATGAAAGCTGCGCTGCGATTGGTTGTTATATATTATACCGCTGAGGTACCATAAAAAAGCTGCGCTGTGATTGGTTGTTATATATTATACCGCTGAGGTAACTTGAAAGCTGCGCTGTCATTGGTTGTTATCTAGATATATAAAAACGAATGTATGTATGTTTGTCTGTCTTCGCGGCAACGCGCGATGGGTTAACTAGTCTATATATATAAAATTGAATGTATGCGTGTGTGTCTGTCTGTCTGTTTGTCCTTTATGCGCTACTACACCATTCATCCGATCGCCATGAAACTTTGGGAAGTTGTTGAGTACACTACTGGGAAGATTACTGGCATAGTACAACTATTAGAGATGAGCGAGCACCAAAATGCTCGGGTGCTCGTTACTCGGGACGAATTTATCGCGATGCTCGAGGGTTCGTTTCGAGTAACGAACCCCATTGAAGTCAATGGGCGACCCGAGCATTTTTGTATTTCGCCGATGCTCGCTAAGGTTTTCATGTGTGAAAATCTAGGCAATTCAAGAAAGTGATGGGAACGACACAGAAACGGATAGGGCAGGCGAGGGTCTACATGTTGGGCTGCATCTCAAGTTCACAGGTTCCACTATTAAGCCACAATACCGGCAAGAGTGGGGCCCCCCCCTCCCAACAACTTTTACTTCTGAAAAGCCCTCATTAGCATGGCATACTTTAGCTAAGCAACACACTAGCTACAACAAAGCACAATCACTGCCTGCATGACACTCCGCTGCCACTTCTCCTGGGTTACATGCTGACCAACCCCCTCCCCCCTGCACGACACAGTGTCCACTGCGCACACCAAACTGTCCCTGCGCAGCCTTCAGCTGCCCTCATGCCACACCACCCTCATGTCTATTTATAAGTGCGTCTGCCATGAGGAGGAACTGCAGGCACACACTGCAGAGGGTTGGCACAGCTAGGCAGCGACCCTCTTTAAAAGTGGTGGGGTGATAGCCCACAATGCTGTACAGAAGCAATGAGAAATCCAATCCTGTGCCACCTCCATCAGGAGCTGCACACGTGAGCATAGCAATGGGGAACCTATGTGCCACACACTATTCATTCTGTCAAGGTGTCTGTATGCCCCAGTCAGACTGGTAATATGTACCTTAACAGTAACCGCGTTGGTGGTAATGTGGTGGTGACTGCGGACCTAGTAGCACGGTTGTATTTTGTTGGTTTTCGGAATGTGGCCAGGATTAAGTGGGCCGTGGCGGGGGGGAAGGTGGGGGGGCTCTCTTGTTGTGTCGGTAAAGGTGAAATTCTTGGACTGCCACCAGACGAACCAATGCAAAGGCATTTGCCAAGAATGTTTTCATTGTTGGAGGAGGAGGGGGATGTTTTTGAGGCACTACGTGTCCTCTCCACGTGTCCGTGGTTATATGCACCTTAACAGTAACCGCGTTGGTGGGAAATGGCCTCGCCGCCATCATGTCTTTGGGAAGCCTCTATTTCCACACCCCAGAGACATACCATTAGCAGCGGTATAGGCAGAGCCCAGAATTCGTAACATTTCAGCCGTAGCATTAGGACAGGCCCCACTAACATATCACTAGCAGCATTATAGGGGGAGCACAGTATTAGTTCCATTTCAGTAATAGTAGCACTCAAGACAGGCCCCAGTAACAATTCCGAAGCAGCAGTATAGGAGGAGCATAGTCTAAGTTCCATTTAAGTAATAGTAGCAGCCTACACAGGCCCCAGGAACAATTCCGAAGCAGCAGTATAGTGGGAGCGCAGTCTTAGTTCCATTTCAGTAGCTGCAGTATAGCCAAGGCCCAAGTTACATTTATGTAGCTAAAGTGTAGGCCAACCCCACACACCTTTCTGTACCATGAGTGCAGGCGAAGAACATAGAAATTGCTATGATTACACTGTAGGTGAGGGCCCAAAAAAATTGGTGTACCAACAGTACTAATGTACCTCAGTAAAAATTGGCCATGCCCAACCAAGATGGCAGGTGAAACCCATTAATCGCTTTGGTTAATGTGGCTTAAGTGGTAACTAGGCCTGGAGGCAGCCCAGTTTAACGAAAAATTGGTTCAAGTTAAAGTTCCAACGCTTTTAAGAGCATTGAAACGTATAAAAAATTTTTAGAAAAATTATATGAGTGAGCCTTGTGGCCCTAAGAAAAATTGCCCGTTCAGCGTGATTACGTGAGGTTTCAGGAGGAGGAGCAGGAGGAGGAGGAGGAATATTATACACAGATTGATGAAGCAGAAATGTCCCCGTTTTGGATGGTGAGAGAGAACTATGCTTCCATCCGCGGGTGCAGCCTACGTATTGCTTAGGTATCGCTGCTGTCTGCTGGTGGAGAAGAGAAGTCTGGGGAAATCCAGGCTTTGTCTGTCGGCACTGTCGGTTGACAGGCGGGTACGCTTGTCTGTGATGATTCCCCAAGCCGCACTAAGCACCCTCTCCGACAAGACGCTAGCCGCAGGACAAGCAAGCACCTCCAGGGCATACAGCGCTAGTTCAGGCCACGTGTCCAGCTTCGACACCCAGTAGTTGTAGGTGGCAGAGGCGTCACGGAGGACGGTCGTGCGATCGGCTACGTACTCCCTCACCATCCTTTTACAGTGCTCCCGCCGACTCAGCCTTGACTGGGGAGCGGTGACACAGTCTTGCTGGGGAGCCATAAAGCTGTCCAGGCCCTTAAAGACTGTTGCACTGCCTGGGCTGTACATGCTGCTCGATCTCCGCACCTCCCCTGCTACCTGGCCCTCGGAACTGCGCCTTCTGCCACTAGCGCTGTCGGGTGGGAATTTTACCATCAGCTTGTCCGCAAGGGTCCTGTGGTATAGCAACACTCTCGAACCCCTTTCCTCTTCGGGAATGAGAGTGGGAAGGTTCTCCTTATAGCGTGGGTCGAGCAGTGTGTACACCCAGTAATCCGTAGTGGCCAGAATGCGTGTAACGCGAGGGTCACGAGAAAGGCATCCTAACATGAAGTCAGCCATGTGTGCCAGGGTACCTGTACGCAACACATGGCTGTCTTCACTAGGAAGATCACTTTCAGGATCCTCCTCCTCCTCCTCCTCCTCAGGCCATACACGCTGAAAGGATGACAGGCAAGCAGCATGGGTACCGTCAGCAGTGGGCCAAGCTGTCTCTTCCCCCTCCTCCTCATCCTCCTCAAGCTCCTCCTCCTCCTCCTGAACGCGCTGAGATATAGTCAGGAGGGTGCTCTGACTATCCAGCGACATGCTGTCTTCCCCCGGCTCTGTTTCCGAGCGCAAAGCGGCTGCCTTTATGGTTTGCAGGGAACTTCTCAAGATGCATAGCAGAGGAATGGTGATGCTAATGATTGCAGCATCGCCGCTCACCACCTGGGTAGACTGCACAAAGTTTCGAAGGACCTGGCAGATGTCTGCCAACCAGGCCCACTCTTCTGAAAAGAATTGAGGAGGCTGACTCCCACTGCGCCGCCCATGTTGGAGTTGGTATTCCACTATAGCTCTATGCTGCTCATAGAGCCTAGCCAACATGTGGAGCGTAGAGTTCCACCGTGTGGGCACGTCGCACAGCAGTCGGTGCACTGGCAGATTAAACCGATGTTGCAGGGTGCGCAGGGTGGCAACGTCCGTGTGGGACTTGCGGAAATGTGCGCAGAGCCGGTGCACCTTTACGAGCAGGTCTGACAAGCGTGGGTAGCTTTTCAGGAAGCACTGAACCACCAAATTAAAGACGTGGGCCAGGCATGGCACGTGCGTGAGGCTGCCGAGCTGCAGAGCGGCCACCAGATTACGGCCGTTGTCGCACACGACCATGCCCGGTTGGAGGCTCAGCGGCGCAAGCCAACGGTCGGTCTGCTCTGTCAGACCCTGCAGCAGTTCGTGGGCCGTGTGCCTCCTATCTCCTAAGCTGAGTAGTTTCAGCACGGCCTGCTGACGCTTGCCCACCGCTGTGCTGCCACGCCGCGCGACACCGACTGCTGGCGACGTCCTGCTGCTGCTGACACATCTAGATTGCGAGACAGAGGTTGAGGAGGAGGAGGAGGAGGAGGGTGCTTTAGTGGAGGAAGCATACACCGCCGAACATACCACCACCGAGCTGGGGCCCGCAATTCTGGGGGTGGGTAGGACGTGAGCGGTCCCAGGCTCTGACTCTGTCCCAGCCTCCACTAAATTCACCCAATGTGCCGTCAGGGAGATGTAGTGGCCCTGCCCGCCTGTGCTTGTCCACGTGTCCGTAGTTAAGTGGACCTTGCCACTAACCGCATTGGTGAGGGCGTGTACAATGTTGCGGGAGACGTGGTCGTGCAGGGCTGGGACGGCACATCGGGAAAAGTAGTGGCGACTGGGAACTGAGTAGCGCGGGGCCGCCGCCGCCATCATAGCTTTGAAAGCCTCTGTTTCCACAACCCTATATGGCAGCATCTCAAGGCTGATAAATTTGGCTATGTGGACGGTTAACGATTGAGCGTGCGCGTGCGAGGCGGCGTACTTGCGCTTGCGCTCCAACACTTGCGCTAGCGACGGCTGGACTGTGCGGTGCGAGACATTGGTGGATGGGGCCGAGGACAGCGGAGGTGAGGGTGTGGGTGCAGGCCAGGAGACGGTAGTGCCTGTGTCCTGAGAGGGGGGTTGGATCTCAGTGGCAGGTTGGGGTACAGGGGGAGAGGCAGCGGTGCAAACCGGAGGCGGTGAACGGCCTTCGTCCCACCTTGTGGGGTGCTTGGCCATCATATGTCTGCGCATGCTGGTGGTGGTGAGGCTGTTGGTGGTGGCTCCCCGGCTGATCTTGGCGCGACAAAGGTTGCACACCACTGTTCGTCGGTCGTCAGGCGTCTCTGTGAAAAACTGCCAGACCTTAGAGCACCTCGGCCTCTGCAGGGTGGCATGGCGCGAGGGTGCGCTTTGGGAAACAGTTGGTGGATTATTCGGTCTGGCCCTGCCTCCACCCCTGGCCACCGCACTGCCTCTTGCAACCTGCCCTGCTGCTGCCCTTGCCTGCCCCTCTGAAGACCTGTCCTGAGTAGGCGTTGCTCACCAGGTGGGGTCAGTCACCTCATCGTCCTGCTGCTCTTCCTCCGAATCCTCTGTGCGCTCCTCCCTCGGACTTACTGCCCTTACTACTACCTCACTGCAAGACAACTGTGTCTCATCGTCATCGTCCTCCTCACCCACTGAAAGGTCTTGAGACAGTTGCCGGAAGTCCCCAGCCTCATCCCCCGGCCCCCGGGAACTTTCCAATGGTTGTGCATCAGTGACGATAAACTCCTCTGGTGGGAGAAGAACCACTGCTGCCCAATCTGAGCAGGGGCCCGAGAACAGTTCCTGGGAGTCTTCCCGCTCCTGAGCATGTGTCATTGTAGTGGAGTGAGGAGGCTGGGAGGAAGGAGGAGCAGCAGACAGAGGATTCGGATTTGCAGCACTGGACGGCGCAGAACTCTGGGTGGATGATAGCTTGCTCGAAGCACTTTCTGCCATCCACGACAGGACCTGCTCACACTGCTCATTTTCTAATAAAGGTCTCCCGCGTGGACCCATTAATTGGGCGATGAATGTGGGGACGCCAGAAACGTGCCTCTCTCCTAATCGCGCAGCAGTCGGCTGCGACACACCTGGATCAGGAGCTCGGCCTGTGCCCACACCCTCACTTGGGCCTACGCGTCCTCGGCCGCGTCCACGTCCTCTAGGCCTACCCCTACCCCTCAGCATGCTGTATTACCAGTGATTTCCAAGCCAGGAAAGAAATTGGCGCAAGCCTGCAGCCAAAATAGAATTTTTTCCCTTGTTTTTCAAAGGACAAGCCACACTGCGTGTATTCAATGAATACTACTAAGTTTAATAACTGTGTTGTGGCCCTGCAAATGTGTCACAGAACTGCAGTGATGCAAAGTTATTCGCTACAGCAGATCAGGGATTTCCCATGCAGGAAAAAAATTGGCGCAAGCCTGCAGTAAAACGTAGCTGGCTGCTTCTGATTTTTTTTAATGTTCTGCTCGCAGCACACACGTACCCAGAGCCCTGAGGACTGTCAGAGGCAGGCGAAATAGAATTTTTTTCCCTTGTTTTTCAAAGGAAAAGCCACACTGCGTCTATTCAATGAATACTACTAAGTTTAATAACTGTGTTGTGGCCCTGCAAATGTGTCACAGAACTGCAGTGATGCAAAGTTATTCGCTACAGCAGATCAGGGATTTCCCATGCAGGAAAAAAATTGGCGCAAGCCTGCAGTAAAATGTAGCTGGCTGCGTCTGATTTTTTTTAATGTTCTGCACGCAGCACACACGTACCCAGAGCCCTGAGGACTGTCAGAGGCAGGCGAAATAGAATTTTTTCCCTTGTTTTTCAAAGGACAAGCCACACTGCGTGTATTCAATGAATACTACTAAGTTTAATAACTGTGTTGTGGCCCTGCAAATGTGTCACAGAACTGCAGTGATGCAAAGTTATTCGCTACAGCAGATCAGGGATTTCCCATGCAGGAAAAAAATTGGCGCAAGCCTGCAGTAAAACGTAGCTGGCTGCGTCTGATTTTTTTAACGTTCTGCACGCAGCACACACGTACCCAGAGCCCTGAGGACTGTCAGAGGCAGGCGAAATAGAATTTTTTCCCTTGTTTTTCAAAGGAAAAGCCACACTGCGTCTATTCAATGAACACTACTAAGTTTAATAACTGTGTTGTGGCCCTGCAAATGTGTCACAGAACTGCAGTGATGCAAAGTTATTCGCTACAGCAGATCAGGGATTTCCCATGCAGGAAAAAAATTGGCGCAAGCCTGCAGTAAAACGTAGCTGGCTGCATCTGATTTTTTTTAACGTTCTGCACGCAGCACACACATACCCAGAGCCCTGAGGACTGTCAGAGGCAAGCGAAATAGAATTTCTTCCCTTGTTTTACAAAGGAAAAGCCACACTGCGTCTATTCAATGAATACTACTAAGTTTAATAACTGTGTTGTGGCCCTGCAAATGTGTCACAGAACTGCAGTGATGCAAAGTTATTCGCTACAGCAGATCAGGGATTTCCCATGCAGGAAAAAAATTGGCGCAAGCCTGCAGCCAAAATAGAATTTTTTCCCTTGTTTTTCAAAGGACAAGCTACACTGCGTGTATTCAATGAATACTACTAAGTTTAATAACTGTGTTGTGGCCCTGCAAATGTGTCAGAGAACTGCAGTGATGCAAAGCTATTCGCTACAGCAGATCAGGGATTTCCCATGCAGGAAAAAAATTGGCGCAAGCCTGCAGTAAAACGTAGCTGGCTGCGTCTGATTTTTTTTAACGTTCTGCACGCAGCACACACGTACCCAGAGCCCTGAGGACTGTCAGAGGCAGGCGAAATAGAATTTTTTCCCTTGTTTTTCAAAGGAAAAGCCACACTGCGTCTATTCAATGAATTATGTATGTCTTCTGGCCCTGCCTACACATTTCTATCCCTGTAGTATTAATGCCGGGTGCAATGGTCTGCACAGCCGGTTTTGAGAAGAAAAAAAAATATGCAACACTGCTAACAGCAGCCTGGACAGTACTGCACACGGATAGATGTGGCCCTTGAAAGGACCGTTGGGGTTCTTGAAGCCTACACTCACTGCTAACACTCCCCCTGCCTAACCACCACTTCTGTCCCTATTGCAGGGCGCAATGCTCTGCAGATCCAATTTTGAAAAAAAAAAAAAAAATACAGTGCTAACACAGTACTGCACACTATTAGATGTGGCCCTGAGAAGGACCGTTAGGGTTCTTGAAGCCTACACTAACTCCTAACGCTCTCCCTACAGCAGCTCCAGCACGATAGCACTTTCCCTCAGCTAACTCACAAGGCATCTGAGCCGAGCCGCGGGAGGGGCCGATTTTTATACTCGGGTGACATCAGATCTCCCCAGCCACTCACAGCAGGGGGGTGGTATAGGGCTTGAACGTCACAGGGGGAAGTTGTAATGCCTTCCCTGTCTTTCAATTGGCCAGAAAAGCATGCTGTCTCAGAGAGGAAACTGAAAGTAACCGGAACACCGCGTGGTACTCGTTACGAGTAACGAGCATCCCGAACACCCTAATATTCGCACGAATATCAAGCTCGGACGAGTACGTTCGCTCATCTCTAACAACTATCCTATGATAAATGGCGCATGCGAGCATCGTCGACAGTTACGCCCCACCCACCTAGATCATTCGATTTCCATCATTGCCACTAATTCTCTCACTTCCCGATGTCATAGAAACATGAAATTTGGCACAAGCATTGATTATATCATAAATAGGAAAAGTTAATAGGTCCCAACTCGATTATTCAATTCTAAGCGCAAAACAATAAGCGTCCAAATTTTACGTACGGAATCTAATTCTCTCACTTCCTGATATATATAAATGAATGTATGTCTGTCTGTCTGTCCTTTATGCATTACTACACCATTCATTCAATCACCATGAGACTTTGGGAAGTTGTTGAGTACACTCCTGGGAAGATTAAAGGCATAGTACAACTATCCTATAATAAATGGCGCATGCGAGCATCGTCGACAGTTACGCCCCACCCACCTAGATCATTCGATTTCCATCATTGCCATTAATTCTCTCACTTCCCGATGTCATAGAAACATGAAATTTGGCACAAGCATTGATTATATCATAAATAGGAAAAGTTAATGGGTCCCAATTCGATTATTCAATTCTAAGCGCCAAAGAATTAGCGTCACAATTTTACGTACGGAATCTAATTCCCTCACTTCCCGATGTAATTTGGCACGAGCATTGATTACATCATAAAAAGAAAAAGCTAATGGGTCCCAACTCGATTATTCAATTCTAAGCGCCAAAAAATTAGTGTCCAAATTTTACGTACGGAATCTAATTCTCTCACTTCGAAATGTCATAGAAACTTGAAATTTGGCACGAGCATTGATTATGTCATATATAGGAAAAGTTAATGGGTCTCAACTCGATTATTCAATTCTAAGCGCCAAAAAATTAGCGTCCAAATTTTACGTATGGAATCTAATTCTCTCACTTCCCAATGTCATAGAAACTTGAAATTTGGCACAAGCATTGATTATGTCAAAATAGGAAAAGTTAATCTGTCCCAACTCAATTATTCAATTCTAAGTGCAAAAGAATTAGCATCCAAATTTTACGTACGGAATCTATTTCTGTCACTTCCCGATGTAATTTGGCATGAGCATTGATTATGTCAAAAATAGAAAAGTTAAAGGGTCCCAACTCGATTATTCAATTCTAAGCGCCAAAGGATTAGCGTCCAAATTTTACATACGGAATCTAATTCTCTTACTTCCTGATGTCATCTATATATATAAAAATGAATGTCTGTCTGTGTGTCCTTTATGCATTACTACACCATTCATCCAATCGCCATAAAACTTTGGGAAGTTGTTGAGTACACTCCTGGGAAGATTACTGGCATAGTACAACTATCCTACGATAGGTGGCGCGCGTGCGAGCATCGTTGACAGTTATGCCCCCCAGACAAAGATCGTTTTCCATTTCCATTCCATCGTGATTTCCATTACAAGCACGAAAGCAAAAGGCATTACGAGCAACGGGATGCGTGTTCAACTGCAAAATGATGCATCCGCCGAACGTTTTGCAAGACAATTGCTGGATATTGAGAATGCTGAGGTAAAATGAAAGCTGTGCTGTGATTGGTTGCCATTTCTTATACTGCTGAGGTAACATGAAAGCTGTGCTGTGATTTTTTGCTATATATTATACTGCTGAGGCAGCATGAAAGCTGTGCTGTGATTGGTTGCCACTAGAGATGAGCGAGTGTACTCACCCACGACTTTCGAGTACTTCTGTACTCGGCCGAAAAGATTCGGGGGGGCGCCGTGGGTGAGTGGGGGGTTGCAGCGGGGAGTGGGGGGGAGAGGGAGAGAGAGAGGACTCCCCCCTGTTCCCCGCTGCTACCCCCGTGCCCCCACGCCTCCCCCTGCCCTCCGGCGCCCCCCGAATCTTTTCACCCGAGTACTGAAGTACTCGAAAATAGCGGTACTTGATCGAGTAATTACTCGAAACGAGTACGTTCGCTCATCTCTAGTTGATACTTATACTACTGATGTACTTATACTACATGAAAGCTGTGCTGTAATTGGTTGCTATTTTTTATATTGCTGAGGCAGAATAAAAGTTGCGCTGTGATTGGTTGTTATTTCTCTTACTGCTGAGGTAAGATGAAAGCTGCGCTGTGATTGGTTGTTATATATTATACTGAGGTAAGATGAAAGCTGCGCTGTGATTGGTTGTTATATATTATAGCACTGAGGTAACACGAAAGCTGTGTTGTGATTGGTTGTTATCTATATATGTATATATATGTATACTAGCTGATATACCCGTCTTTGCCCGAGTTAATTTGGTACTGGTGTTTATCTGGTGTTCACACGGAAAATCTTATGAAGTCATGCTTACTTTAGAGATACTGAGGAAAAAATATGTTCACCATTTTGCATAGTTCTCTGCGTTACCCGGGAAACACCATGGGGAGGTAACCATGCGACGTTTCCTTTATATAAAATGACATCAGGAAGTGAGAGAATTTGATTACGTACATAAAATTTGGACACCGCACGTAAAATTTGGACGCTAATTCTTTTGCACATAGAATTGAATAATCGAGTTGGGACCCATTAACTTTTCCTATTTATGACATAATCATTGCTCCTGCCAAATTACGAGTTTCTATAACACCAGGAAGTGACAGAATTAGATTCCGTACGTAAAATTTGGACGCTAATTCTTTTGCGCATAGAATTGAATAATCGTGTTGGGACCCATTACCTTTTCCTATTTATGACATAATCAATGCTCGGGCCAAATTTTAAGTTTCTATGACATTGGAAAGTGACAGATTTAGATTACGTACGTAAAATTTCGACGCCAATTCTTTTGCGCTAGAATTGAATAATCGAGTTGGGACCCAATTACTTTTCCTATTTTGGAGATAATCTATGCGTGTGCCAAATTTCATGTTTCTACGACATCGGGAAGTTGGAGAACTTTTGGCGAGTCAGTCAGTCAGTGAGTCAGTCACTGAGTCAGTGAGGGCTTTCAGCTTTTTTAAACAAATATTTTATTAATTTTCACAGTGGAAATAAAGTACATTATAAACAAGCATAGAGATTCCGATACATACAGATGTGCATATCTGTCCACAGTATTGATAAACATTGGATGAATATTTCCATTATAACTATGTACTTAAAGGTGGGTCTAACATATACCCAGTTGTGACAAGACATGAAAAATGTCTTGTTAGGGTTCTCATATTTATTCAGAACTCATATATGCATAACCACTTATAGGGTAGCCATAATGGCTATTCCCTATCAGTTGTGGACATAAAGCTGATGAGAAATCACCATGCAAGAGTACAACTCCTGTGGAAAATAGTAACAACAATAACTATTAGGGTGCGGGCAGACGAGCGCATAAACGGCACGTTTTTGCGACCAAACGTATATACGTGACCATCTGAGGCAATGGTTTCGAATGTATTCGTTCACATGGGCGATTTTACGGCGCGTAAAAACGGCAATTCGAAAAAAAACAGAACATATGCGACCGAAATACGCGCCAACGCATATTCGATCGCCGAAAAGACCGTTTGCAAAGTAGGAACAAACGAAAATACGCTTTCTAGCTCTGGTCGTGATCGGTGAAAAACGATCGCTCGGGCGATTATACGTTGCGCTCGTGCGAACGTAAATACGCTTACGCTCGTCTGCCCGCACCCTTAGGAACAACATTTTAAAGTTAAGAACTGTTGGTCTGGGTTAAGCGCCACCAAGACAGGCCATACTGCTGAGTGTGGTCGATTATGTAAGATACATGCCAAATGCCACAACACACCACCCATCTTCTTCCTTCCTAAACCCAATGATCATAGTGCGGGGAAAAAGACTTAACAGGAATAACCTGAGAATTGAAGCCACTTTGCCCAGTTGCTTTTGAATTTTCCCACCTGGTCTAGTTTAGTGGCAATTAAATGTTCCATTACGCAGTTGTGTTGGACCATTAAGAAAATTTCGGATAAGGAGGGAATATCAGAGCTTTTCCATCTTATAGCAATAGCTGATCTACTTGCCGTCAGTACATGGGATAAGATCACAAGGTCAGGGGGATTGCACTGTTCTATGCCTAGTGATAAAAGAGCCACACTTGCACTCCAATGAAAGTCAATCTGTAGAATGGAGCAAAGTGATAGATGTATTCGCTCCCATAGAGGCTTGAGCAAATCACACAACCACCAGACATGCATTAGCGTGCCTGTTTGTTTGTGGCATCTCCAACATAGGTGTGAATGCTGTGGTGAAATCTTTGCTAGACGATAAGGAGTCAGGTACCATCTGTATAAAAGCTTCCTATTGGTTTCTAGGTGATTTGCACAGTGAGAGGTCTTCAAACTGAGTTGGAATGCTAGTGACAATTGATCAGAGTTGAAGGATTTCTGAAAATCTCTTTCCCAGTTCATTTGAAAAAGAAAATTCTTTAGGTGTAAGCCAGATGATAGGGACGCATAGGCTTTAGATATGCCTCCAGCTTGCTCCCCACTCTTGTATAGGAATGACTCAAACTTTGTAAGTAAAGTTGTAGGCGGGGGTTTCAGTGATGAGAGATAGTGTCGTATTTGAAGGTATTTATAGAACTCTTTATGTGGTAATAGGTATGTTGCATGTAGCTGAGCAAAAGATTTCATAACCGGTCCTTCAAATAAATCCTCTATATTTCCGATGCCCAGATTGAGCCACATGTCAAGGTTTATATCTGGTATTAGTGATTGGATCACTTCCAAAGGCATTTTAAAGATTCGGCAGGGAAGGAAATTAGTTAGTATAGTCATTCTTTTCCACATGCAAAGGGTAGCAGTGATAGTGGGGGAAAAAGATGTAGGGAAACTCTTAGTCTAGAGACCCATAGGAGATTTGATAGTTTAGAGTATCCAGTAATATCAGACTCAATTTGAATCCAGTGTTTAGAACTATCGTTTATCCACCAGCTTTTAAGTTGATCAAGTAATGATGCATAGTAATAATCCTTTATACAAGGGCACCCTAGCCCTCCTTGGGATGGGTGGAGGTATAATACTTTGGCCGGTACACTCGCTCTCTTATTGCCCCAAATATAGTGCATCAACAAACTTTGTATTCTATTTAAAGTGCTATTGGGTATAACCACAGGGAGGTTACGGAATAAATATAAAATTTTTGGAAGTAACAACATTTTAACAAGGGCAATGCGGCCTATCCAGGAGATTCGTAATTTAATATAGTTTTGGATGTCTTTTTCTAAACCAGGCAGTAAAATGTTTAAATTGATATGCCCTAATTGGCTAGTAGGGAATGTTAGGGTAATACCTAAATAGGGGATTTGTCCATCTACCCACTGATAGGGGTATAGTGATTGTAGTTTTGCTTGGGTGTTTTTAGAAATTCCCATATTGAGAATTAGAGATTTGGAAGCATTGATTTTGTAGTAACTGACTCGACTAAATTTTTCTATAATTTCTGATAAAGTACTGAGGGAGGATTCTGGGGATGTTAGACTAAGAATAACATCATCTGCAAATAGGCCTATGCGGTGTTCAGTGCTACCTATTACGATGCCGGAAATGTCTGGAGATGAGCGAATCATATGGGCGAGGGGCTCCATCACCAGAGCGAATATTGCTGGCGATAGTGGGCAACCCTGTCTAGTTCCGTTTGAAATATCAAACGGTTTAGAAATAGAACCAGAGGTATATACTTGAGCAGAAGGGGAAGAGTACAAGGCCATTATAGAGGAAGTCAGATGACTGCCAAAGCCAAATTTCAGAAGCACTTTTTTAAGATACCCCCAGTGTACGCGATCAAACGCCTTCTCTGCATCCAGAGTAAGGAGCAGAGAAGGGGTTCCACGGGCGCAAGCTACAGAAATGATATTAATGAAACGGCGTGTGCCATCACTAGTTTGACGACCTTTAATGAAACCGACTTGGTCCTTGTCGATTAGATTTGGCATGATCATCATTAATCTGTTTGCCAGTATTTTTGCATATAGCTTTATATCCGTGTTTAGGAGGGAGATTGGCCTAAAATTTGTAGGGGTATCAGGAGTTTTGCCAGGTTTGGGTAGAGTAATAATGAGAGCTCTCAACATTTCTGGAGGGGTTTGCCCTTTCATAGCTATATCATTAAATACTCTGGTGAGATAAGGGGCCAAAATGTACTTATAGGTCTTATAATACTCACTAGTGAGACCGTCAGGTCCAGGGGATTTGTTAGATTTCAGTGCTTTTATTGCTTTGAGGACCTCAGCTGAGTTAAATGGCTGAGAAACGGCATTCAACTCCGCGGAAGATAGTGTGGGCAATTGTACGTTGTCCAAAAACGAGGATATTTCAGTATTTATGGGTTGGGTGATTGAACAATCTTCCTTTAAGTTATATAGAGTCTTGTAGTAGCCTGCCAGTACATCAACAATGCCTTGAGGGTCATATATCTTAACGCCCTGAGTGTCATAAAGGAAGGGTATGCGCGCTTTAGCTGTACGGATTTTTGCTTGTTTCGCTAATGTAGACCCAGTCTTATTGCCTTGCCAGTAGTATGTTAATTTTAATTTCCTTAGAGCTAGATCGTGTTCATAGATACGAAGCTCCTGGAGCTGCTGGTGTAAAGCTGATATCTCTCTAGCTCTATCTATGGAGTAGGATGTTTTATTTAATCTATGTAATGTACCTAATTGCGTTTTTAAAGACAGTAGCAAGGCGTTCCTGCGTTTTTTATCGTAAGCAGATTGTTTAAGAAAATGACCTCTAATAGTAGCCTTATGTGCGCACCATAATGTTGGGTCAGAGATCTCGCCATTGTCATTGAGATCGAAGTAATCTAGGAGGGCCTGCAGCGACTGGGGTGCATATTTTGGGTGTTGTAGTATGTAATTGTTAAGGCGCCAAGTCACAATAGGTGGTTGATTAAATTGTTCTTGAAGAGACATTGCTATTGGCATGTGGTCTGACCATGTTATGGCACCTATTGTCGTAGATGTAACGTTTTTTATAAGGTTTTGATCTATCAGAATAAAATCAATTCAGCTATATACTTTGTGGGGGTGTGAAAAATAGGTATAGTCGCGCTCAGTCGGATGTTGTAGGCGCCAAATATCAAAAAGATTTTTGTTGTTTAGTAGGGGAACAATAGAGGTTGGTTGATTTGTATTCTGAGTAGTGGATGAAGTGTCCACTGAGGGCCATAGAGTTTTATTGAAGTCGCCCAGTAGCACTAATGGGCCCTCTTTAACCTGATCTATAGTTTTTAAGATGTTTTTAATAAATGTATGTTGCTTAGAATTAGGGGCATATATTGAGGCTAGAGTATACTTAAGGCTATTAACAGAGCATATCAGTATGACGTAGCGTCCATTGTCATCTATGATCTCTTTATGGACCGTAAGTGCAACTGTATCCTTGATGGCTATGGACACACCACATTTTTTATGTGTTGCAGGAGAAGAGAAAATATGGGGGAATCGCTTGTGTGTCAGCCTAAATAGGTCTTCTTTGTTTAAATGCGTTTCCTGAATGCATAGTATGTCTGTATTAGTTGTATGAGCCTCCTTCCACACCATTGATCTTTTAAAGGGTGAGTTTAGACCCTTGGCATTGATCGATAATATTTTAAGTACCATAATACAAGAAGTTAGGTGCACTGAATTCAGGGAGGGATCTGTGGGGCCCAAGAGAATTATCTCTATTATGTGGGGCCCCCCAGCTCCACCCCCGACCACAATACAACCACAGTCCCATCACATACATGCACATCCCAGACCTTTTAGCAAAGGGAAACAAAGTAAACTCAAAATACCAAACACAATGGCTAGAAATATGGGCCTGTAAGGCCAACAAAAGAAACATTGAGATAAATGGTACACATATTAGCATAGTTCTCGCGGGGGACTGGATTTACCGGTTACCAGTAGTTTACGTGACAGATACGGCAGTTTTAGAAGAGAAACAACCCGAGTAAGGAGAGTCCCCAGTCCTGTAATGATTGTTCCGTAGGAGGTTGTGTTAATTGGCCACAGAATGTTCTTCAGTGCGTTTCTTGCTATATGGAACTGTGGACCATTCCTCCTGTAGGGATGGGGAATTCCTTTTTCCATTAGATCCAAGTGGTCCAGGGTGGCCCTGTGGGAAAATATCCCAGTCCTTGCAAAACTGTAAGGCTTCTTCCGGAGATTGTGCATAGAATTTAGTGCCATTTCTAGTGATAATAAGTTTCACCGGGAAGCCCCATTTGTATATGATGCCGTGTTCGCGAAGTATTTTTGTGCTCGTAGCATGTGCTCTCCTTCGTAAAAGTGTCGCCGCAGACAGGTCTGCAAACAGTGTAAGATTTTTAAAGCGGTCTGGAAGAGTAGGTGGGGTTCTGGCGGTTTCCATCAATTTTTCTTTAATTTGGAAAAAGTGTATACGTGCGATGACGTCTCTTGGTACAGATGCGGGTAAAGCTTTAGGCTTAGGGAGCCGGTGTGCTCGATCGATTGCTAGATCATAGTGAGTGGCGTTGGGGAGGAGGACAGTGAAAAAATTGGTGAGGAATTCCCCAAGATCCTCTGTTTTAACAGATTCAGGTATCCCTCTAAATCTAATATTGTTCCGTCTAGACCTGTCTTCAATGTCTGCTAGTTTTAGTTTTAGAGCTTCCACTTCTTCCTCCATGTTGTTAGTAGCGTCAACTAACTCATTGTGGGCTGACGTCAATTCAGACACTTTATTTTCAATATGGCATGTTCGGTCACCGAGTGATGTAATGTCGGCTTGTATAGAAGACATTGCTTGTTGTATATCTTTTTGAATGGAGAGTTTGAGGTCTGTGAGTAGCAGACGCATTGTTGCTTCAGTTATGGGCATATCTGTACTTTGTGACTCCATATTCTGTGCTGGAGTGCTTTTGGAGTGTGTAACATTCTGCTTCCCCCAAGTACCTGGAGCAGTAGGCAATGAAGGGGTTAATGCAGTGACTGTTGCTGTTACTGAGCTCTCTCCTTCTTCTACTTCTGCTGCTGGGTTAATTATTACAGCTACAGATGAAGGGCTGCTTGCCCTATCATTCCCTGCCTTATCAGCTTCAGATAGCAGGGTGTCACTCACTGCCGGTGAGCAGCTGTCTGAGATAACACTGTGAGAGAGTGCCGTGCTTCCCTGCTGCTGGGCAGCGCCATCTTGCAGAGCCCTGCTGGCTGGGAAGAACTTTGGCACTTTTAGAGGACTTTTCTTAACCCTGCCACGAACCATGATGCTCTCCACAGTCAGGACTGTCAGCGGAGCTGAGGAGAGGTGAGTGAGCTGTAGATCGGGTGTTTCTAACCTTGTTTGTGCCGCTGAATTGCCGTGTATGCTGGCAGCTTAGGATCTACACCTCCTCTGAGGGCTTTCAGCTTTATACAGTTAGGGCCAGAAATATTTGGACAGTGACACAAGTTTTGTTATTTTAGCTGTTTACAAAAACATGTTCAGAAATACAATTTTATATATAATATGGGCTGAAAGTGCACACTCCCAGCTGCAATATGAGAGTTTCCACATCCAAATCGGAGAAAGGGTTTAGGAATCATACCTCTGTAATGCATAGCCTCCTCTTTTTCAAGGGACCAAAAGTAATTGGACAATGGAATCTAAGGGCTGCAATTAACTCAGAAGGCGTCTCCCTCGTTAACCTGTAATCAATTAAGTAGTTAAAAGGTCTGGGGTTGATTCCAGGTGTGTGGGTTTGCATTTGGAAGCTGTTGCTGTGACCAGACAACATGCGGTCAAAGGAACTCTCAATTGAGGTGAAGCAGAACATCCTGAGGCTGAAAAAAAAGAAAAAATCCATCAGAGAGATAGCAGACATGCTTGGAGTAGCAAAATCAACAGTCGGGTACATTCTGAGAAAAAAGGAATTCACTGGTGACCTTGGGAACTCAAAAAGGCCTGGGCGTCCACGGAAGACAACGGTGGTGGATGATCGCCGCATACTTTCTTTGGTGAAGAAGAACCCGTTCACAACATCAACTGAAGTCCAGAACACTCTCAGGGAAGTAGGTGTATCTGTCTCTAAGTCAACAGTAAAGAGAAGACTCCATGAAAGTAAATACAAAGGGTTCACATCTAGATGCAAACCATTCATCAATTCCAAAAATAGACAGGCCAGAGTTAAATTTGCCGAACAACACCTCAAGAAGCCAGCCCAGTTCTGGAAAAGTATTCTATGGACAGATGAGACAAAGATCAACCTGTACCAGAATGATGGGAAGAAAAAAGTTTGGAGAAGAAAGGGAACGGCACATGATCTAAGGCACACCACATCCTCTGTAAAACATGGTGGAGGCAACGTGATGGCATGGGCATGCATGGCTTTCAATGGCATTGGGTCACTTGTGTTTATTGATGACATAACAGCAGACAAGAGTAGCCGGATGAATTCTGAAGTGTACCGGGATATACTTTCAGCCCAGATTCAGCCAAATGCTGCAAAGTTGATCGGACGGCGCTTCACAGTACAGATGGACAATGACCCCAAGCATACAGCCAAAGCTACCCAGGAGTTCATGAGTGCAAAAAAGTGGAACATTCTGCAATGGCCAAGTCAATCACCAGATCTTAACCCAATTGAGCATGCATTTCACTTGCTCAAATCCAGACTTCAGACGGAAAGACCCACAAACAAGCAAGACCTGAAGGCTGCGGCTGTAAAGGCCTGGCAAAGCATTAAGAAGGAGGAAACACAGCGTTTGGTAATGTCCATGGGTTCCAGACTTAAGGCAGTGATTGCCTCCAAAGGATTCGCAACAAAATATTGAACCAAAAAATATTTTGTTTGGGTTATGTTTATTTGTCCAATTACTTTTGAGCTCCTTAAATGTGGAGTGTTTGTAAAGAAATGTGTACAATTCCTACATTTTCTATCAAATATTTTTGCTCAACCCTTTAAATTAAACGTTACAATCTGCACTTGAATTCTGTTGTAGAGGTTTCATTTCAAATCCAATGCGGTGGCATGCAGAGCCCAACTCGCGAAAATTGTGTTACTGTCCAAATATTTCTGGCCCTAACTGTATATATAGACTAGCTGATATACCCGGCTTCGCCCGAGTTAATTTGGTACTGGTGTTTATCTGGTGTTCACACGGAAAATCTTATGAAGTCGTGGTTACTTTAGAGATAGTGAGGCAAAAGATATGTTCACCATTTTGCATAGTTCTCTGCGTTACCCAGAAAACACCACGTGGAGGTAACCATGCGACGCTTCCTTTATATAAAATGACATCAGGAAGTGAGAGAATTAGATTACATACATAAAATTTGGACACTAATTCTTTTGCGCATAGAATTGAATAAACGAGTTGGGACCCATTAACTTTTCATACTTAGGACACAATCAATGCTTGTGGCAGATTTCATGTTTCTATGACATTGGGAAGTGAGAGATTTAGATTATGTACGTAAAATTTGGACGCTAATTCTTTTGCGCATAGAATTGAATAATGGAGTTGGGACCCATTAGCTTTTCCTATTTATGACATAATCAATGCTCGTGCCAAATTTCCCGTTTCTATGACACCGGAAAGTGAAAAAATTACATTCCGCACGTAAAATTTCGATGCCAAATCTTTTGCGCTAGAATTGAATAATCGAGTTGGGACCTATGAACTTTTCCTATTTATGACATAATCAATGCTCGTGCCAAATTTCCTGTTTCTATGACACCGGAAAGTGAAAAAATTACATTCCGCACGTAAAATTTGGACGCTAATTCTTTTGCGCATAGAATTGAATAATCGAGTTGGGACCCATTAGCTTTTCTAATTTATGACATAATCAATGCTCGTGCCAAATTTCACGTTTCTATGACACCGGAAAGTGAAAAAATTACATTCCGCACGTAAAATTTTGACGCCAATTCTTTTGTGCTAGAATTCAATAATCGAGTTGGGACTTATAAACTTTTCCTATTTATGACATAATCAATGCTCGTGTAAAATTTCACGTTTCTATGATACCGGAAAGTGAAAAAATTACATTCCGTACGTAAAATTTCGATGCTAATTCTTTTGCGCATACAATTGAATAATGGAGTTGGGACCCATTAGCTTTTCCTATTTATGACATAATCAGTGCTCGTGCCAAATTTCCCGTTTCTATGACACCGGAAAGTGAAAAACTTACATTCCGCACGTAAAATTTCGACGGCAATTCTTTTGCGCTAGAATTGAATAATCGAGTTGGGACCCATTAGCTTTTCCTATTTATGACATAATCAATGCTCGTGCCAAATTTCCCGTTTCTATGACACCGGAAAGTGAAAAAATTACATTCCGCACGTAAAATTTCGATGCCAATTCTTTTGCGCTAGAATTGAATAATCGAGATTGGACCTATGAACTTTTCCTATTTATGACATAATCAATGCTCGTGCCAAATTTCCTGTTTCTATGACACCGGAAAGTGAAGAAATTACATTCCGCACGTAAAATTTGGACGATGATTCTTTTGCGCATAGAATTGAATAATCGAGTTGGGACCCATTAGTTTTTCCTATTTATGACATAATCAATGCTCGTGCCAAATTTCCCGTTTCTATGACACCGGAAAGTGAAAAAATTACATTCCGCACGTAAAATTTTGATGCCAATTCTTTTGTGCTAGAATTGAATAATCGAGTTGGGACTTATAAACTTTTCCTATTTATGACATAATCAATGCTCGTGTAAAATTTCACGTTTCTATGACACCGGAAAATGAAGAAATTACATTCCGCTCATAAAATTTGGACGCTAATTCTTTTGCGCATAGAATTGAATAATCGAGTTGGGACCCATTAGCGTTTCCTATTTATGACATAATCAATGGTCGTGCCAAATTTCACGTTTCTATGACACCAGAAAGTGAAAAAAATTACATTCTGCACGTAAAATTTGGACGCCAATTCTTTTGCGCATAGAATTGCATAATGGAGTTGGGACCCATTAGCTTTTCCTATTTATGACATAATCAATGCTCGTGCCAAATTTCCCGTTTCTATGACACTAGAAAGTGAGAAAATTACATTCCGCACGTAAAATTTGGACGCTAATTCTTTTGCGCATAGAATTGAATAATGGAGTTGGGACCCATTAGCTTTTCCTATTTATGACATAAGCAATGCTCGTGCCAAATTTCCCATTTCTATGACACCGGAAAGTGAAAAACTTACATTCCGCACGTAAAATTTCGACGCCAATTCTTTTGCGCTAGAATTGAATAATCGAGTTGGGACCCATTAGCTTTTACTATTTATGACCTAATCAATGCTCGTGCCAAATTTCCTGTTTCTATGACACCGGAAAGTGAAAAAATTATATTCCGCACATAAAATTTGGACGCTAATTCTTTTGTGCATAGAATTGAATAATGGAGTTGGGACCCATTAGCTTTTCCTATTTATGACATAATCAATGCTCGTGCCAAATTTCCCGTTTCTGACATTGGGAAGTGAGAGATTTAGATTATGTACGTAAAATTGTGACGCCAATGCTTTTGCGCATAGAATTGAATAATCGAGTTGGGACCTATTAACTTTTCCTATTTATGGCAGAATCAATGCTCGTGCCAAATTTCCTGTTTCTATGATATTGGGAAGTGAGTGATTTAGATTATGTACGTTAAATTTCGACGCCATTTCTTTTGCGCTAGAATTGAATAATCGAGTTGGGACCCAATTTCTTTTCCTATTTTGGAGATAATCTATGCTTGCGCCAAATTTCATGTTTCTACGACATTGGGAAGTTGGAGAACTTTTGGCAAGTCAGTCAGTGAGTCAGTCAGTCAGTGAGTCAGTGAGGGCTTTCAGCTTTATATATATAGATAAACGAACTAGCTGATATACCCGGCTTCGCATGAGTTAATTTGGTACTGGTGTTTATCTGGTGCTCACACGGAAAATCTTATGAAGTCGTGGTTACTTTAGAGATACTGAGGAAAAACATATGTTCACCACTTTGCATAATTCTTTGCGTTACCCAGGAAACACCACGTGGAGGTAACCATGCGACGTTTCCTTAATATAAAATGACATCAGGAAGTGAGAGAATTAGATTACGTACATATAATTTGGACACTAATTCTTTTGCGCTTTGAATTGAATAATCAAGTTGGGACCCATTAACTTTTCATATTTATGACACAATCAATGCTTGTGCCAAATTTCATGTTTCTATGACATTGGGAAGTGAGAGATTTAGATTATGTACGTAAAATTTGGACGCTAATTGTTTTGCACATAGAATTAAATAATGGAGTTGGGACCCATTAGCTTTTCCTATTTATGACATAGTCAATGCTCGTGGCAAATTTCCCATTTCTATGATGCCGGAAAGTGAGAAAATTACATTCCGCACGTAAAATTTGGATGCTAATTCTTTTGCGCTAGAATTGAATAACCGAGTTGGGACCCACTAGCTTTTCCTATTTATGACATAATCAATGCTCGTACCAAATTTCCCGCTTCTATGACACCGGAAAGTGAGAAAATTACATTCCGCACGTAAAATTTGGACGCTAATTCTTTTGCGCATAGAATTAAATAATGGAGTTGGGACCCATTAGCTTTTCCTATTTATGACATAGTCAATGCTCGTGGCAAATTTCCCATTTCTATGACGCCGGAAAGTGAGAAAATTACATTCCGCACGTAAAATTTGGACGCTAATTCTTTTGCGCTAGAATTGAATAATCGAGTTGGGACCCATTAGCTTTTCCTATTTATGACATAATCAATGCTCGTGCCAAATTTCCCGTTTCTATGACACCGGAAAGTGAGAAAATTAGATTCCGTACGTAAAATTTGGACGCCAATTCTTTTGCGCATAGAATTGAATAATGGAGTTGGGACTCATTAGCTTTTACTATTTATGGCATAATCAATGCTCTTGCCAAATTTCCTGTTTCTATGACACCGGAAAGTGAAAAAATTACATTCCGCACGTAAAATTTGGACGCTAATTCTTTTGTGCATAGAATTGAATAATCGAGTTGGGACCCATTAGCTTTTCCTATTTATGACATAATCAATGCTCGTGCCAAATTTCCCGTTTCTGACATTGGGAAGTGAGAGATTTAGATTATGTACGTAAAATTGTGACGCCAATGCTTTTGCGCATAGAATTGAATAATCGAGTTGGGACCTATTAACTTTTCCTATTTATGGCAGAATCAATGCTCGTGCCAAATTTCCTGTTTCTATGATATTGGGAAGTGAGTGATTTAGATTATGAACGTTAAATTTCGACGCCATTTCTTTTGCGCTAGAATTGAATAATCGAGTTGGGACCCAATTTCTTTTCCTATTTTGGAGATAATCTATGCTTGCGCCAAATTTCATGTTTCTACGACATTGGGAAGTTGGAGAACTTTTGGCAAGTCAGTCAGTGAGTCAGTCAGTCAGTGAGTCAGTGAGGGCTTTCAGCTTTATATATATAGATAAACGAACTAGCTGATATACCCGGCTTCGCATGAGTTAATTTGGTACTGGTGTTTATCTGGTGCTCACACGGAAAATCTTATGAAGTCGTGGTTACTTTAGAGATACTGAGGAAAAACATATGTTCACCATTTTGCATAATTCTTTGCGTTACCCAGGAAACACCACGTGGAGGTAACCATGCAACGTTTCCTTAATATAAAATGACATCAGGAAGTGAGAGAATTAGATTACGTACATATAATTTGGACACTAATTCTTTTGCGCTTTGAATTGAATAATCAAGTTGGGACCCATTAACTTTTCATATTTATGACACAATCAATGCTTGTGCCAAATTTCATGTTTCTATGACATTGGGAAGTGAGAGATTTAGATTATGTACGTAAAATTTGGACACTAATTGTTTTGCGCATAGAATTAAATAATGGAGTTGGGACCCATTAGCTTTTCCTATTTATGACATAGTCAATGCTCGTGGCAAATTTCCCATTCCTATGATGCCGGAAAGTGAGAAAATTACATTCCGCACTTAAAATTTGGACGCTAATTCTTTTGCGCTAGAATTGTATAACCGAGTTGGGACCCACTAGCTTTTCCTATTTATGACATAATCAATGCTCGTACCAAATTTCCCGCTTCTATGACACCGGAAAGTGAGAAAATTACATTCCGCACGTAAAATTTGGACGCTAATTCTTTTGCGCATAGAATTAAATAATGGAGTTGGGACCCATTAGCTTTTCCTATTTATGACATAGTCAATGCTCGTGGCAAATTTCCCATTTCTATGACGCCGGAAAGTGAGAAAATTACATTCCGCACGTAAAATTTGGACGCTAATTCTTTTGCGCTAGAATTGAATAATCGAGTTGGGACCCATTAGCTTTTCCTATTTATGACATAATCAATGCTCGTGCCAAATTTCCCGTTTCTATGACACCGGAAAGTGAGAAAATTAGATTCCGTACGTAAAATTTGGACGCTAATTCTTTTGCGCATAGAATTGAATAATGGAGTTGGGACTCATTAGCTTTTACTATTTATGGCATAATCAATGCTCTTGCCAAATTTCCTGTTTCTATGACACCGGAAAGTGAAAAAATTACATTCCGCACGTAAAATTTGGACGCTAATTCTTTTCTGCATAGAATTGAATAATCGAGTTGGGACCCATTAGCTTTTCCTATTTATGACATAATCAATGCTCGTGCCAAATTTCCCGTTTCTATGACACCAGAAAGTGAGAAAATTAGATTCAGTACGTAAAATTTGGACGCTAATTTTTTGCGCATAGAATTGAATAATGGAGTTGGGACCCATTAGCTTTTACTATTTATGACATAATCAATGCTCGTGCCAAATTTCATGTTTCTATGACACCAGAAAGTGAAAAAATTACATTCCGCACGTAAAATTTCGACGCCAATTCTTTGCGCTAAAATTGCATAATGGAGTTGGGACCTATGAACTTTTCCTATTTCTGACATAATCAATGCTCGTGCCAAATTTCACGTTTCTATGACACCGGAAAGTGAGAAAATTAGATTTCGTACGGAAAATTTCGACGCTAATTCTTTTGCGCATAGAATTGAATAATCGAGTTGGGACCCATTAGCTTTTCTTATTTATGACATAATCAATGCTCGTGCCAAATTTCATGTTTCTATGACATTGGAAAGTGAGAAAATTAGATTCCGTACGTAAAATTTGGACGCTAATTCTTTTGCGCATAGAATTGAATAATCGACTTGGGACCTATTAACTTTTCCTATTTATGACATATTCAATGCGTGTGCCAAATTTGAAGTTTTTATGACATTGGGAACTGAGAGATTTAGATTATGTACGGTAAATTTCGACGCCAATTCTTTTGCGCTAGAATTGAATAATGGAGTTGGGACCTATGAACTTTTCTATATCTGACATAATCAACATAATCAATGCTCGTGCCAAATTTCACGTTTCTATGACACCGGAAAGTGAGAAAATTAGATTCCGTACGTAAAATTTGGACGCTAATTCTTTTGCGCATAGAATTGAATAATCGAGTTGGGACCCATAAGCTTTTCCTATTTATGACATAATCAATGCTTGTGCCAAATTTCCCATTTCTATGACACCGGAAAGTGAGCAAATTACATTCCGCACGTAAAATTTTGACGCCAATTCTTTTGCGCTAGAATTGAATAATCGAGTTGGGACCCATTTGCTTTTCCTATTTATGACATAATCAATGCTCGTACCAAATTTCACGTTTCTATGACACCGGAAAGTGAGAAAATTACATTCCGCACGTAAAATTTGGACGCTAATTCTTTTGCTCATAGAATTGAATAATCGAATTGGGACCCATTAGCTTTTCCTTTGAAGTCGTGGTTACTTTAGAGATGCTGAGGAAAAAAAATATGTTTCACCATTTTGCATAGTTCTCTGCGTTACCCTGGAAACACCACGTGGAGGTAACCATGCGACGTTTCCTTAATATAAAATGAGATCAGGAAGTGAGAGAATTAGATTACGTACATATAATTGGACACTAATTCTTTTGCGCTTTGAATTGAATAATCAAGTTGGGACCCATTAAGTTTTCATATTTATGACACAATCAATGCTTGTGCCAAATTTCATGTTTCTATGACATTGGGAAGTGAGAGATTTAGATTATGTACGTAAAATTTGGACGCTAATTCTTTTGCGCATAGAATTGAATAATCGAGTTGGGACCCATTAGCTTTCCCTATTTATGACATGATCAATGCTCGTGCCAAATTTCCCGTTTCTATGAAACCGGAAAGTGAGAAAATTACATTCCGCACGTAAAATTTGGACGCTAATTCTTTTGCGCATAGAATTAAATAATGGAGTTGGGACCCATTAGCTTTTCCTATTTATGACATAGTCAATGCTCGTGGCAAATTTCCCGTTTCTATGACGCCGGAAAGTGAGAAAATTACATTCCGCACGTAAAATTTGGACGCTAATTCTTTTGCGCTAAAATTGAATAATCGAGTTGGGACCCATTAGCTTTTCCTATTTATGACATAATCAATGCTCGTGCCAAATTTCCCGTTTCTATGACACCGGAAAGTGAGAAAATTAGATTCCGTACGAAAAATTTGGACGCTAATTCTTTTGCGCATAGAATTGAATAATGGAGTTGGGACTCATTAGCTTTTCCTATTTATGACATAATCAATGCTCTTGCCAAATTTCATGTTTCTATGACATTGGAAAGTGAGAAAATTAGATTCCGTACGTAAAATTTGGACGCTAATTCTTTTGCGCATAGAATTGAATAATCGACTTGGGACCTTTTAACTTTTCCTATTTATGACATATTCAATGCATGTGCCAAATTTGAAGTTTTTATGACATTGGGAACTGAGAGATTTAGATTATGTACGGTAAATTTCGACGCCAATTCTTTTGCACTAGAATTGAATAATGGAGTTGGGACCTATGAACTTTTCCTATGTTTGACATAATCAATGCTCGTGCCAAATTTCACGTTTCTATGACACCGGAAAGTGAGAAAATTAGATTCCGTACGTAAAATTTGGACGCTAATTCTTTTGCGCATAGAATTGAATAATCGAGTTGGGACCCATAAGCTTTTCCTATTTATGACATAATCAATGCTCGTGCCAAATTTCCCGTTTCTATGACACCGGAAAATGAGAAAATTACATTCCGCACGTAAAATTTTGACGCCAATTCTTTTGCGCTAGAATTGAATAATCGAGTTGGGACCCATTTGCTTTTCCTATTTATGACATAATCAATGCTCGTACCAAATTTCACGTTTCTATGACACCGGAAAGTGAGAAAATTACATTCCGCACGTAAAATTTGGACGCTAATTCTTTTGCTCATAGAATTGAATAATCGAATTGGGACCCATTAGCTTTTCCTTTGAAGTCGTGGTTACTTTAGAGATGCTGAGGAAAAAAAATATGTTTCACCATTTTGCATAGTTCTCTGCGTTACCCAGGAAATACCACGGGGAGACAACCATGCGACGTTTCCTTTATATAAAATGACATCAGGAAGTGCGAGAATTAGATTACATACGTGAAATTTGGAGACTAATTGTTTTGCGCTTTGAATTGAATAATCGAGTTGGCAACCCATTAGCTTTTCCTATTTATGTCATAATCAATGCCCGTGCCAAATTTTAAGTTTCTTAGGCATTGGGAAGTGACAGATTTAGATTATGTATGTAAAATTTCGACGCCAATTCTTTTGCGCTAGAAATGAATAATCGAGTTGGGACCCAATTACTTTTCCTATTTTGGAGATAATCTATGCTTGCGCCAAAATTCATGTTTCTACGAGATCGGGAAGTTGGAGAACTTTTGGCGAGTCAGTCAGTCAGTGAGTCAGTCAGTGAGGGCTTTCAGCTTTATATATATAGATGTATGTATGTCTGTCTGTCTTCGCAGCAACGCGCGACGGGTCAGCTGGTCTATATATATATATATATATATATATATAAAACTAGCTGTTATACCCGGCTTTGCCCGAGTTAATTTGGTACTGGTGTTTATCTGGTGTTCACACGGAAAATCTTCTGAAGTCGTGGTTACTTTAGAGATACCGGAAAAACATATGTTCACCATTTTGCATAGTTCTCTGCGTTACCCAGGAAACACCACGGGGAGGTAACCATGCATACCTTTATGTAAAATGACATCAGGAAGTGAGAGAATTAGATTCCATACGTAAAATTTGGACACTAATTCTTTTGCACTTAGAATTGAATCATCGAGTTGGGACCCATTAACTTTTCCTATTTATGACATAATCACTGCCCGTGCCAAATTTCAAGTTTCTATGACATCGGGAAGTGAGAGAATTAGATTTCGTACGTAAAATGTGGACGCTAATTCTTTTGCGCTTAGAATTGAACAATCGAGGTGGAACCCATTAACTTTTCCTATTTATGACATATTCCAAATTTCATGTTTCTATGACACCAACAAGTGAGAGTATTAGATTTCGTACGTAAAATTTGGACGCTCGTTCTTTTGCGCTAGAATTAAATCGAGTTGGGACCCATTAGCTTTTCCTATTTATGACATATTCCATGCTTATGGCAAATTTCATGTTTCTATGACATTGGGAAGTGAGAGGTTTAGATTATGTACGTAAAATTTCGACGCTAATTCTTTTGCGCTAGAATTAAATAATCGAGTTGGAACCTATTAGCTTTTGCTATTTATGACATATTTAATGCTCGTGCCAAATTTCACGTTTCTATGACACCGGAAAGTGAGAAAATTACATTCCGTACGTAAAATTTGGACGCTAATTCTTTTGCGCATAGAATTAAATAATCGAGTTGGGACCCATTAGCTTTTCCTATTCATGACATAATCAATGCTCGTGCCAAATTTCACGTTTCTATGACACCGGAAAGTGAGAAAATTACATTCCGTACGTAAAATTTGGACACTATTCAATTCTATGCGCAAAAGAATTTGCGTCCAACTTTTACGTACGGATTCTAATTCTCTCACTTCCCAATATCATAGAAATTTGAAATTTGGCATGAGCATTGATTGTCATAAATAGGAAAAGCTAATGGATCCCAACTCGATTATTCAATTCTAAGCGCAAAAGAATTAGCGTCCAAATTTTACGTACGGAATCTAATTCTCTCACTTCCCAATGTAATTTGGCACGAGCATTGATTATATCATAAATAGGAAAAGTTAGTGGGTCCAACTCGATTATTCAATTCTAAGCGCAAAAGAATTAGCGTCCAAATTTTACGTATGGAATCTAATTCTCTCACTTCCTGATGTCATCTATATATATAAAAATGAATGTATGTATGTCTATCTGTCTGTCCTTTATGCATTACTACACCATTCATCTAATTACCATGAAACTTTGGGAAGTTGTTGAGTACACTACTGGGAAGATTACTGGCATAGTACAACTATGGGTGTTATATATTATAAAGCTGAGGTAACATGTAAGCTGCGCTGCGATTGGTTGTTATATATTATACCACTGAGGTAACATAAAAAAGCTGCGCTGTGATTGGTTGTTATCTAGATATATAAAAACGAATGTATGTCTGTCTGTCTTCGCAGCAACGCGCGACGGGTACGCTAGTTTAAAATAAATATATAAAAATATCCTATGATTGTGTCTACAGCGCCAATACGAAACAGAATGTTGCCTTGGGAACAGACTGAAGAAAAGCCTTGTATTGTCAGATCCGCAAGTAATCTGCAGTCAGCATGGCTTGCATCCATCCACTCTTTCTTGTGCACAGTATAAGTGAAAGAAAATGGCTCAAGGTGCAACAACTCCAACAAAAAGTGACAATAGTATGATATTAGAAGATTTTATTATATGAGGAGTATAACCAGCAGAAAAATGTGTTTTTAGGAAAAACCTCTTCAGTAAATGCTGTGGCATAACATGCTACACTACATAGAATAATGTATACATTTTAAAATATTGATAAAATGGAATAGAAGTAGAAAATCACAAGAAAGGTAGGGAGAAAACACAAAATATAATCAAGATAGTTGTAAAAGTCCTATAAAGAATGGTTAAAGAATCTGGGAATGTTTAGTTTGCAAAAAAGAAGGCTAAGAGGAGACTTAATAGCTGCCTACAAATATCTGAAGGGTTGTCACAGTGCAAAAGGATCAGCCCTATTCTTATTTTCACAATGAAAGACTAGAAGCTATGGGATGTAACTGAAAGAAAGGAGACACAAATTAGATATTAGAAAAAAACTTTCTGACAGGGTGATCAATGAGTGGAAGAGGTTACCATTGGAGATGGTGAGTTCTCCTTCAAAGGAAGTGTTCAAACAAAGGCTGGACAATTATCTTTCTGGGATGGTTTAGTGAATCCTGCACTGAACAAGGTGTTGGACCAGATGACCCTGGAGGTCCCTTCCAACTCTACCATTCTATGATTCTATCGTACAATCATAAGCAATGCATTTAGTTTTTCGCCTGTATTTTGTTGGGTGATTCATATGAACCATGTATAAACAATGTTCATTTATTTCTTTGGTGTGAGAGGGATAGTGCACTCTGACTCTGTGTTACAAATTTTAACAGTCAACCAAGGTTTGTATTTGAAAGTTTCCCATCACGATATATGGAGAAAATGTCCAATTTGTGGCAAACAGGTGACTGGTTCCTCCATCATTCCAGCAAGACTCCACCCTTTTCTCACTGTGGACATTTCAAAAACGCGCACTGTTACCCTCATCCACTCTCAGTTTGATTATTGCAATTCTCGGCCTACCTCGTGCAAGACTCTTCCCTCTCCAACCTATCCTGAGTGCAGCAGCCAGGCTTGTCTTCCAGTCCAGCCACTACTCTGACGCTTCTGCCCTGTGCCAGTCATTGCACTGGCTGCCTGTCAAATACAGAATTCAATTCTAACTCACTACCCTAATCCACAAAACTCTCCGCAGCACTGCACCACCCCATATTGCATCTCTCATGTCAATCTACCACCCAGCCCGCACCCTCCGCTCCGCTAAATCAGATTAAACTACCCTTTAACTTGAATATCTCATTCACGCCTTCAAGACTTCTTCAGAGCAGCACCTGTCTTCTGAAATGCACTAACCTCAAACTATCTTCAGGCTTTTTTTAAATTTTCTCTGGTTAAAAGACCTCAAAGGAAAAAAGTTCTGCTGATATTGAAGAGGTGAAACGAAAAACGGCCCAATTACTTAAAGGGGTTGTCCCGAGGCAGCAAGTGGGTCTGTACACTTCTGCATGGCCATAATAATGCACTTTGTAATGTACATTGTGCATTAATTATGAGCCATGCAGAAGTTATAAAAAGTTTTATACTTACCTGTTCCGTTGCTGGCGTCCTCGTCTCCATGGTGCCGACTAATTTTCGCCCTCCGATGGCCAAATTAGCCGCGCTTGCGCAGTCCGGGTCTTCTGCAGTCTTCTATGGGGCTCCGTGTAGCTCCGTGTAGCTCCGCCCCGTCACGTGCCGATTCCAGCCAATCAGGAGGCTGGAATCGGCAGTGGACCGCACAGAAGAGCTGCGGTCCACGGAGGAAGAGGCCATCTTCAGCGGTGAGTAGAGAAGTCACCGGAGCGCGGGGATTCAGGTAAGCGCTCCGGTGAGCTTTCTTTACCTCCCTGCATCGGGGTTGTCTCGCGCCGAACAGGGGGGGGGTTGAAAAAAAAAAAAACCCGTTTCGGCGCGGGACAACCCCTTTAAAGATATCAATAACTGCGAGTTTAAAAAATGCTTTGAGCAGTGGAAAAAACATTTAGACAAATGTATTGCTTCAAATGGAGAGGACTCTAAAGGGAGACTGAAGCTTCAAAATGTACTAGCTTCCTTGTGACAGCTGCCAAGCCTTAATGGATTTCCCGCTATTAATCCCTGTACTATAAATATATTAAACAAGCCATCAAGCAATCATAGAATGGTAGAGTTGGAAGGGACCTCTAGGGTGATCAAGTCCAATCCCCTGCTCAATGCAGGATTCACTAAATCATCCTGACAAATGTCCATCCAGCCTCCATTTGAAATCTTCAATTAAAAGAGAACTCACCACCTCCTGTGGTAACCTGTTCCACTCATTGATCACTCTCACTGTCAGAAAGTTTATTCTAATATCTAATTTGTGTCTCCTCCCTTTCAGTTTCATCCTATTGCTTCTAATCTTTCCTTGTGCAAATGAGAATAGGGCAGACCCCTCTGCACTGTGCCAGCCCTTCAGATATTTGTAGACCACTAATAAGTCTACACTCAGCCTTTTTTTTTTTGCAATCACAAATTCAAGTCTCTTAGTGGAACTTACAAAAATTTGCAAAAGTAAGGCTGCCTCCACATGGGAATTTGCGTTGTGGGGCAGGCAAAAAATGCAGCAATAGGGCAAATGTGTGGCTGCTTTGTAAAGTGCGTTGTCATGCCTTTTTTTCACCTATAACAAACAAACCATGGCTCGATATGGATACAAGGGTGGCTAAAAAGCAGAAAACGCCAAAAAATAGAACATGCCGCGATTCTTTGGTATCGCAACAGAGTACACATTGCAGATGTAAATGAAACCATTTTAAAGACATTGGTTTCATAAAGCTGCTTTTTTACTCACTCTCGCATAAAACAAAAAACGCAGCGTTTTAGCACCCATGTGGAGGCACCTTAAGTTTATTAAAAAGCTGTAAAAGCAAGTTTTTGAATGTATATTAAAATTTAAAAAAACTTCTGAATATATGCGTAGACAATAAATATATTTTAAAAATGTATATAATTGCTATTGCCACGTCCACATACGTCTGATATATTAAAATATCACATTATTTGTCCTGCAAGGGCGAATGCTATCAGAATAAATAAATACATTGCCAAAATTGCACTTTTCTTGGTCACCCTGGCTCTAGAAAAAAATTCAATTAGCAAAGTTTTTTTTAAGCAGTACAACCTAAAACGCTATATAAATTTGACATCGCCGTAATCGTACTGACCCATAAAATAAAGTCAATTTTACAACTCCATAAAAACAAAACCTCCCCAAAAATATTAGAATTGAGCTGTTTTCATTTTCGTTTCACTTCCCTTAGAATTTTTTACAGGCTTTGCAATGCATTACATAGTAAATTAAAGGCAACCTGTCACCACCTGTGAGCACCATAAACTAAGGTATGATGCTCATAGGGCAGATCCTGAGGAGTCTGGAGATGTACTTTTCATACTTACCTGGCTCCTCGTTCCCTCACGGTCACCTGTGGAAATGCAACAGACTCCTCTCTATAAGGACTCTTTCACACGGGTGCAGTGGGCACGCTGCTTAGGAGCGCACAGAAAGCGCTTCTATTAGGAAACAATTGTTACCTATAGAAGCGTTAGGCTGGGTTCACACAGGGTAGATTTGCTGCGGTTTTGCCGCAGTTTTTCCGTTGCGGTTTTGCCGCAGAAGAACTGCTTCTGCAGCAAAACCACTTCAAAGGTTAATTTGGGCTTGCGGATTTTGCTGCGGATTTTCGTGCGGAAAAATCCGCAAGTGTTTTTTTACTTTTTGTTGCGTATTTGGTGGGGCTTTGGCTGCGTCCATAGAGGTCTATGGACAAAAAAGCGCTGCGGAAAAGACCAAAGAAAGAACATGCTGCATCTTTTAGGCTGGGTTCACACAGGGCAGATTTGCTGCGGTTTTGCCGCGGATTGCCGTTGCATATCCGCACTGCAGCAAAACCGCTGCGTTTGCAGTGCAATGCAGCACAAATTAGATTTGCCAAAAAGCTGTTCTCACAGGATGGATTTTTTCCGCACAGCCGCAGTGCGGAAAGGCAACTGCGTTACGGTTTTAAAAGATGCAGCATGTTCATTCTTTGGTCTTTTCCGCAGCGCTTTTTTGTCCATAGACCTCTATGGTCACAGCCAAAACCGCACCAAATACGCAACATAAAGTAAAAAAAGCGCTGCGGAAAAAAACGCTTGCGGATTTTTCTGCTCGAAAATCCGCAACAAAATCCGCAAGCCCAAATTAACCTTTGAAGCGGTTTTGCCGCAGAAGCAATTCTTCTGCGGCAAAACCGCAACGGAAAAACCGCGGCAAAACTGCAGCAAATCTGCCCTGTGTGAACCCAGCCTTCAAACCGCAACACAGTTGCATTTCCGCACTGCGGCTGTGCAGAAAAAATCCGTCCTGTGAGAACAGCTTTTTGGCAAATCTAATTTGTGCTGCATTGCACTGCAAACGCAGCGGTTTTGCCGCAGTGCGGATATGCAACGGCAATCCGCGGCAAATCTGCCCTGTGTGAACCCAGCGTTAGGCTGGGTTCACACAGGGCAGATTTGCCGCGGTGTTTCCGTTGCGGTTTTGCCCTAGAAGAACTGCTTCTGTGGCAAAACCGCCTCAAAGGTTAATTTGGGCTTGCGGATTTTGCTGCAGATTTTGGTGGGGAAAAATCCGCAAGCGTTTTTTTCCGCAGCGCTTTTTTACTTTTTTTCGCGTATTTGTCACACATTTGGTGCGGTTTTGGCTGCGTCCATAAAGGTCTATGGACAAAAAAGTGCTGCGGAAAAGACCAAAGAATGAACATGCTGCATCTTTCAAAACCGCAACACAGTTGCATTTCCACACTGCGGTTGTGCGGAAAAAATCGGTCCTGTGAGAACAGCTTTTTGGCAAATCTCATTTGTGCTGCATTGCACTGCAAACGCAGCGGTTTTGCCGCAGTGCGGATATGCAACGGCAATCCGCGGCAAAACCGCAGCAAATCTGCCCTGTGTGAACCCAGCCTTAAGATGCAGGAATTGTAGCCGCACAAAGCACTTGCTATGCCTGCATCTAGCTCTATTGTGTGCGCAAAGATAGGACCGGTCTTATCTTTGCTGCATGTTTCCACAGGCTCCTATAGGAGCTGGAAAGCATGCAGCCCCTACCACGAATCGTGTGAACAGGCTACTTCAAGTAGCTTGAATTAACCCGTTCACAGCTATACAGCTGTAACGATCGCATGATCTTTGCTCACGGCTATACAGCGCGAAGACAGTGCTCATCTGAAAGAGCCCTACGAGTGTGCTTGCATAGCCTTCAGAAAAGAGTCTGCTGCACTGGCTGCATTGACTTCCACAGATGATGGCAATGGAGCAGGGAGCCGGATAAGTATTAAAAAGTTCATTTCTGGACTCCTCAGGACTTGTCCCATGAGCAGCATAACTTAGATTATGGTGTGCATAGGTGGTGACAGGTTCCCTTTAAATGGTACCATTAAAAAATACAGTTCATCCCACACAAAAAAGCAAGTACCATATGGCTATGTTGATGGAAAAATAAAACGTTATGGCACTTAGAAGGCAGGTCAAAAGCAAAAGTGAAAAATTGAAACTCTCCGGTCTTCAAAAGGGTTAAACAGCGGAATCATCATCATAAACATAAAAAATCAATCACTAATATAAACCGAAGAGTTGAACCAACAATAATGCGCTGTACTGCTCATGTCAAGTTAGTTTTACGTGATGGCTTCCACTCAATGCCACCTGCTCTCTTATAAAATGACTGAGACTTTTTGTATCCCGAGTCGTCTTAGGTAGTGGTCACCAAAAAAATATAATGGCTCAGTACAGCAGGTACTCTTTAGTGATGAATATCATGTTTCCAATGTAAGGACTTTGCTAAACAACTCTTGATATCTCAGCTTCCCGAGTATGACACAGCGGATTTTACAGAACTTTCACATGTTATGAGTTTGTCTTTGACATTGTTATGTTGGTTTATCAACCATAAGATGCGTGCGTTGAATATATCAATGTTTTATGAACTGTTAGTATGACATGAGTCAGTCAGTGAATGAGTCATTTGATCCATCGTGCTTTCCTGCAGAATCCTGGACTCCTGTGTCATGAGTGACAACATGCTACAATAAGCACAATTTACACATGAAATACGTCCAACTGTTGTCTGTCTCCGAGCATAACCAGCTGATCAGAGCTTGATTTTCTACAATCCCCTATCTCGTACTGCTACCACATTCGCAATCCTGGCCTAATCATCACGGCTCTAATTAGCAAGTCTTTGAGCAACCACAGTGATACAGTAAGCTGCTCCCTCGAGTCCAAGAAATGGGACATTGGCATCATCTTGTGTGCCCAGTCTGTCTTCTATCAAGATTTTTTGTTCCATCTCTTCTTTCCCTTGTTTTTTCACATTATTTTTTTACTCGGATAATCTTTTGCAGCATCTAACGAAAATGCATTCAGCATAGCTCTTGTCATTTTACAGAAATGTCTGAGAGACACTCCAAAAAACAGTGTTACATTGCGCCTGGGAAAATGGGTAGAATGCGTAGTCTCCCTTGTTCGGTCCCTCATTTATAACTGTTTCACAATACTGGATTGCTATAGCTTAATGGGAGATAACGCTTCTCTATGATGCAAGAGACCTAAGAAAACATTTTATACGTGCATCTAAATGTACACAAAGTAGGTTGTGATTTTTAAGGTTTTTAGATGAACAATATGGGAAGAGAAGTGAAAGGCTAGGTAAAAGTTTACAGCTACTTAATACATTTGAGAACCCTGCTATTAAAAGTGGAAAGAAACAACACAGACAAAACATCATAAGGAAAGTAGAGGAGCAAGAGACAACAATCACAAACTAAAATGTTTTTACACAAATGCACAGAGCATGGGAAACAAACGAAGAATTAGAGCTCCTAACATTAAAAGAGAAAAATGTTGTCATAGGCATCACGGAAACTTGGTGGAACGATACACATGATTGGACTACAAGGCTTAAAGGACACAACTTATTTATAAGAAACAGACCTAAAAAAGCAAAGTAGGTGTTGCGTTGTATGTTTGGAAAACATTCATCTCCACCGAGATTCAAGCTTCAGAGCATGGTAGTTCTGTAGAATCTGTTTGGGTAAGAATACAAGGAGAGAACAACAGAAAGGAGACTATTGTAGGCATTTACTATAGGCCCCTTGGACAAGCAGAAGATATTGATGAACTCTTTCTACATCAGATGGCCATGCTCTCAAAGAAGCATGACATAGTGATCATGGGAGATTTGTTGAGAATTTCTCTCAGGTAAAAGTAATGGATCCCACAAATTCTTATCCGTTCTTGCTGACAACTTTATCTTCCAAAAGGTGGAAAAGAAAACAAGGGGATCTGCTATCTTGGACATAATTCTTACCAACAGGGAGGGAATGGTTGAGGAAGTAAGGGTGGCTGGGACCTTATGAGGCAGTGATCATGCTATCCTTGAATTTTTGATGAAAAGGAGAGGAAAACCTGAGAAAATTCAGACCTCAAGATTAGATTTCAGAAAGGCAAATTTTAATGAACTCAGAAAGAGAGTAGGAAGAATCCAATGGCTGGATGCTCTTAAGGACAGAAATGTCCAAGAAGGTTGGAAAATATTGCAAAATGAGATTCTCAAAGGGCAAATGTTAACAGTCCCTAAAAGAAGGAAGAATAGGAAGCGTTTAAAGAAACCAGGATGAATCAACACAGAACTTGAACAAATGTTAAAAACGAAGAAAAATATGTCTATTAAATGTAAAGCGGGGGGAATATCTAAAGAAGTATATAATGCAGTTTGCAGAAACTATAGGGCAAGTGTCAAAACAGCTAAAGCTAATAATAATTAGAGGCTTGCAACAGAGGTCAAAAGCAGTAAAAAAGGATTTTGGGGGTATGTCAAAAGCAAAAGAAAAGTCCAAGATGCTATTAGATGCTTACAAGATGAAAATGGTGAATTGGTTTAGAATAATGTTGAGAAGGCCATACTTTTAAATTCCTATTTTGTATCTGTTTTCTATCAGAAAGTAGATGGAACATCAACTGATCTTCCCTGTGCATTTGGGGGAATAAAAGAATGCAGGCTATCTATAAGAGAGATGGTGGGGGAACACATAGCAAACTTAAATGAATACAAGTCTCAAGGTCCAGATGTATCATAGGATACTAAAGGAAGCAGCTGAGGTAGTTGCTGAACCACTCGACATAATCTTTGAAAAGATCTAGAAGGAGGGCAGATACTAATAAAATGGTATTTAAGAAGGAGAAATGCAAAGTCCTACATCTGGGCAAGATAAATGAAAAAAGCACATACAGAATGGGAAGAATAAGGCTAAGCAGCAGCACATGTGAAAAAGACTTGGGCATACTAATAGATTATAGACTGAACATAAGTCAACAATGTGATGCAGCAGCCAAAAAGGCAAACACAATTTTGGGATGTATTAAGAGAAGCATAGAGTCTAGATCACGTGAAGTAATTATCCCCCTCTACTCTTCCTTAGTCATACCTCATCTGGAAAACTGTGTCCAGTTCTGGGCACCCTACTTTAAAAAACACATAGACAAACTAGAGCAAGTTCAGAAAAGAGTTACCAAGATGGTGAGCGGTCTGCAAATCATGTACTATGAGGATGGTTAAAGGATCTGGGAATGTTTAGCTTGCAAAAAAAGGAGACTTAATGGCTATCTACAAATATCTGAAGGGCTGTCACAGTGCAGAGGGATCAGCCCTATTCTCATTTGCACAAGGAAAGATCAGAAGCAGTGGGATGAAATTGAAAGGGAGGGGACACAAATTAGATGTTAGAAAAAACTTTCTGACAGTGAGGGTGACCAATGAGTGGAACAGGTTACCACAGGAGTTGGCGAGTTCTCCTTCAGTGGAAGTGTTCAAACAGAGGTTGGACAGACATCTTTCTGGGATGATTTAGTGATCCTGCATTGAGCAGTGGGTTGGACCAGATGATCCTGGAGGTTCCTTTCCAACTCTACCAATCTATGATTCTATGTTGCTGCATTGAACAATAAATGGCAATTGTCTCTCCGGGTATTAAACAAGTCACCAATAAATTTAGATCCTTATTCTGTACTGTCTAATGGTCTGAGACAGCGCTGTAACTACCAATATGGCTACTATTATCCTTCTCATGGGTTTTCATCTAACTCTGGCATACACCTGCTTCTAAATATTGGTACATTGGATTTGCCTTTCGGGAGTATAAAAAATTGAGTGAATTTGTGTTTGCAAAGAACACCATATTAAGTCACAGTGTTGCAGATATTGCAGTGTTATAGGATACAAGACAAACAACAGTTATGAAAATAGAAGCTTTTATTTTAACTAATGAACTGTTAAAGAATATGGTCATGCAATCTAAAAACAGCGTGACCACAAATATACTGCACTGACTGTGCTAAGACTAACCATAGTTATGGTATGAGTGATAAAGAATAACAATATGGTACACTATTGTATGTATAGAAGTAAGTTTGCACAACTGTGATTAAGTATTCCATGCTTCAATATGGAATGTTATAACAGCTCGTTGTAACGTAACATACAAAGTAATGAATTACGACACACTACCTTTATTCTGCAGAATATGTAGTAACTCCAAATAATGTCATCCCAAAGTTTCCAGGCTTGGTATAATAAAAGTCTCAGCCACAGTTTGTACCAGTTCGAGCCTTGCTTGTCTCTCTACACTCTTAGGCCTTCTAATCCCTGATAGTCACTGAGTGCGTACTTGATTCAGCTTTAATTGAGGCTAGCCTTTCTCATAATCCCGTTGTTGCAGAAATCTTTAGTGTCTTCCTGTGGATCTCAGCATAATTCAAACTCTTGCTGTGGCTTGTTGTTCCTCCACAGCATTGGCACTCTCCGTTACAGTTCTTAAACTTGTGCTTCAGCTTCTAATTGTCCACATAGGGTCTTAGTATCCCATCAGTAGCTCCAGCTGCTATTGCTCTTTGGTCACAGAATGCACCTCTTTGTGCTCTCCTCCAAAGTCCCGGGGGTTGCTTATTCAAGACCTCTTTCTGCAGCACCACCACTCAGTCTTTGGTCTGCCCTCTGTGCTGGCTCTGCTCCCTCTCCTTAGAGTGCCTAGTTAGTTTCTAGGACCTTTTTGGGTAGAGAGACCTTCCTCTGCAGTGCCTAGTAAGTTCCAGGACCTTCTTAATATAAGCTGCTATATCCTCTTCAATATTCTATTTCTCCATAGCTTGTATAGTACAGTCCACTACAACTTGCTGCATGTCCTCAGACATATATCAGCATTTATTAATTATCATAGCTTTTCTGTTAGAAGTGATGCACCTGTCACACTGTAGTGCAATCTATCTAAACAGGAAATAGCGCTTTGATACCTGGTACTGCTATACACTGCTCTGAGCTGCCAGGCTTTCCCCCCATACAACAGCGCAGCTTTCACAGAAATCGTGTAGCTTAAAACTGCTGCTTTGAGTATTTGGCAAAAGATAGAGGTGGAAGCTTAAGATCTGCCTTTATCACAGTTTGATTCTGCTTGTTACATTGTATTTCTCGCATTATACTTATATTGTCTACATTAAGGAGCAGTCTTGACATTGACAATGTGTTTTTCTTCTAGACAAATATCCCTTTCTTGCAAAATGTCTTGAATAATCATCAGTTTCTGCATGGAACGGTGGACACCCAATTTATTGATGAAAATCCTAACCTCTTCAACCTTCGACCAGTACAGAACAGAGCACAGAAACTCCTTCACTACCTGGGTAAGAGAGCCATGGAAGAGGAAGATAGAAGGTGCCTTGTATAGGATTACCACTAGAGATGAGCGAACACCAAAATGCTCGGGTGCTCGTTACTCGGGACGAAATTTTCGCGATGCTCGAGGGTTCGTTTCGAGTAACGAACCCCATTGAAGTCAATGGGCGACCCGAGCATTTTTGTATTTCGCCGATGCTCGCTAAGGTTTTCACGTGTGAAAATCTGGGCAATTCAAGAAAGTTATGGGAACGACACAGCAAAGGATAGGGCAGGCGAGGGGCTACATGTTGGGCTGCATCTCAAGTTCACAGGTCCCACTATTAAGCCACAATACCGGCAAGAGTTGGCCCCCCCCCCCAACAACTTTTACTTTTGAAAAGCCCTCATTAGCAATGCATACCTTAGCTAAGCACCACACTACCTCCAACAAAGCACAATCACTGCCTGCATGACACTCCGCTGCCACTTTTCCTGGGTTACATGCTGACCAACCACCACCCCCACGACCTAGTGTCCACAGCGCACACCAAACTGTCCCTGCCCAGCCTTCAGCTGCCCTCATGCCACGCCACACTCATGTCTATTTATAAGTGCGTCTGCCAGAGGAAAAGCAGGCACACACTGCAGAGGGTTGGCACGTCTAGGCAGCGAAACTCTTTAAAAGGGGCGGGGCGATAGCCCACAATGCTGTACAGAAGCAATGAGAAATATAATCCTGTGCCACCGCCATCAGGAGCTGCACACGTGGGCATAGCAATGGGGAACCTATGTGCCACACACTATTCATTCTGTCAAGGTGTCTGCATGCCCCAGTCAGACCGCGGTTTTTAATTCATAGACACAGGCAGGTACAACTCCCTATTGTGAAGTCCCTGTGGACCGACAGCATGGGTGGCTCCCTGGAACCCACCGGCGGTACATAAAAATATCCCATTGCATTGCCCAACACAGCTGAGGTAGTAATGTCGTGCTTAATGCAGGTGGGCTTCGGCCCACACTGCATGCCCCAGTCTGACTGGGGTTCTTTAGATGTGGAAACAGATGCATTTATAATTCCCTGTGGACCCACAGCATGGGTAGCTCCCTGGAACCCACCGGCGGTACATAAAAATATCCCATTGCATTGCCCAACACAGCTGAGGTAGTAATGTCGTGCTTAATGCAGGTGGGCTTCGGCCCACACTGCATGCCCCAGTCTGACTGGGGTTCTTTAGATGTGGAAACAGATGCATTTATAATTCCCTGTGGACCCACAGCATGGGTGGCTCCCTGGAACCCACCGGCGGTACATAAAAATATCCCATTGCATTGCCCAACACAGCTGAGGTAGTATTGTCGTGCTTAATGCAGGTGGGCTTCGGCCCACACTGCATGCCCCAGTCTGACTGGGGTTCTTTAGATGTGGAAACAGATGCATTTATAATTCCCTGTGGACCCACAGCATGGGTAGCTCCCTGGAACCCACCGGCGGTACATAAAAATATCCCATTGCATTGCCCAACACAGCTGAGGTAGTAATGTCGTGCTTAATGCAGGTGGGCTTCGGCCCACACTGCATGCCCCAGTCTGACTGGGGTTCTTTAGATGTGGAAACAGATGCATTTATAATTCCCTGTGGACCCACAGCATGGGTGGCTCCCTGGAACCCACCGGCGGTACATAAAAATATCCCATTGCATTGCCCAACACAGCTGAGGTAGTAATGTCGTGCTTAATGCAGGTGGGCTTCGGCCCACACTGCATGCCCCAGTCTGACTGGGGTTCTTTAGATGTGGAAACAGATGCATTTATAATTCTCTGTGGACCCACAGCATGGGTGGGTGCCAGGAAGCCACCGGCGGTACATAAATATATCCCATTGCATTGCCCAACACAGCGGATGTAACGTCAGCTGTAATGCAGGTGGGCTAAAAAATCATTTGATTACACTGTAGGCGAGGGCCCACAAAAATTGCTGTATCAACAGTACTAATGTACATCCAAAAAATTGGCCATGGCCAACCAAGAGGGCAGGTGAAACCCATTAATCGCTTTGGTTAATGTGGCTTAAGTGGTAACTAGGCCTGGAGGCAGCCCAGTTTAACGAAAAATTGGTTCAAGTTAAAGTTTCAACGCTTTTAAGAGCATTGAAACGTATAAAAATTGTTTAGAAAAATTATATGAGTGAGCCTTGTGGCCCTAAGAAAAATTGCCCGTTCGGCGTGATTACGTGAGGTTTCAGGAGGAGGAGCAGGAGGAGGAGGAGGAGGAGGAGGAGGAATATTATACACAGATTGATGAAGCAGAAATGTCCCCGTTTTGGATGGTGAGAGAGAACGATGCTTCCATCCGCGGGTGCAGCCTACGTATTGCTTAGGTATCGCTGCTGTCCGCTGGTGGAGAAGAGAAGTCTGGGGAAATCCAGGCTTTGTTCATCTTGATGAGTGTAAGCCTGTCGGCACTGTCGGTTGACTGGTGGGTACGCTTATCCGTGATGATTCCCCCAGCCACACTAAACACACTCTCTGACAAGACGCTAGCCGCAGGACAAGCAAGCACCTCCAGGGCATACAGCGCGAGTTCAGGCCACGTGTCCAGCTTCGACACGCAGTAGTTGTAGGTGGCAGAGGCGTCACGGAGGACGGTCGTGCGATCGGCTACGTACTTCCTCACCATCCTTTTACAGTGCTCCCGCCGACTCAGCCTTGACTGGGGAGCGGTGACACAGTCTTGCTGGGGAGCCATAAAGCTGGCAAAGGCCTTGGAGAATGTTCCCCTGCCTGCGCTGTACATGCTGCCTGATCTCTGCGCCTCCCCTGCTACCTGGCCCTCAGAACTGCGCCTTCTGCCACTAGCGCTGTCGGATGGGAAGTTTACCATCAGTTTGTCCACCAGCGCCCTGTGGTATAGCATCATTCTCGAACCCCTTTCCTCTTCGGGAATGAGAGTGCAAAGGCTCTCCTTATACCGTGGATCGAGCAGTGTGTACACCCAGTAATCCGTAGTGGCCAGAATGCGTGTAACGCGAGGGTCACGAGAAAGGCATCCTAACATGAAGTCAGCCATGTGTGCCAGGGTACCTGTACGCAACACATGGCTGTCTTCACTAGGAAGATCACTTTCAGGATCCTCCTCCTCCTCCTCTTCCTCCTCCTCAGGCCATACACGCTGAAAGGATGACAGGCAAGCAGCATGGGTACCGTCAGCAGTGGGCCAAGCTGTCTCTTCCCCCTCCTCCTCATGCTCCTCCTCCTCCTCCTGAACGCGCTGAGATATAGACAGGAGGGTGCTCTGACTATCCAGCGACATACTGTCTTCCCCCGGCTCTGTTTCCGAGCGCAAAGCGTCTGCCTTTATGCTTTGCAGGGAACTTCTCAAGATGCATAGCAGAGGAATGGTGACGCTAATGATTGCAGCATCGCCGCTCACCACCTGGGTAGACTCCTCAAATTTTCCAAGGACCTGGCAGATGGCTGCCAACCAGGCCCACTCTTCTGTAAATAATTGAGGAGGCTGACTCCCACTGCGCCGCGCAAGTTGGAGTTGGTATTTCACTATAGCTCTACGCTGCTCATAGAGTCTGGCCAACATGTGGAGCGTAGAGTTCCACTGTGTGGGCACGTCGCACAGCAGTCGGTGCACTGGCAGATTAAACCGATGTTGCAGGGTCCGCAGGGTGGCAGCGTGCGTGTGTGATTTGCGGAAATGTGCGCAGATCCGGCGCACCTTTCCGAGCAGGTATGACAAGTGGGGGTAGCTTTTCAGAAAGCGCTGAACCACCAAATTAAACACATGGGCCAGGCATGGCACGTGCGTGAGGCTGCCGAGCTGCAGAGCCGCCACCAGCTTACGGCCGTTGTCACACACGACCATGCCCGGTTGGAGGCTCAGCGGCACAAGCCAGCGGTCGGTCTGCTCTGTCAGACCCTGCAGCAGTTCATGGGCCGTGTGCCTCTTCTCTCCTAAGCTGAGTAGTTTCAGCACGGCCTGCTGACGCTTGCCCACCGCTGTGCTGCCACGCCGCGTGACACCGACTGCTGGCGACGTGCTGCTGCTGACACATCTTGATTGCGAGACAGAGGTTGCGTAGGAGGAGGAGGAGGGTGGTTTAGTGGAGGAAGCATACACCCCCGCAGATACCACCACCGAGCTGGGGCACGCAATTCGGGGTGCGTGGCGTCGTACTTGCGCTTGCGCTCAAACTGTGGCGCTAGCGACGTCTGGACGCTACGCTGAGAGACATTGCTGGATGGGGCCGAGGACAGCGGAGGTGAGGGTGTGGGTGCAGGCCAGGAGACGGTAGTGCCTGTGTCCTTAGAGGGGGGTTGGATCTCAGTGGCAGGTTGGGGCACAGGGGGAGAGGCAGTGGTGCAAACCGGAGGCGGTGAACGGGCATCGTCCCACCTTGTGGGGTGCTTGGCCATCATATGCCTGCGCATGCTGTTGGTGGTGCCTCCCCAGCTGATCTTGGCGCGACAAAGGTTGCACACCACTGTTCGTCGGTCGTCAGGCGTCTCTGTGAAAAACTGCCACACCGTAGAGCACCTTGACCTGTGCAGGGTGGCATGGCGCGAGGGGGCGCTTTGGGAAACAGTTGGTGGATTATTCGGTCTGGCCCTGCCTCTACCCCTGGCCACCGCACTGGCCTGGCCTGTGCCCACACCCTGACTTGGGCCTCCGCGTCCTCGCCCGTGTCCACGTCCTATAGGCCTACCCCTACCCCTCAGCATGGTGTATTACCAGTGATTTGATTTCCCAGGCAGGAAAAAAATTGGCGCAAGCCTGCAGCCAAAATAGGATTTTTTCCCTTGTTTTTCAAAGGACAGGCCACACTGCGTGTATTCAATCAATACTACTTAGTTTAATAACTGTGTTGTGGCCCTGCAAATGTGTCAGAGAACTGCAGTGATGCAAAGTTACTCGCTACAGCAGATCAGGGATTTCCCATGCAGGAAAAAAATTGGCGCAAGCCTGCAGCCAAAATAGAATTTTTTCCCTTGTTTTTCAAAGGACAAGCCACACTGCGTGTATTCAATGAATACTACTAAGTTTAATAACTGTGTTGTGGCCCTGCAAATGTGTCAGAGAACTGCAGTGATGCAAAGTTATTTGCCACAGCAGATCAGGGATTTCCCATGCAGGAAAAAAATTGGCGCAAGCCTGCAGTAAAACGTAGCTGGCTGCGTCTGATTTTTTTTAACGTTCTGCACGCAGCACACACGTACCCAGAGCCCTGAGGACTGTCAGAGGCAGGCGAAATAGAATTTTTTCCCTTGTTTTTCAAAGGAAAAGCCACACTGCGTCTATTCAATGAATAATGTATGTCTTCTGGCCCTGCCTACACAATTCTATCCCTGTAGTATTAATGCCGGGTGCAATGGTCTGCACAGCCGGTTTTGAGAAGAAAAAAAAAAATGCAACACTGCTAACAGCTGCCTGGACAGTACTGCACACGGATAGATGTGGCCCTAGAAAGGACCGTTGGGGTTCTTGAAGCCTACACTCACTGCTAACACTCCCCCTGCCTAACCACCACTTCTGTCCCTATTGCAGGGCGCAATGCTCTGCAGATCCAATTTTGAAAAAAAAAAAAAAAATACAGTGCTAACACAGTACTGCACACTATTAGATGTGGCCCTGAGAAGGACCGTTAGGGTTCTTGAAGCCTACACTAACTCCTAACGCTCTCCCTACAGCAGCTCCAGCACGATAGCACTTTCCCTCAGCTAACTCACAAGGCATCTGAGCCGAGCCGCGGGAGGGGCCGATTTTTATACTCGGGTGACATCAGATCTCCCCAGCCACTCACAGCAGGGGGGTGGTATAGGGCTTGAACGTCACAGGGGGAAGTTGTAATGCCTTCCCTGTCTTTCAATTGGCCAGAAAAGCGCGCTAACGTCTCAGAGAGGAAACTGAAAGTAACCAGAACATCGCGTGGTACTCATTACGAGTAACGAGCATCCCGAACACCCTAATATTCGCACGAATATCAAGCTCGGATGAGTACGTTCGCTCATCTCTAATTACCACAAATCATGAATGTGCACTTAATGTACCCGGCATCGAATGTTGTGACACACACAACAGTAACTGCACTTGCAAAGTGATATTGCTGTCTATCACGTTTCTTATACTGATAGGAACTTCCTTTTAGACAACAGTGTGATGATATGAATAAGTGATCAATATGATGATTGACTCTGCCTGTGAAGCTGTAGATCAACTTTTTTTTTAAGGCATACAAACAGTGACTCGATTCAGACCAGGAACTGGTCTGTCATCAGATTAGTATGACATAAATGAGTGTACTATGTTGACGCCTTTTTTAATGTTAGAAAAATGTGTAAGTTCATCTGAAGCTCTCCAGGTCATAAGGTCTAATGTCACCACAACAAACATACCTAATAATGAGAAACAACATTTGGTCAGTATATGTAACAATAAATGAAAATAAAGTCCTGATGCATTAAATATAATCATTAAATGTTAATATAACCATTAAATACGTATGCATTAAATGAATGTTTGCTATTATTAGATACCATTGTTATGATGGCATTTTACCTCACAACATGGATGATGTCAAGTGAACTTTTCAAAGCCTTTTTGACACCTTTTGTGTTCTCAAAATATGTCAAACACTACATTCATCTATATCACACCAACCTGATGATAGACCGAGTCCCGGTCTGAAACGGGTCATTGTTGTACACCCTAAAGTAAAAGTATCCCTTAATCTTCAACACTATCTTCATCCTCACAAGCAGAATCAGCAAATTATAACAGGGACAGTAGGGACATTTGGTACTGGTGTATTTTGACGCCACCGGAAGCTAAAGGTATGACAGGTGTCACCAAGAGTGTACGCCCCTGTCACTCCCCAAGCTTTAGATTGGCTGATGGTATACAGGAGTAACAGGCAAGGGACCGAGCAGGACACACTGCATCCCGACTCAAAGTAGTGACTGGGGGCTGTGAGGTGGATGGCGACACTGAGCGTCTGCCAGGCAGAACAAAAAACAGCAGCAGGAGGGGTGGCAGTGATCCGCGGCGGGGCTGCACAGAGGTGTGAGCCGGCGGGAAAGTGCTTGGATGGATGCATCGTAGCACTTGCAGCTTGGAAGATGCAGAGGGGAGGCCGCCGGTGGGGAGACTGTGTGCTGAGCCATGCATGGACACCTAACAAAAACTTCCTGACTCTTACTGGGGACTGTGATAGCGAGGAGGCTGTCGCTAGCGGAGATGCAAGCCCGCCAGAGCGGACCTGCCAGAGCAGCTGGCAGCAGTGGCTTTGGGATCTGGGAGCGCCTACCGGCCAGCAGACTCCCAGCACTCACATCAGCAGCAGGGAGATGCCAGTGGCACACTTAGACCTGCGGACTTCGTTTGTAAGTGTGCAGTGGGGTCAGGAGCTGGGACAGCCGCCAGACAACAGCCTCCGAACACTCACATCAGCAGGGAGATGCCAGCAGCACACTTACAGCAGCGGCCTCTGGTGCAAGTGTGTGTGTACCCACCAGCCAATCCGGAGCTGTGGGCGTTTCCTCTAGCTCTGGCAGGCCAGCCCATGTCTCCATCCATTACTGTGGTGGCGTCAAGATACACCAGTACCGGAACATTCACCCCGGGCACAAGGCTCCAGGTGGGCCCATGACCATTCGTACTGCCCCTATTAAAAAATCCACTACTACTGTATCTTTTCCTCTCCGCACAGCACTGCAGCACTACTGAGACGATACCTACTCCATTCCGCCTCCCTGAAATCAATAAGCAGTCCCTGTAGTGTAGGACAAGCAGGCATTTTCCGCACAGGAGAGTGAGATAACTTCTCAGGAGCGTTACTGGCCGCCCACTAGGCATTGCACCTGAGGGAGACGCTCAAGCCAGCTGGTGTGGTATGATAGGGCTGTGGCGGGCAGAGATGAAGGGAGACCTGCTGTGTCCCAGCATGGAAGTAACTGCAGTATACATAGAAGATGTCCATAGTGTAACAGACAATCAGGTGAGGTATGCAGGAATGAAAAAATGTTTCTAATAATGTGTAAGGAGCAATTATAAAGGGTATTTTCACACACATGATAGGTTTACTGCAACCTCTTGGCACCAGAATCCACATAAGATTTTGCACCAAATGGATTTTGGTGCAGATTTGTATGCTACATGTGTGAAAATACCTTCTCCCTTATTTGCATATTACCCAGAGGAGCATGAATGGCCTTCTGAGTCTCCTCACTCACCGTCTAGGTGCTCTCCCTAAGGACAAAAGATAGTGAAAATACCTTAGGGTGCACTCAATGTGGACATGACAGATTTTGACGCAGAGTTTGACATAGATCCACAGCAGGCTGCATGCTCTCAATGCTACGGCAGCGCAAAATACACACCAGATCCGCTATCTGTGAAGGCAACCTTAGTGTGTATTCACATGTAGCTAATTTGGTGCGGATCTGCAGCAGATTTCACCCTTTCTGTTGAATTCAAATTGAAGGGGTGAAATCTGTTGCTGATCAACACCAAATTGTGCGACTTTTAGTGGATTTTTTTTACCAAGCAAAAGGGTGCGTTCACAGATGAGGTCTGTTGTAAATTTGTGTCAAAATCTGCAGTAAATGGTGCATAATCTTTGGCTGCAGAACATCTGCACCAGATCTGTTCGGTGTGGTGTGGATTTTGATGCAGATTCGCAGCACACTTCGACCCTTTATTTAAAAGTGTGAAATCCTGCTGTGGGTCAGCACCAAAATCTGCAACATGTGAACACACCCTAGCAGTATAAATTAATTTTACCCGGGAAGGCATGGAGGAAAGTTGGGGGGGAGAGCTGGGAACAAGATTTGTGAACAGCCCCTGATCTGTGGTCCCTTTTTAATCTACGTAGCACTGAGTGTCAGTCATTACATTGGTCTCTTCTCCAATCTTCGCAGGTAAGAGTCAAAATATCCTGTGTGCACTTAATTTATGTATTCATATACTCATTGCAGAGAGGATACATGGAAAGTAGGCTAATTACATTAGGCTGTAGAGAATGATGACTGATGATTTTCAACAGGTCATGTGATGGTGAATGGACCGACTACACCCATTCCTGTTAAAGCCAAGCCATCCGCTATAGATCCTACTGTACCAGCCATCCCAATGAGTAAGTAATGTGAACTAAAGTTCATTTTTATAACGTTATAAGATTAATATGCAATGTGATATACTACTGGGTCAGTAGACTGTAACTGTGATTCAGTGAAGGAAATTAGCTATAGCTATTCCTTTGGCTGCTGCAGTGCTCTCTGTGAATAATTATTTAAAAGCTCCACAGTAAACCTTGCATTAAAATTAAATTGGGTGATAACAATTCACACATTGTTTGCCAGTAGAGTTGGAGGAGTGATTAGATCCTAGTTGATATTTCATGAATATAATGATATCACTTTGACGGATTTGTTTATTGTTTTACATCCCACAATAAGAAATGAGTAGCACTATAGATATGCTGATATATTTATGATATGGTATATAATGTGTAAAATTAGCTGAAATTCTCAGTATTGCTTCTCGTTTTTTTTTATGTAAGGCGAGCCACCTTCTGGGTTTAGAGATGTCCTCCTTCGTGAGGGTCCAGAGGGTTTTGCAAAAGCCATACGCAAACACCGTGGACTTCTGCTCATGGACACCACATTTCGAGATGCTCACCAGTCACTACTTGCTACACGTGTTCGTACTCATGACCTTAAAAAGATCTCTCCATTTGTCTCTCACAATTTGAGCAATCTGTTTAGTTTGGAAAATTGGGGAGGTAAGGTTCCATAAATTGAATGGCTTCAGTGAATAGGTAACAACTATTAATTCTTCATCTTGTTGTAAATAGGCCTCAAACTGGGAAAGCCTTCTCGTTCTTTCAAATGCAGTCTCATTCAGTCTAATAAATAAAAAAAAGGCACAAACTGTCTTCTAATCAATGTGCTAGTTCTCCATTCTGGACATATTTATTGAAGAAGAGCAGAGGTTCTCATTATGTCTTTATTTTGTATGAACCATCTTTAAGTGTTTGTAAAGTGAATCTTATTTTTTGAACTCCAGAAAATACATTATTAGCTCTGTGGATTCTAGAGCTGGTCATAATGGTCAAGCATGTTTCAGAATAATGAGTTTCCCTGTTAGCACATACAGCCACCCTGTGTGTGGTAAAATGCTACAGGCTATAGACTCTTCTATTGTGCATGGAGGATAAGGTTTTTTGTTTTGAATATTTGACTATCAGGACTTTCTTGAATCGCTTCAGGTGCCATGTGTAGGTATGAGATTAAAGAGTTACGGAAGTGTGTGTGTTGGAAATTATGGTTAACTGGAACTTGTTACTACTATTTAACTGAAGTATACTATTGCTTTCTTACAGCTGAAAATTGAATATTGTTTCATTCTGGTTACAGGAGCAACTTTTGACGTCGCCATGCGATTCCTTTATGAATGCCCTTGGAGGCGATTGCAAGAATTAAGGGAGCTCATCCCTAACATACCCTTCCAGATGCTTCTCAGAGGTGCAAATGCTGTAGGATATACCAATTATCCTGATAATGCTGTTTTCAAGTAAGTTTCCTCGTAAAAGAATTAATGCAGATGCCATCTGTAGGAATAATGTGTTGTTATTTTTGAGTAATGCAAAGTTATATATTTAGAAATAGAAAGTTGTGGTACTGCATAGAGTACTGCTAGCGACCGTGTTGTTCATTTATTCAGTCTCGCCTCACTATTTAACCTGTAGATTCAGTGTTCTTTTTGATTTATGAGTTTGTTTCACAATGTTCTTCACTTAGGTTTTGTGAAGTAGCAAAAGAGAATGGAATGGACATCTTCAGGGTATTTGACTCTTTAAATTATCTGCCGAATATGATTTTGGGCATGGAAGCTGCTGGCCAAGCTGGAGGAGTTGTAGAAGCGGCCATCTCTTATACTGGGGATGTGGCAGATCCTATTCGCACTAAGTACACATTGGATTACTATGTAAAATTGGCGGAGGAGCTTGTCAAAGCTGGAACACATATCTTGTGCATCAAGGTACTATATATGTATAAAACTTTGGTGAACTGTGAGAGTTTCTACATAAAAAATTAAAATTACTTGCATAGCATAATGATTGTTTTCTACCAGCAATCTATGACACAGCAAGTACAATTGTGGCAATGGTATACTTATGTCTAGATTGATTTAGTTCAAAAGAAGAATAGTCTTTGTTCAATTTCTTAAGGTTACTCCTTCCCTTTCTCCCCATTCTGTTCTATATATTTATCAATGACATGACAGAAGGACTGCACAGTAATATATATCTATATTTGCAGCTGACATGAAATTATACAAGATAATTAATACAGGACAGTGTACGGCTGCAAATGGATCTAGATACGCTAGGGGCTTGGGCATAAAATGACAAATGAAGTTCAATATTGATTATGCACATGGGCAGGTGAAACGGATGTCACCAATACACGCTAAATAGGATACTGCTAGGAAAAAGTGATATGGATAAAGACCTGGGGGTACTAGTTGACTATAGACTTTACTGGAGCAATCAATGCAAGTCAGCTGCTGCAAAAGAAAATAAAGTCTTGGGGTGCATTCAAAGAGGTATAGGGGCGAGGGACGAGAACATTTTTCTTTCGCTATATAAGGGACTTGTCAGGCCTCATATGAAATACTGTATACAGTTTTGGACAGCAGTGCTCAGCAAACATATTGCAGTACTTGAGGGGGTTCAAAGATGGGCAACTAAATTAATAAACAGATTGGAAGGATTAGAATACTCAGAGAGGCTATCAAAATTGGGATTATTCACATTAGAAAAAAGATGGTTAAGGAGCAAACAAATAACTATGTATAAATACATTAGGGGACAATACAAGGATCTCTCTCATGATCTGTTTATACCCAGGACTGGGACGTTAAAAGAGGGCATTCTCTCTTTCTAGAAGACAGCAAGTTTCATCACCAACATAGAAGGGGGTTCTTTACTCTAAGAGCAGTGAGACTATGGAAATCTCTGCTTGGGGATGTGGTGATGGCAAAATTGATAGATAAGTTTAGGAGGAGGCTAGACGTCTTCTTAGAGTACTATGACATTACAGAATATAGACATTAATATAGACATTAGTCAGAACGGGTTGTTCATGGGGGCACCTGACAACTGACTATCGTTGGTCTGGAAGGAACCTTCCCTGAAGAGTGTTGATCTAGGGATTATTCTGACTGCCATTATGGAGTTGGGAATTTTTTTCGGACTGCCATTTTGGAGTCGGCGTAAATTGGTTTTGCCTCATTTGTTTCTTTTGCCTTCCTCTGGATCAACACAGGGGAGGGGGGCAGAAACAGGCTGAACTGGATGAGCATTTGTCTTTTTTCAGCCCAACATAGTCTGTTACTATGTATCTTTCATGTTGCAAATTTAGCTCCGAAGTGTAAATTTAGAATTTGCTTTTAGGCGTGAATGGAGAACATCTTGTTTTTACCCCTCTAAGAGCTTTGTGCAGTATGCATCTCAAAATCGTAATATCTGGCTTTATGTCTTCCTAGGACATGGCAGGATTGTTGAAACCCAAAGCTTCAGATTTGCTAATTCGAGCTCTCAGAGAAAAATTTCCAGACATCCCAATTCATGTGCATACCCATGACACAGCCGGTGCTGGGGTGGCATCTATGCTAGCATGTGCAGCAGCTGGAGCTGACATTGTAGACGTAGCGGTTGACTCAATGTCTGGGATGACCTCTCAGCCTAGTATGGGGGCTTTGGTGGCATGCGCAAAGGGCACAGATCTAGACACAGGTAACATTTGCCTCTTATCGGAATGTCAACTGACATTATTGCATTCATCCTTTGATATGTTGAAGGGGTTGTACTAGAATTACAAGTTATCCTCTTCCCACTGGACAGAGGATATCATGCTGATTGGTGAGGGTCTTACCACTGGGCCCCCCCCCCCAAATCCCAAGAACAAGGATTCCATGTGCCCCTCTACTCATCACTGGAGGGACGCTTCTTCCATCTGCAGTGACATCACAATAAATGGAGAGCTGGCTAAGCATGGTGGTCAATGCTCCCTTTATTTCAATGGAGCTGACAGAAATACCTGAGCACTTGCCACTTGGCTATCTCCACAGTAGCATTGAAAATGAATGGAGTGCCAGCACACTTCCATTACTATTGCTCCATTCATTTTTCTCCTCACTGTGGAAGGTGAAATAAGCCCACAGTGAGAGGGATGGGGGACATTGGAACCCTGTTCTCAGGATTGGTGAGGGTCTTAGTGGTGAAACCCCTACCAATCAGAAAGTTATCCCTTATCCTGTGCATAGGGAATAACTTGTAATTCTGGTCCACCCCTTTTAAATACAGATCAGCAGTTTCTTTTTTTTTTTTTTCATCGTAGCAGAGGAATCAAAAATCAATACAAAAGTTGCCTTCACTGCACTGACTCCTTAAAACTTAAGATTTATTAATCTCTCATAAAAATAAGAAGGCTTAAAGGACGAACAAACAAACATAAATTTAAATATAGTAATTAAGAGTCTCCACCCACAATTTCTGATTTTCTTTTCACTTACATTACAAGGGTTAAATTAGAGAACAATTGTACATCTTGTACTCCTTCCTCTTAAAAAAAAGTGTCGAAGCACCCAGCCCTTTATTTGGGCGGCTCCTATTTGAAATTCTGGGTAGGGGACTCACAGATATTTTAAAAAACGTGTAGTCCTAAGTCAAATCCTATCCCAGAACTATCGATTTGGGGTAATTTTTTCTTCAGCACTGTTGCAAAGCACCCAATGGGTAAAAATGTTTCAAAGTCTATTAAATCTGACATATAGTCAGACCAATAAAAACCACATTTGTGGTTCGACGCGTTTCTGCCGCACAGCCGACTCCTCAGGAACCTCCACGAACCATCACTCACTGCATACCATATTGCCAGTTATAGACTCAAAACGTTACTTTGAAAGAGTTTAATAACAGATTCCAGTGGTCTAATGCTACCAGCTGGACCCAATTAAGCTAAAAAATGTAATTTTTGGAGATCCAATAACCCCCAACTTGGTGCTCACTTGTGTCTCAGGTCTAGCTACAAACTACCTCTTGTTGGAATAATGCCCTTTCTTTCCAATACCAGAATCCTAAAGTAAATACATAGGACTAGAGGTAGTCCGTCTAATGTGCAAAAGACCTGAAAATAGCCCTCATCTCAGCTGTTGCTTAGGTATACTATCCTATCTATAGCAGAATAGCCAGAAGATTGTGGTGAGATGCACCAAAACAAAAAAGCAGGAGACCGAGCAAAGCCCCCAGTCTTGAAGGTAGACTGGAGGAATCTGACTTGTATAGCACACAGTGCTTCCTTTTAAACTCATGGTATAGTCACTCCTCACTTATTTATTAACCCGGAAGAGGTGGAGATATCTGTATCCTCCATGTGTGGCTGCCTAACGTTGCTTGAGAAACGCTCCCGTGTTTTTCCCAAGGTGGGGTGGAGTCACCACTAGCTTCACATCATGCTGCCGAGTGTACTATTGAAGTAGGGAACTGGATTATGTTTTTCTCCAGCAAGTTTCAGGGTATTCTGTTGCTTCCTAATTGTGTAATACAGTATGCGCACACTGGCCAAGTTAGACGCAAGATATCAGTCTCAGGTCTAATATGGATCTGATCATACAATGCCCAGAGCCTCAAGTTATTGAAACACATAATACCTGCCCTTTATGGGCGTACAACAGACTACGTCAGCAACATGTAGGATTCCCATACGTTGGCCATATGGAATTCCCTGCCCCCCTCCCCACCTCTCTCAAGTCCAGTGTATGAGCCCGTGCTTGTTCTATGAACATGAGGTCAGTTAAAAGTTCTTTGTTTCAGCAGTTGAGAGTGGGGGAAGGTGGGGGAAAACGCCCAAAATGCATACAAGTAATACAGTATAGGAATGTGACTTTAACTCTTAGAGGCTGGAGAAGAGGTTCACATTAGGCTAAAGTTATAAAACACACATCTTTCACCATGCCATTGTCCAGCAATTGCCATAATGAAATTATGCAGCCATTAGCCTCTACAGAGTTAAATCACTACAGCTGCGTGATACATCTAGTTTATTACAAATCAATAGACATTTTACGCTAACTAATCATCATATCTACAACAGTAGCGTGAGGACGCGACTATATCAGTTATGTCATCCTTAGGATATCACGTGACCGGGACCCAACACCTTGTGTCGGCATGTTGCCATAGTGAGAGTACTTACAAGGACGCTAACCTTACAGGTTGTGTCGTCACATGACCAGGACCTGACGCCCTGTGTCCAAAGGTGATAATATAGGTGATAATAAAGGTGTCCAAATAGTGATAATAGTACCAGGGATGCTAAACCTGGGTCATCCTTCATGTGTCCATTCGGGGACCGCTGAGGCGTGGATACAATGTCGCCATAGATGTAGATAAGTGGCGCGGCTATCGTATTGTCTCATAAATTATGCGCTGATCAGACCAGTAGCCAATTTTATGGTGACAATTTTCTGTTCCTAATTCAACACTTTCTTATGATACCCCAGGCGCACCTATTTTTGGACTGGTTAGTATAAATTACCGAATTCTAATAGGAAATGGCTCCCGACAAGGACACTATCAATGAGATGTACCTTTTTATAAGGATTGGGGTGGGATTATAATTATTTAGGAGTGTTCCATAACTACATTATCGCATTCAGGTTTACCTATTTTTTCCAAAAGGAAGGGGAGAGTTGCCCAGGGCGAGAAGGCAGGCATTAGGGGGATTATATATAAAGCAATTAAATGAGGGAATCTCACATCTCATATGAAACAACTAAATGAGAGAGTCTTACTCAAACCACCTGGATGCATGCAATCCATCCTAAAAATCCACTCCATTTCTTTCTGCAAAAGTCTTCTATTGACATTTCCCCTTCTACCTGATGTTCTAATAGACTCAAGGCAGTGGTGTAGGAAGGTGGGTGCAATCAGTGAGGGGGGTGACAGCTCAGGTGTGGTCCTGCACACCCCTGTACTCCTCCCCTACTCACCGCAGCATCAGCAGTATTTGCGACCAATGCAAGGAGCCATGCCGAAGACCAGAGGAGGAGCAAGGAACAGAGGAGCCTCCCTTGGAGGAGGACCGAGGCCGTCCCCCTGCAGACAGAGGAGAGAGAAGAGCTGAGACTGACAGGAGAGAGATGGCCCAGGGGAGAGATAATAGAAATGACAGGATATCAGAGACAGCGGAGGAGAGAAACATGACAGGAAAGAGACTGCAGAGAGAGGCATGCAGGAGAGAAACAGCCAAGAAAAGAAACATGACAGGAAAGAGACTGCAGAGAGAGACATGACAGGGGAGAAACAGCCGAGGAGGGAAACATGACAGGAGAGTGACTGCAGAGAGATATGACCGGAGAGAACCAGCTGAGAAATATAACATGAGAGAGAGGGACAACAGAGGAGAGAGACATAACAGGAAAAAGACAGCAGAGAAAGACAGCAAAGGAAAGCAACATGGCAGGGAAGAGACAGATGAAAGAGAGACAGTAGATCGAGTAGAGGAAAGAAACTACAGAGAAATATAACATGAGAGAGACATGACAGGAAAGAGACTGCAAAGAGAGATAGGAGAGAAAAGAGCCATGACAGGAATGAGACAGCCGAGAAAGATAGACAGCAGAGGAAAGCAACATGGCAAGGAAGAGACAGAGGAAAGAAACATGGCAGGACAGAGACTGCAGATTGAGACACAACAGGAAAGAGACTGCAGAGAGAGACATGACAGGAAAGAGACAGCAGAGGAGAGAACTATGACAAAATAGAGACACCAGAGGAAAGCAACACGCCAGGGAAGAGATGGAAGAAAGGGGACAGGAGAAAAAAAAACAGGAAAGAAATATGATGGCTAAGAAACAGGAGACAGAAGAGAAATCAAAGGAGAGAGTAGAGAGAGACACGATAGAGAAGGAGAGACATGACAGGAAAGAGACTGCAGAAACAAAAACATGACTGAACAGAGACATGACAAGTGAGACAGACTGACAAAAAAAGAGGTGACAGGAATGAGAGAGGAGAGAGACATGGTAGAAAGAGACAGCAAAAAGAGAGAAACATGACTGGAATGAGACAGAGAGCATAAAAAGATTGACCTGCCCAGAATGAGAGCAGAGAGACTTCATAGAAGAGACAGAATTTTTCCTTCTTTTAATAATTTCAAAATTGGGGTGTGTGTGGGGGGTGACAAAAAAAATGTCCGCATTTGGTACCACCTGACCTTGCTACGCCACTGACTCAAGGCCCTGGAATCGGATTGTATTCACATCATTATCATGAAATTGACGTATATGGTTGGCAAGGAAGGTGCACTCTAGAGATGAGCGAGCACCAAAATGCTCGGGTGCTCGTTACTCGGGACGAAATTATCGCGATGCTCGAGGGTTCGTTTCGAGTAACGAACCCCATTGAAGTCAATGGGCGACCCGAGCATTTTTGTATATCGCCGATGCTCGCTAAGGTTTTCATTTGTGAAAATCTGGGCAATTCAAGAAAGTGATGGGAACGACACAGCAATGGATAGGGCAGGCGAGGGGCTACATGTTGGGCTGCATCTCAAGTTCCCAGGTCCCACTATTAAGCCACAATAGCGGCAATAGTGCCCCCCCCTCAACAATTTTTACTTCTAAAAAACCCTCATTAGCAATGCATACCTTAGCTAAGCACCACACTACCTGCACTATCCACTGAAAGCAATAGGCTGCCGGCGTGCGCGGGATGAATTGTCGGGAAGGGCTTAAATATAGAAGCCCTTCCCTACAATTCATCCAGAAATGTGTAAAAATAAAAAAATATATATACTTACCTTGTCCCGGCAGACGGAGTTCAGCGCGGCCGGCCTGCAGTGGGTGTGAAGGGGGTGTGAGTCAGACCTGCCTCTGATTGGCTCATTGCTTTCAGTGGAACCTCCTGTATTGCCGGCTCCATTGAATTCAATGGGCAAACATCGTTCTCCTCTGCCACAGCTGTTACAGCTGTGGCAGAGAAGAATGATTTGTCTTCTATATGTTCTCAATGGGGTCGGCGCTGCTGCCGCCGGCCCCATTGAGCGCATATAGAGAAGAGAACAGGAATCGCAGATCGCAGATAGGTGCGATCTGCGATTTCTGACTATGGCCTAAGAAGGACCGTTGGGGTTCTTGAAGCCTAAAATAACTCCTAACGCTCTCCCTATAGCAGCAGCAGCATCAGCAGCACTGTCCCTGATCTCTGTCAGAATGCATCTGTGGCGAGCCGCGGGCGGGCAGATTTTAATACTCGGGTGACACCTAATCTCGCCAGCCACTCACTGCAGGGGGGTGGTATAGGGCTGGAACATCACAGGAGGAAGTTGTAATGCCTTCCCTGTCTTTCTATTGGCCAGAAAAGCGCGCAAATTTCTCAGGGAAGAAAATGAAAGTGACTCGAACACCGCGTGGTACTCGTCTCGAGTAACGAGCATCTCGAACACCCTAATACTCGAACGAGTATCAAGCTCGGACAAGTACGCTCGCTCATCTCTAGTGCACTCCCCTCTCCTTACATTCCCCACATTGGCCAGAATTTGTCTTCTGAATTCTTGTGTGGTTTTTCACACGTAGTTACGCAGGCATGGGCAAGATGCCATATAAACCAGATTAGTTGATTTGCAATACAGAAATTCTCTTATCATAAATGATTCTCCTGTAGATGTGCTCGAAAAACTCACACCCTTTTTGATAAAGGCACATGCTTGATAGCCACCACAGGGAAAGTTACCACATTGACAACATGTCCCCAACCAGGTGTGTGACCCCAACGATGGTGGTAGGTGGCTTTTTACCACCCTATCTCTCAGGTTGCGCCCTTGTCTGAATGTTATAAGGGGGACATCCGGAAGAATATCCCTCAGGTCACTGTTTTCTTTGAGGATGTAACAGTATTTACTTAGGAGAGCCCACAGCTGGGGTACTTCGTCGTCATAGGTACTGATAATTGTAATCGTATTTTCCTCTTCTTTTGAGCATGTGACCCATAGTTCCTCAAACATTCATATCAATCTTTGACTGACGGAAAGCTTAGTGTTCTTCTACAAAGAGTTTAACCCTCAGTCACAATACACGTCAATAAAACTACTATCTACTAACCAACCTCATCCTGACACCTCTATCTCAGTGTGTGGAACCACCATAACTCCCAGACAACATGCCCGCTGCCTTGGGGTCAAATTTGACTCTGATCTCTCCTTTACTCCCCCACATCCAATCTCTGGCCCCGTCATGCCACCTGCACCTCAAGAACATCGCAAGATTCCGCCCTTTTCTCACTGTGGACACACTAAAAACGCTCACCGTTACCCTAATCCACTCTCGACTCGATTATTGCAACTCGCTACTGATTGGCCTCCCCCACGCCAGACTCTCCCCTCTCCAATCCATCCTGAATGCGGCAGCCAGGCTCATCTTCCTGTCCAGCTATAACTCGAACGCCTCTGCCCTGTGCTAGTCACTGCACTGGCCGCCCATTATTATGTCTTCCCCTCCATAATGGTATCCTTTTAATTTCCTCTGATGTGATTTTTTTCAAAGATGTCCACATAGGGGGATTGCCCTGGGGATGGTTTTTAGTACTTTTTAATTTCAGGTCAGTGAATGGACCTTCTCCCAGTACATGTAGTTCCTCCGATTCTAACTCCTCCAGATCTCCAGCTAGATCACTCACTTCCATTAAATTAGAGGCATTATTGTGATTCTGGATGGAGAATAACTTTTTGCACCTTATCTTACATAAGAAGCCGAACCTATTGAAGCGTCTAGTCGGGACAAAAGATGGGCCCCTCTCCAATACCCTCATTTCATCCCCAGACAACTCCCTGGGTGAAAGATTAATAGCTTTCATCTTATCTTCACTACCACCCATAACTGTCTGTACAACCTGGGTAGTAACCACAGTGGTCTGGTGGCCCCAAACGTTCTTCTTTACCATATCGTTCAGGGAAAGTCCCTCCGCTCCCTTAGAAAATAGTGACCGATTGGCTGGCCTGAAAAACCAGCCCCTGTACCAGTTTGTATTCTGCCTCTACCTCGAGGTATGTCAGCCTCTATTCTTCCCTACAGATGGTACTGGTCTATCTCTTTTGTTACTCTCACTCTCTGAGAGGTCCCCTTCTGACGAACTTATGTCTGTCTCTGAGCTTTGTTCTGGAATATTATTAGCTTTATTATCCTTGAAATCCTGTAGATCTCTTACGAAATGAAGGTGTTTGAAGCAGGCTTTTATTGACGTGTATTGTTACTGAGGGTTAAACTCTTTGTCGAAGAACACTGCGCTTTCCATCAGCCAAAGATTGATATCAATGTTTGAGGATCTATTGGTCACATACTCAAAAGAAGAGGAGGATACTATTAGAATTATCAATACCTATGACGAGGGAATACCCCAGATGCGGGCTCTCCTAAGTAAATACTGGTACATTCTCAAAGAGAACAGTGACCTGAGGGATATTATTTGGGATATCCCCCTTATAACATTCAGACAAGGGTGCAACCAGTGAGATAGTGTGGTAAAAAGCAACATACCACCATCGTTGGGGTCATGCACTTGGTTGGGGGCATGTCATTCATGTGGTACCTTTCCCTGTGGTGGTTGTTAAGCGTATGCCTTTATAAAAAAGGATGTGAGTTTTTCAAGCCCGACTACAGAAGAATCATTTATGATAAGAGAATTTCTGTATTGCAAGTCAACTAATCTGGTTTATATGGCATCTTGCCCATGCCCGCGTAACTATGTAGGAAAAACCACACAAGAATTCAGAAGACGAATTCTGGCCCATGTGGGAAATGTAAGGAGAGGGGAGTGCACCTTTCTTGCCAACCACATAGGTCAATTTCATGATAATGATGTGAATGCAATCCGATTCCAGGGCCTTGAGTCTTTTAGAACATCAGGTAGAAGGGGAAATGTCAATAAAAGACTTTTGCAGAAAGAAATGGAGTGTATTTTTAGGATGGATTGCATGCAACCAGGTGGACTGAATGAGACTCTCATTTAGTTGTTTCATATAAGATTCCCTCATTTAATTGTGTTATATATAATTCCCCTAATTCCTGCCTTCTGCCCCTGGGCAACTCACTCCTCCCCCTCCCTTTTGGAAAGATTAGGTAAACCTCAATGCGAGAATGTATTTATGGATCACTCCTCAATAGTTATGATCCCACCCCAATCCTTATATAAAGATACATCTCATTGAAGGTGTCCTTGTTGGGAGCCATTTCCTATTAGAATTCGATAATATACACTAACCAGTCCAAAAATAGGTGCGCCTGGGGTATCATAAGAAAGTGTTGAATTAGGAACAGAAAATTGTCACCATTAACTTGGCTGCTGGTCTGATCAGAGCATCATTTATGAGGCAATACGATAGCTGTACCACTTATCTACATCTTTGGCGACATTGTATCCACGCCTCAGGGGTCCCCCGGATAGACACATGAAGGAGGACCCAGGTTTAGCATCCCTGGTACTATTATCACTATGGTAACCTCTGGACACAGGGCGTCAGGTCCTGGTCATGTGACGACACAACCTGTGTGGTTAGCGTCCTTGTAAGTACTCTCACTATGGCAACATGCCAACACAAGGCGTTGGGTCCCGGTCACGTGATATCCTAGGGATGACGTCCTCACTCTACTTCGGTAGTACTCTCAGCAGCATGATGTGATGCTAGTGGTGACTTCTCCCCACCCTGGGAAAAACTCGGGAGCGTTTACCAAGCAATGTCAAGCAACCACACATGGAGGATCCGGATATCTCCACCTCTTCCGGGTTAATAAATAAGTGATGCCACGGTAACATGCATATTAATGGATCCCCAAATAAGGGATATTCGAATATGACAGCCCTGGAATTAGTACGGTTGTGCATAAAAGCCCAGCGTTATAATAATATAGAGGCTAATGCTTTGTTTTGGGAACAAAGATCGGTCACTAGGGCACTGAATTGGTGTGCAATGCAGACAGCCCTCCTTTGGAGAGGGCGTAGGTGATTATGGCTCACACGGATTGGTGGATGTATAGTTACACCCAAGGAGGAGTGACTATACCATGGGCTTAAAAGGAAGCACTGTGTGCTAGACAAGTCAGATTCCTCCAGTCTACCTTCAAGACTGGGGGCTTTGCTCGGTCTCCTGCTTTTTTGTTTTGGTGCATCTCACCACAATCTTCTGGCTATTCTGCTATAGATAGGATAGTATACCTAAGCAACAGCTGAGATGAGGGCTATTTTCAGGTCTTTGGCACATTAGACGGACTACCTCTAGTCCTATATATATATTTTAGGATTCTGGTATTGGAAAGACAGGGCATTATTCCCACAAGAGGTAGTTTGTAGCTAGACCTGAGACACGAGTGAGCACCAAGTAGGGGGTTATTGGATCTCCAAAAATTACATTTTTTAGCTTAATCGGGTCCAGCTGGTAGTATTAGGCCACTGGAATCTGTTATTGAACTCTTTCAAAGTAACGTTTTGAGTCTATAACTGGCAATATGGTATGCGGTGAGTGATGGTTCGTGGAGGTTCCTGAGGAGTCAGTTGTGCGGCAGAAACGTGTCGAACCACAGAACCACGAATGTGGTTTTTATTGGTCTGACTAAATGTCAGATTTATAAATGTAGCTTTAATAGACATTGAAAGATTTTTGCCCAACGGGTGCTTTGCAGCGGTGCAGAAGAACAAATTACCCCAAATCGATAGTTATGGGATAGGATTTGACTTAGGACTACACGGTTTTTAAAATATCTGTGAATCCCCTACCCAGAATTTCAAATAGGAGCCGCCCAAACAATCGGCTGGGTGCTCCGACACTTTTTCTAAGGGGAAGGAGTACAAGATGTACAATTGTTCTCTAATGTAACCCCTGTAATAGAAGTGAAAAGCAAATTATAAATTGTCCATGATAGGGGTGGAGACTTTTAATAATTATATTTAAATTTATGTTTGTTTGTGCGCCCTTTAAGCCTTCTTATTTTTAAAAGAGACTAGCTGATATACCCGGCTTCGCCCGAGTTAATTTGGTACTGGTGTTTATCTGGTGTTCACATGGAAATCTTATGAAGTCATGGTTACTTTAGAGATACCGGAAAAACATATGTTCACCATTTTGCGTAGTTCTCTGTGTTACCCAGGAAACACCACGGGAGGTAACCATGCGATGTTTCCTTTATATAAAATGACATCAGGAAGTGAGAGAATTAGATTCCATACGTAAAATGTGGACGCTAATTCTTTTGCGCTTAGAATTGAACAATCAAGGTGGGACCCATTAGCTTTTCCTATTTATGACATAATCAATGCTCCTGCGAAATTTCACATTTCTATGACACCGGAAAGTGAGAAAATTACATTCCGTACGTAAAATTTGGACGCTAATTCTTTTGCGCTAGAATTGAATAATCGCGTTAGGACCAATTAGCTTTTCCTATTTATGACATAATCAATGCGCGTGCCAAATTTCACGTTTCTATGACACCGGAAAGTGAGAAAATTACATTCCGTACGTAAAATTTGGACGCTAATTCTTTTGCGCTAGAATTGAATATTCGAGTTAGGACCGATTAGCTTTTCCTATTTATGACATAATCAATGCGCGTGCCAAATTTCACGTTTCTATGACACCGGAAAGTGAGAAAATTACATTCCGTACGTAAAATTTGGACGGTAATTCTTTTGCGCATAGAATTGAATAATCGAGTTGGGACCCATTAGCTTTTCCTATTTATGACATAATCAATGCTCGTGCTAAATTTCACGTTTCTATGACACTGGAAAGTGAGAAAAATACATTCCGTACGTAAAATTTTGACGCTAATTCTTTTGTGCATAGAATTGAATAATCGAGTTGGGACCCATTAGCTTTTCCTATTTATGACATAATCAATGCTCGTGCCAAATTTCACGTTTCTATGACACTGGAAAGTAAGAAAAATACATTCCGTACGTAAAATTTTGAGGCTAAATCTTTTGCGCATAGAATTGAATAATCGAGTTGGGACCCGTTAGTTTTTCCTATTTAGGACATATTCAATGCCTGTGCGAAATTTTAAGTTTCTATGTGAGAAAATTGGATTCCGTACGTAAAATTTGGACGCTAATTCTTATGCGCATAGAATTGAATAATCGAGTTGGGACCCATTAGCTTTTCCTATTTATGACATAATCAATGCTCCTGCCAAATTTCATGTTTCTATGACACTGGAAAGTGAGAAAAATACATTCCGTACGTAAAATTTTGACACAAATTATTTTGCGCATAGAATTGAATAATCGAGTTGGGACCCATTAGCTTCTCCTATTTATGACATATTCAATGCCCGTGCCAAGTTTTAAGTTTCTATGACTTTGGGAAGTGAGAGATTTGGATTATGTACGTTAAATTTCGACGCCAATTCTTTTGCGCTAGAATTGAATAATCGAGTTGGGACCCAATTACTTTTCCTATTTTGGAGATAATGTATGCTCGTGCCAAAATTCATGTTTCTACAACATCGGGAAGTTGGAGAACTTTTGGCGAGTCAGTCAGTTAGTCAGTCAGTCAGTCAGTCAGTGAGGGCTTTCAGCTTTATATATATAGATACTAGCTGATATACCCGGCTTCGCCCGAGTTAATTTGGTACTGGAGTTTATCTGGTGTTCACACGGAAAATCTTCTGAAGTCATGGTTACTTTAGAGATACCGAGGAAAAACATGTGTTCACCATTTTGCATAGTTCTCTGTGTTACCCAGGAAACACCATGTGGAGGCAACCATGCGACATTTCCTTTATATAAAATGACATCAGGAAGTGAGAGAATTAGATTCCATATGTAAAATTTGGACGCTAATTCTTTTGCACTTAGAATTGAATAATTGAGTTTGGATCCATTAACTTTTCCTATTTATGACGTAATCAATGCCGTGCCAAATTTCAAGTTTCTATGACATCGGGAAGTGAGAGAATTAGATTTCGTACGTAAAATGCGGACGCTAATTCTTTTGCACTTAGAATTGAACAATCGAGGTGGGCCCCATTAACTTTTCCTATTTATGACGTAATCAATGCCCGTTCCAAATTTCATGTTTCTGTGACACCAAGAAGTGAGAGAATTAGATTCCGTACGTAAAATGTGGACGCTAATTCTTTTGCACTTAGAATTGAATAATCGAGTTGGGTCCCATTAACTTTTCCTATTTATGACATATTCAATGCCCGTGCCAAGTTTTAAGTTTCTATGACTTTGGTAAGTGAGAGATTTAGATTACGTACGTTAAATTTTGACGCCAATTCTTTTGCGCTAGAATTGAATAATCGAGTTGGGACCCAATTACTTTTCCTATTTTGGAGATAATCTATGCTCGTGCCAAAATTCATGTTTCTACGACATCGGGAAGTTGGAGAACTTTTGGCAAGTCAGTCAGTCAGTGAGTGAGTCAGTGAGGGCTTTTAGCTTTATATATATACTAGCTGATATACCCGGCTTCGCCCGAGTTAATTTGGTACTGTTGTGTATCTGGTGTTCACACGGAAAATCTTATGAAGTCGTTGTTACTTTAGAGATACTGAGGAAAAACATATGTTCACCATTTTGCATAGTTCTCTGCGTTACCCAGGAAACACCACGTGGAGGTAACCATGCAACATTTCCTTCATATAAAATGACATCAGGAAGTGAGAGAATTAGATTACGTACATAAAATTTGGACACTAATTCTTTTGCGCTTAGAATTGAATAATGGAGTTTGGACCCATTAACTTTTCATATTTATGACACAATCAATGCTTGTGCCAAATTTCATGTTTCTATGACATTGGGAAGTAAGAGATTTAGATTATGTACGTAAAATTTGGACACTAATTCTTTTGCGCATAGAATTGAATAATGGAGTTGGGACCCATTAGCTTTCTCTATTTATGACCTAATCAATGCTCGTGCCAAATTTCCCGTTTCTATGACACCGGAAAGTGAAAAAATTACATTCCGCACATAAATTTCGACGCTAATTCTTTTGCGCATAGAATTGAATTATCGAGTTGGGACCCATTAGCTTTTCCTATTTATGACATAATCAATGCTCGTGCCAAATTTCCCGTTTCTATGACACCGGAAAGTGAGAAAATTACATTCTGCACGTAAAATTTGGACGCTAATTCTTTTGCGCATAGAATTGAATAATGGAGTTGGGACCCATTAGCTTTTCCTATTTATGACATAATCAATGCTCGTGCCAAATTTTCCGTTTCTATGACACCGGAAAGTGAGAAAATTAGATTCTGTACGTAAAATTTTGACGCTAATTCTTTTGCGCATAGAATTGAATAATGGAGTTGGGACCCATTAGCTTTTACTAGTTATGACATAATCAATGCTCGTGCCAAATTTCCTGCTTCTATGACACCGGAAAGGGTATTCTGCACGTAAAATTTGGACGCTAATTTTTTTGTGCATAGAATTGAATAATCGAGTTGGGACCCATTAGCTTTTCCTATTTATGACATAATCAATGCTCGTGCCAAATTTCACGTTTCTATGACACCGGAAAGTGAAAAAATTACATTCCGCACGTAAAGTTTGGACGCTAATTCTTTTGCGCATAAAATTGAATAATGGAGTTGGGACCCATTAGCTTTTCCTATTTATGACATAATCAATGCTCGTGCCAAATTTCCTGTTTCTATGACACCGGAAAGTGAAAAAATTACCTTCCGCACGTAAAATTTCGACGCCAATTCTTTTGGTCATAGAATTGAATAATTGAGTTGGGACCTATGAACTTTTCCTAATTATGACATAATCAATGCTCGTGCCAAATTTCCTGTTTCTATGACACCGGAAAGTGAGAAAATTAGATTCCGTACGTAAAATTTGGACGCTAATTCTTTTGCGCATAGAATTGAATAATTGAGTTGGGACCTATGAACTTTTCCTATTTATGACATAATCAATGCTCGTGCCAAATTTCCTGTTTCTATGACACCGGAAAGTGAGAAAATTAGATTCCGTACGTAAAATTTGGACGCTAATTCTTTTGCGCATAGAATTGAATAATCGAGTTGGGACCCATTAACTTTTCCTATTTATGTAATAATCAATGCCCGTGCCAAATTTTAAGTTTCTAAGGCATTGGGAAGTGACAGATTTAGATAATGTACGTAAAATTTTGACGCCAATTCTTTTGCGCTAGAATTGAATAATCGAGTTGGGAACCATTAGTTTTTCCTATTTATGACATAATCAATGCCTGTGCCAAATTTCCCATTTCTATTACACCGGAAAGTGAAAAAATTACATTCCGTACGTAAAATTTGGACGCTAATTCTTTTGCGCATAGAATTGAATAATTGAGTTGGGACCTATGAACTTTTCCTATTTATGACATAATCAATGCTCGTGCCAAATTTCCTGTTTCTATGACACCGGAAAGTGAGAAAATTAGATTCCGTACGTAAAATTTGGACGCTAATTCTTTTGCGCATAGAATTGAATAATCGAGTTGGGACCCATTAACTTTTCCTATTTATGTAATAATCAATGCCCGTGCCAAATTTTAAGTTTCTAAGGCATTGGGAAGTGACAGATTTAGATAATGTACATAAAATTTCGATGCCAATTCTTTTGCGCTAGAATTGAATAATCGAGTTGGGACCCAATTACTTTTCCTATTTTGGAGATAATGTATGCTCGTGCCAAAATTCATGTTTCTACGATATCGGGAAGTTGGAGAACTTTTGTCGAGTCAGTCAGTCAGTCAGTGAGGGCTTTCAGCTTTATATATATAGATACTAGCTGATATACCCGGCTTCGCCCGAGTTAATTTGGTACTGGAGTTTATCTGGTGTTCACACGGAAAATCTTCTGAAGTCATGGTTACTTTAGAGATACCGAGGAAAAACATGTGTTCACCATTTTGCATAGATCTCTGCGTTACCCAGGAAACACCATGTGGAGGCAACCATGCGACGTTTCCTTTATATAAAATGACATCAGGAAGTGAGAGAATTAGATTCCATATGTAAAATTTGGACGCTAATTCTTTTGCACTTAGAATTGAATAATTGAGTTTGGATCCATTAACTTTTCCTATTTATGACGTAATCAATGCCCGTGCCAAATTTCAAGTTTCTATGACATCGGGAAGTGAGAGAATTAGATTTCGTACGTAAAATGCGGACGCTAATTCTTTTGCACTTAGAATTGAACAATCGAGGTGGGCCCCATTAACTTTTCCTATTTATGACGTAATCAATGCCCGTTCCAAATTTCATGTTTCTGTGACACCAAGAAGTGAGAGAATTAGATTCCGTACGTAAAATGTGGACGCTAATTCTTTTGCACTTAGAATTGAATAATCGAGTTGGGACCCATTAGCTTTTCCTATTTATGACATAATCAATGCTCGTGCCAAATTTCACGTTTCTATAACACTGGAAAGTGAGAAAAATAGATTCCGTACGTAAAATTCTGACGCTAATTCTTTTGCGCATCGAATTGAATAATCGATTTGGGACCTGTTAGTTTTTCCTATTTAGGACATATTCAATGCCCGTGCCAAATTTTAAGTTTGTATGTGAGAAAATTGGATTCCATACGTAAAATTTTGACGCTAATTCTTTTGCGCATAGAATTGAATAATCTAGTTGGGTCCCATTAACTTTTCCTATTTATGACATATTCAATGCCCGTGCCAAGTTTTAAGTTTCTATGACTTTGGTAAGTGAGAGATTTAGATTACGTACGTTAAATTTTGACGCCAATTCTTTTGCGCTAGAATTGAATAATCGAGTTAGGACCCAATTACTTTTCCTATTTTGGAGATAATCTATGCTCGTGCCAAAATTCATGTTTCTACGACATCGGGAAGTTGGAGAACTTTTGGCAAGTCAGTCAGTCAGTGAGTGAGTCAGTGAGGGCTTTTAGCTTTATATATATACTAGCTGATATACCCGGCTTCGCCCGAGTTAATTTGGTACTGTTGTGTATCTGGTGTTCACACGGAAAATCTTATGAAGTCGTTGTTACTTTAGAGATACTGAGGAAAAACATATGTTCACCATTTTGCATAGTTCTCTGCGTTACCCAGGAAACACCACGTGGAGGTAACCATGCAACATTTCCTTCATATAAAATGACATCAGGAAGTGAGAGAATTAGATTACGTACATAAAATTTGGACACTAATTCTTTTGCGCTTAGAATTGAATAATGGAGTTGGGACCCATTAACTTTTCATATTTATGACACAATCAATGCTTGTGCCAAATTTCATGCTTCTATGACATTGGGAAGTGAGAGATTTAGATTATGTACGTAAAATTTGCACACTAATTCTTTTGCGCATAGAATTGAATAATGGAGTTGGGACCCATTAGCTTTCTCTATTTATGACATAATCAATGCTCGTGCCAAATTTCCCGTTTCTATGACACCGGAAAGTGAAAAAATTACATTCCGCACATAAATTTCGACGCTAATTCTTTTGCGCATAGAATTGAATAATCGAGTTGGGACCCATTAGCTTTTCCTATTTATGACATAATGAATGCTCGTGCCAAATTTCCCGTTTCTATGACACCGGAAAGTGAGAAAATTACATTCCGCACGTAAAATTTGGACGCTAATTCTTTTGCGCATAGAATTGAATAATGGAGTTGGGACCCATTAGCTTTTCCTATTTATGACATAATCAATGCTCCTGTCAAATTTTCCGTTTCTATGACACCGGAAAGTGAGAAAATTAGATTCTGTACGTAAAATTTTGACGCTAATTCTTTTGCGCATAGAATTGAATAATGGAGTTGGGACCCATTAGCTTTTACTATTTATGACATAATCAATGCTCGTGCCAAATTTCCTGTTTCTATGACACCGGAAAGGGTATTCTGCACGTAAAATTTGGACGCTAATTTTTTTGTGCATAGAATTGAATAATGGAGTTGGGACCCATTAGCTTTTCCTATTTATGACATAATCAATGCTCGTGCCAAATTTCACGTTTCTATGACACCGGAAAGTGAAAAAATTACATTCTGTACATAAAATTTTGACGCCAATTTTTTTGCACTAGAATTGAATAATCGAGTTGGGACCCATTAGCTTTTCCTATTTATGACATAATCAATGCTCGTGCCAAATTTCACGTTTCTATGACACCGGAAAGTGAAAAAATTACATTCCGCACGTAAAATTTGGACGCTAATTCTTTTGCGCATAAAATTGAATAATGGAGTTGGGACCCATTAGCTTTTCCTATTTATGACATAATCAATGCTCGTGCCAAATTTCCTGTTTCTATGACACCGGAAAGTGAAAAAATTACCTTCCGCACGTAAAATTTCGACGCCAATTCATTTGCGCTAGAATTGAATAATCGAGTTGGGAACCATTAGCTTTTCCTATTTATGACATAATCAATGCTCGTGCCAAATTTCACGTTTCTATGACACCGGAAAGTGAAAAAATTACATTCCGCACGTAAAATTTGGACGCTAATTCTTTTGCGCATAAAATTGAATAATGGAGTTGGGACCCATTAGCTTTTCCTATTTATGACATAATCAATGCTCGTGCCAAATTTCCTGTTTCTATGACACCGGAAAGTGAAAAAATTACCTTCCGCACGTAAAATTTCGACGCCAATTCATTTGCGCTAGAATTGAATAATCGAGTTGGGAACCATTAGCTTTTCCTATTTATGACATAATCAATGCTCGTGCCAAATTTCACGTTTCTATGACACCGGAAAGTGAAAAAATTACATTCCGCACGTAAAATTTGGACGCTAATTCTTTTGCGCATAAAATTGAATAATGGAGTTGGGACCCATTAGCTTTTCCTATTTATGACATAATCAATGCTCGTGCCAAATTTCCTGTTTCTATGACACCGGAAAGTGAGAAAATTAGATTCCATACGTAAAATTTGGACGCTAATTCTTTTGCGCATAGAATTGAATAATCGAGTTGGGACCCATTAGCTTTTCCTATTTATGTAATAATCAATGCCCGTACCAAATTTTAAGTTTCTAAGGCATTGGGAAGTGACAGATTTAGATAATGTACGTAAAATTTCGACGCCAATTCTTTTGCGCTAGAATTGAATAATCGAGTTGGGACCCAATTACTTTTCCTATTTTGGAGATAATGTATGCTCGTGCCAAAATTCATGTTTCTACGGTATCGGGAAGTTGGAGAACTTTTGTCGAGTCAGTCAGTCAGTGAGGGCTTTCAGCTTTATATATATAGATACTAGCTGATATACCCGGCTTCGCCCGAGTTAATTTGGTACTGGAGTTTATCTGGTGTTCACACGGAAAATCTTCTGAAGTCATGGTTACTTTAGAGATACCGAGGAAAAACATGTGTTCACCATTTTGCATAGTTCTCTGCGTTACCCAGGAAACACCATGTGGAGGCAACCATGCGACGTTTCCTTTATATAAAATGACATCAGGAAGTGAGAGAATTAGATTCCATATGTAAAATTTGAACGCTAATTCTTTTGCACTTAGAATTGAATAATTGAGTTTGGATCCATTAACTTTTCCTATTTATGACGTAATCAATGCCCGTGCCAAATTTCAAGTTTCTATGACATCGGGAAGTGAGAGAATTAGATTTTGTACGTAAAATGCGGACGCTAATTCTTTTGCACTTAGAATTGAACAATCGAGGTGGGACCCATTAGCTTTTCCTATTTATGACATAATCAATGCTCGTGCCAAATTTCACGTTTCTATAACACTGGAAAGTGAGAAAAATAGATTCCGTACGTAAAATTCTGACGCTAATTCTTTTGCGCATCGAATTGAATAATCGATTTGGGACCTGTTAGTTTTTCCTATTTAGGACATATTCAATGCCCGTGCCAAATTTTAAGTTTGTATGTGAGAAAATTGGATTCCATACGTAAAATTTTGACGCTAATTCTTTTGCGCATAGAATTGAATAATCTAGTTGGGTCCCATTAACTTTTCCTATTTATGAGATATTCAATGCCCGTGCCAAGTTTTAAGTTTCTATGACTTTGGTAAGTGAGAGATTTAGATTACGTACGTTAAATTTTGACGCCAATTCTTTTGCGCTAGAATTGAATAATCGAGTTGGGACCCAATTACTTTTCCTATTTTGGAGATAATCTATGCTCGTGCCAAAATTCATGTTTCTACGACATCGGGAAGTTGGAGAACTTTTGGCAAGTCAGTCAGTCAGTGAGTGAGTCAGTGAGGGCTTTTAGCTTTATATATATACTAGCTGATATACCCGGCTTCGCCCGAGTTAATTTGGTACTGTTGTGTATCTGGTGTTCACACGGAAAATCTTATGAAGTCGTTGTTACTTTAGAGATACTGAGGAAAAACATATGTTCACCATTTTGCATAGTTCTCTGCGTTACCCAGGAAACACCACGTGGAGGTAACCATGCAACATTTCCTTCATATAAAATGACATCAGGAAGTGAGAGAATTAGATTACGTACATAAAATTTGGACACTAATTCTTTTGCGCTTAGAATTGAATAATGGAGTTGGGACCCATTAACTTTTCATATTTATGACACAATCAATGCTTGTGCCAAATTTCATGTTTCTATGACATTGGGAAGTGAGAGATTTAGATTATGTACGTAAAATTTAGACACTAATTCTTTTGCGCATAGAATTGAATAATGGAGTTGGGACCCATTAGCTTTCTCTATTTATGACATAATCAATGCTCGTGCCAAATTTCCCGTTTCTATGACACCGGAAAGTGAAAAAATTACATTCCGCACATAAATTTCGAACCTAATTCTTTTGCGCATAGAATTGAATAATCGAGTTGGGACCCATTAGCTTTTCCTATTTATGACATAATCAATGCTCGTGCCAAATTTCCCGTTTCTATGACACCGGAAAGTGAGAAAATTACATTCCGCACGTAAAATTTGGACGCTAATTCTTTTGCGCATAGAATTGAATAATGGAGTTGGGACCCATTAGCTTTTCCTATTTATGACATAATCAATGCTCCTGCCAAATTTTCCGTTTCTATGACACCGGAAAGTGAGAAAATTAGATTCTGTACGTAAAATTTTGACGCTAATTCTTTTGCGCATAGAATTGAATAATGGAGTTGGGACCCATTAGCTTTTACTATTTATGACATAATCAATGCTCGTGCCAAATTTCCTGTTTCTATGACACCGGAAAGGGTATTCTGCACGTAAAATTTGGACGCTAATTTTTTTGTGCATAGAATTGAATAATCGAGTTGGGACCCATTAAGCTTTTCCTATTTATGACATAATCAATGCTCGTGCCAAATTTCCTGTTTCTATGACACCGGAAAGTGAAAAAATTACCTTCCGCACGTAAAATTTCGACGCCAATTCTTTTGCGCTAGAATTGAATAATCGAGTTGGGAATCATTAGCTTTTCCTATTTATGACATAATCAATGCTGGTGCCAAATTTCCTGTTTCTATGACACCGGAAAGTGAAAAAATTACCTTCCGCACGTAAAATTTCGACGCCAATTCTTTTGCGCTAGAATTGAATAATCGAGTTGGGAACCATTAGTTTTTCGTATTTATGACATAATCAATGCCTGTGCCAAATTTCCCATTTCTATTACACCGGAAAGTGAAAAAATTACATTCCGTACGTAAAATTTGGACGCTAATTCTTTTGGTCATAGAATTGAATAATTGAGTTGGGACCTATGAACTTTTCCTATTTATGACATAATCAATGCTCGTGCCAAATTTCCTGTTTCTATGACACCGGAAAGTGAGAAAATTAGATTCCGTACGTAAAATTTGGACGCTAATTCTTTTGCGCATAGAATTGAATAATCGAGTTGGGACCCATTAACTTTTCCTATTTATGTAATAATCAATGCCCGTGCCAAATTTTAAGTTTCTAAGGCATTGGGAAGTGACAGATTTAGATAATGTACATAAAATTTCGACGCCAATTCTTTTGCGCTAGAATTGAATAATCGAGTTGGGACCCAATTACTTTTCCTATTTTGGAGATAATGTATGCTCGTGCCAAAATTCATGTTTCTACGATATCGGGAAGTTGGAGAACTTTTGTCGAGTCAGTCAGTCAGTCAGTGAGGGCTTTCAGCTTTATATATATAGATACTAGCTGATATACCCGGCTTCGCCCAAGTTAATTTGGTACTGGAGTTTATCTGGTGTTCACACGGAAAATCTTCTGAAGTCATGGTTACTTTAGAGATACCGAGGAAAAACATGTGTTCACCATTTTGCATAGTTCTCTGCGTTACCCAGGAAACACCATGTGGAGGCAACCATGCGACGTTTCCTTTATATAAAATGACATCAGGAAGTGAGAGAATTAGATTCCATATGTAAAATTTGGACGCTAATTCTTTTGCACTTAGAATTGAATAATTGAGTTTGGATCCATTAACTTTTCCTATTTATGACGTAATCAATGCCCGTGCCAAATTTCAAGTTTCTATGACATCGGGAAGTGAGAGAATTAGATTTCGTACGTAAAATGCGGACGCTAATTCTTTTGCACTTAGAATTGAACAATCGAGGTGGGCCCCATTAACTTTTCCTATTTATGACGTAATCAATGCCCGTTCCAAATTTCATGTTTCTGTGACACCAAGAAGTGAGAGAATTAGATTCCGTACGTAAAATGTGGACGCTAATTCTTTTGCACTTAGAATTGAATAATCGAGTTGGGACCCATTAGCTTTTCCTATTTATGACATAATCAATGCTCGTGCCAAATTTCACGTTTCTATAACACTGGAAAGTGAGAAAAATAGATTCCGTACGTAAAATTCTGACGCTAATTCTTTTGCGCATCGAATTGAATAATCGATTTGGGACCTGTTAGTTTTTCCTATTTAGGACATATTCAATGCCCGTGCCAAATTTTAAGTTTGTATGTGAGAAAATTGGATTCCATACGTAAAATTTTGACGCTAATTCTTTTGCGCATAGAATTGAATAATCTAGTTGGGTCCCATTAACTTTTCCTATTTATGACATATTCAATGCCCGTGCCAAGTTTTAAGTTTCTATGACTTTGGTAAGTGAGAGATTTAGATTACGTACGTTAAATTTTGACGCCAATTCTTTTGCGCTAGAATTGAATAATCGAGTTGGGACCCAATTACTTTTCCTATTTTGGAGATAATCTATGCTCGTGCCAAAATTCATGTTTCTACGACATCGGGAAGTTGGAGAACTTTTGGCAAGTCAGTCAGTCAGTGAGTGAGTCAGTGAGGGCTTTTAGCTTTATATATATACTAGCTGGTATACCCGGCTTCGCCCGAGTTAATTTGGTACTGTTGTGTATCTGGTGTTCACACGGAAAATCTTATGAAGTCGTTGTTACTTTAGAGATACTGAGGAAAAACATATGTTCACCATTTTGCATAGTTCTCTGCGTTACCCAGGAAACACCACGTGGAGGTAACCATGCAACATTTCCTTCATATAAAATGACATCAGGAAGTGAGAGAATTAGATTACGTACATAAAATTTGGACACTAATTCTTTTGCGCTTAGAATTGAATAATGGAGTTGGGACCCATTAACTTTTCATATTTATGACACAATCAATGCTTGTGCCAAATTTCATGTTTCTATGACATGGGGAAGTGAGAGATTTAGATTATGTACGTAAAATTTGGACACTAATTCTTTTGCGCATAGAATTGAATAATGGAGTTGGGACCCATTAGCTTTTCCTATTTATGACATAATCAATGCTCCTGCCAAATTTTCCGTTTCTATGACACCGGAAAGTGAGAAAATTAGATTCTGTACGTAAAATTTTGACGCTAATTCTTTTGCGCATAGAATTGAATAATGGAGTTGGGACCCATTAGCTTTTACTATTTATGACATAATCAATGCTCGTGCCAAATTTCCTGTTTCTATGACACCGGAAAGGGTATTCTGCACGTAAAATTTGGACGCTAATTTTTTTGTGCATAGAATTGAATAATCGAGTTGGGACCCATTAGCTTTTCCTATTTATGACATAATCAATGCTCGTGCCAAATTTCACGTTTCTATGACACCGGAAAGTGAAAAAATTACATTCTGTACAAAAAATTTCGACACCAATTTTTTTGCACTAGAATTGAATAATCGAGTTGGGACCCATTAGCTTTTCCTATTTATGACATAATCAATGCTCGTGCCAAATTTCCTGTTTCTATGACACCGGAAAGTGAAAAAATTACCTTCCGCACGTAAAATGTCGACGCCAATTCTTTTGCGCTAGAATTGAATAATCGAGTTGGGAACCATTAGCTTTTCCTATTTATGACATAATCAATGCTCGTGCCAAATTTCCTGTTTCTATGACACCGGAAAGTGAAAAAATTACATTCCGCACGTAAAATTTGGACGCTAATTCTTTTGCGCATAAAATTGAATAATGGAGTTGGGACCCATTAGCTTTTCCTATTTATGACATAATCAATGCTCGTGCCAAATTTCCTGTTTCTATGACACCGGAAAGTGAAAAAATTACCTTCCGCACGTAAAATTTCGACGCCAATTCTTTTGCGCTAGAATTGAATAATCGAGTTGGGAACCATTAGTTTTTCCTATTTATGACATAATCAATGCCTGTGCCAAATTTCCCATTTCTATGACACCGGAAAGTGAAAAAATTACATTCCGTACGTAAAATTTGGACGCTAATTCTTTTGGTCATAGAATTGAATAATTGAGTTGGGACCTATGAACTTTTCCTATTTATGACATAATCAATGCTCGTGCCAAATTTCCTGTTTCTATGACACCGGAAAGTGAGAAAATTAGATTCCGTACGTAAAATTTGGACGCTAATTCTTTTGCGCATAGAATTGAATAATCGAGTTGGGACCCATTAGCTTTTCCTATTTATGTAATAATCAATGCCCGTGCCAAATTTTAAGTTTCTAAGGCATTGGGAAGTGACAGATTTAGATAATGTACGTAAAATTTCGACGCCAATTCTTTTGCGCTAGAATTGAATAATCGAGTTGGGACCCAATTACTTTTCCTATTTTGGAGATAATGTATGCTCGTGCCAAAATTCATGTTTCTACGATATCGGGAAGTTGGAGAACTTTTGTCGAGTCAGTCAGTCAGTCAGTCAGTCAGTCAGTCAGTGAGGGCTTTCAGCTTTATATATATAGATACTAGCTGATATACCCGGCTTCGCCCAAGTTAATTTGGTACTGGAGTTTATCTGGTGTTCACACGGAAAATCTTCTGAAGTCATGGTTACTTTAGAGATACCGAGGAAAAACATGTGTTCACCATTTTGCATAGTTCTCTGCGTTACCCAGGAAACACCATGTGGAGGCAACCATGCGACGTTTCCTTTATATAAAATGACATCAGGAAGTGAGAGAATTAGATTCCATATGTAAAATTTGGACGCTAATTCTTTTGCACTTAGAATTGAATAATTGAGTTTGGATCCATTAACTTTTCCTATTTATGACGTAACCAATGCCCGTGCCAAATTTCAAGTTTCTATGACATCGGGAAGTGAGAGAATTAGATTTCGTACGTAAAATGTGGACGCTAATTCTTTTGCACTTAGAATCGAACAATCGAGGTGGGACCCATTAACTTTTCTTATTTATGACGTAATCAATGCCCGTTCCAAATTTCATGTTTCTGTGACACCAAGAAGTGAGAGAATTAGATTCCGTACGTAAAATGTGGACGCTAATTCTTTTGCACTTGGAATTGAATAATCGAGTTGGGACCCATTAGCTTTTCCTATTTATGACATAATCAATGCTCGTGCCAAATTTCACGTTTCTATGACACTGGAAAGTGAGAAAAATAGATTCCGTACGTAAAATTCTGACGCTAATTCTTTTGCGCATAGAATTGAATAATCGATTTGGGACCTGTTAGTTATTCCTATTTAGGACATATTCAATGCCCGTGCCAAATTTTAGGTTTGTATGTGAGAAAATTGGATTCCATACGTAAAATTTTGACGCTAATTCTTTTGCGCATAGAATTGAATAATCTAGTTGGGTCCCATTAACTTTTCCTATTTATGACATATTCAATGCCCGTGCCAAGTTTTAAGTTTCTATGACTTTGGTAAGTGAGAGATTTAGATTACGTACGTTAAATTTTGACGCCAATTCTTTTGCGCTAGAATTGAATAATCGAGTTGGGACCCAATTACTTTTCCTATTTTGGAGATAATCTATGCTCGTGCCAAAATTCATGTTTCTACGACATCGGGAAGTTGGAGAACTTTTGGCAAGTCAGTCAGTCAGTGAGTGAGTCAGTGAGGGCTTTTAGCTTTATATATATACTAGCTGATATACCCGGCTTCGCCCGAGTTAATTTGGTACTGTTGTGTATCTGGTGTTCACACGGAAAATCTTATGAAGTCGTTGTTACTTTAGAGATACTGAGGAAAAACATATGTTCACCATTTTGCATAGTTCTCTGCGTTACCCAGGAAACACCACGTGGAGGTAACCATGCAACATTTCCTTCATATAAAATGACATCAGGAAGTGAGAGAATTAGATTACGTACATAAAATTTGGACACTAATTCTTTTGCGCATAGAATTGAATAATGGAGTTGGGACCCATTAACTTTTCATATTTATGACACAATCAATGCTTGTGCCAAATTTCATGTTTCTATGACATTGGGAAGTGAGAGATTTAGATTATGTACGTAAAATTTAGACACTAATTCTTTTGCGCATAGAATTGAATAATGGAGTTGGGACCCATTAGCTTTCTCTATTTATGACATAATCAATGCTCGTGCCAAATTTCCCGTTTCTATGACACCGGAAAGTGAAAAAATTACATTCCGCACATAAATTTCGAACCTAATTCTTTTGCGCATAGAATTGAATAATCGAGTTGGGACCCATTAGCTTTTCCTATTTATGACATAATCAATGCTCGTGCCAAATTTCCCGTTTCTATGACACCGGAAAGTGAGAAAATTACATTCCGCACGTAAATTTTTGACGCTAATTCTTTTGCGCATAGAATTGAATAATGGAGTTGGGACCCATTAGCTTTTCCTATTTATGACATAATCAATGCTCCTGCCAAATTTTCCGTTTCTATGACACCGGAAAGTGAGAAAATTAGATTCTGTACGTAAAATTTTGACGCTAATTCTTTTGCGCATAGAATTGAATAATGGAGTTGGGACCCATTAGCTTTTACTATTTATGACATAATCAATGCTCGTGCCAAATTTCCTGTTTCTATGACACCGGAAAGGGTATTCTGCACGTAAAATTTGGACGCTAATTTTTTTGTGCATAGAATTGAATAATCGAGTTGGGACCCATTAAGCTTTTCCTATTTATGACATAATCAATGCTCGTGCCAAATTTCCTGTTTCTATGACACCGGAAAGTGAAAAAATTACCTTCCGCACGTAAAATTTCGACGCCAATTCTTTTGCGCTAGAATTGAATAATCGAGTTGGGAATCATTAGCTTTTCCTATTTATGACATAATCAATGCTGGTGCCAAATTTCCTGTTTCTATGACACCGGAAAGTGAAAAAATTACCTTCCGCACGTAAAATTTCGACGCCAATTCTTTTGCGCTAGAATTGAATAATCGAGTTGGGAACCATTAGTTTTTCCTATTTATGACATAATCAATGCCTGTGCCAAATTTCCCATTTCTATTACACCGGAAAGTGAAAAAATTACATTCCGTACGTAAAATTTGGACGCTAATTCTTTTGGTCATAGAATTGAATAATTGAGTTGGGACCTATGAACTTTTCCTATTTATGACATAATCAATGCTCGTGCCAAATTTCCTGTTTCTATGACACCGGAAAGTGAGAAAATTAGATTCCGTACGTAAAATTTGGACGCTAATTCTTTTGCGCATAGAATTGAATAATCGAGTTGGGACCCATTAACTTTTCCTATGTATGTAATAATCAATGCCCGTGCCAAATTTTAAGTTTCTAAGGCATTGGGAAGTGACAGATTTAGATAATGTACATAAAATTTCGACGCCAATTCTTTTGCGCTAGAATTGAATAATCGAGTTGGGACCCAATTACTTTTCCTATTTTGGAGATAATGTATGCTCGTGCCAAAATTCATGTTTCTCCGATATCGGGAAGTTGGAGAACTTTTGTCGAGTCAGTCAGTCAGTCAGTGAGGGCTTTCAGCTTTATATATATAGATACTAGCTGATATACCCGGCTTCGCCCGAGTTAATTTGGTACTGGAGTTTATCTGGTGTTCACACGGAAAATCTTCTGAAGTCATGGTTACTTTAGAGATACCGAGGAAAAACATGTGTTCACCATTTTGCATAGTTCTCTGCGTTACCCAGGAAACACCATGTGGAGGCAACCATGCGACGTTTCCTTTATATAAAATGACATCAGGAAGTGAGAGAATTAGATTCCATATGTAAAATTTGGACGCTAATTCTTTTGCACTTAGAATTGAATAATTGAGTTTGGATCCATTAACTTTTCCTATTTATGACGTAATCAATGCCCGTGCCAAATTTCAAGTTTCTATGACATCGGGAAGTGAGAGAATTAGATTTCGTACGTAAAATGCGGACGCTAATTCTTTTGCACTTAGAATTGAACAATCGAGGTGGGCCCCATTAACTTTTCCTATTTATGACGTAATCAATGCCCGTTCCAAATTTCATGTTTCTGTGACACCAAGAAGTGAGAGAATTAGATTCCGTACGTAAAATGTGGACGCTAATTCTTTTGCACTTAGAATTGAATAATCGAGTTGGGACCCATTAGCTTTTCCTATTTATGACATAATCAATGCTCGTGCCAAATTTCACGTTTCTATAACACTGGAAAGTGAGAAAAATAGATTCCGTACGTAAAATTCTGACGCTAATTCTTTTGCGCATCGAATTGAATAATCGATTTGGGACCTGTTAGTTTTTCCTATTTAGGACATATTCAATGCCCGTGCCAAATTTTAAGTTTGTATGTGAGAAAATTGGATTCCATACGTAAAATTTTGACGCTAATTCTTTTGCGCATAGAATTGAATAATCTAGTTGGGTCCCATTAACTTTTCCTATTTATGACATATTCAATGCCCGTGCCAAGTTTTAAGTTTCTATGACTTTGGTAAGTGAGAGATTTAGATTACGTACGTTAAATTTTGACGCCAATTCTTTTGCGCTAGAATTGAATAATCGAGTTGGGACCCAATTACTTTTCCTATTTTGGAGATAATCTATGCTCGTGCCAAAATTCATGTTTCTACGACATCGGGAAGTTGGAGAACTTTTGGCAAGTCAGTCAGTCAGTGAGTGAGTCAGTGAGGGCTTTTAGCTTTATATATATACTAGCTGATATACCCGGCTTCGCCCGAGTTAATTTGGTACTGTTGTGTATCTGGTGTTCACACGGAAAATCTTATGAAGTCGTTGTTACTTTAGAGATACTGAGGAAAAACATATGTTCACCATTTTGCATAGTTCTCTGCGTTACCCAGGAAACACCACGTGGAGGTAACCATGCAACATTTCCTTCATATAAAATGACATCAGGAAGTGAGAGAATTAGATTACGTACATAAAATTTGGACACTAATTCTTTTGCGCTTAGAATTGAATAATGGAGTTGGGACCCATTAACTTTTCATATTTATGACACAATCAATGCTTGTGCCAAATTTCATGTTTCTATGACATGGGGAAGTGAGAGATTTAGATTATGTACGTAAAATTTGGACACTAATTCTTTTGCGCATAGAATTGAATAATGGAGTTGGGACCCATTAGCTTTTCCTATTTATGACATAATCAATGCTCCTGCCATATTTTCCGTTTCTATGACACCGGAAAGTGAGAAAATTAGATTCTGTACGTAAAATTTTGATGCTAATTCTTTTGCGCATAGAATTGAATAATGGAGTTGGGACCCATTAGCTTTTCCTATTTATGACATAATCAATGCTCGTGCCAAATTTCCTGTTTCTATGACACCGGAAAGGGTATTCTGCACGTAAAATTTGGACGCTAATTTTTTTGTGCATAGAATTGAATAATCGAGTTGGGACCCATTAGCTTTTCCTATTTATGACATAATCAATGCTCGTGCCAAATTTCACGTTTCTATGACACCGGAAAGTGAAAAAATTACATTCTGTACGTAAAATTTCGACACCAATTTTTTTGCACTAGAATTGAATAATCGAGTTGGGACCCATTAGCTTTTCCTATTTATGACATAATCAATGCTCGTGCCAAATTTCCTGTTTCTATGACACCGGAAAGTGAAAAAATTACCTTCCGCACGTAAAATGTCGACGCCAATTCTTTTGCGCTAGAATTGAATAATCGAGTTGGGAACCATTAGCTTTTCCTATTTATGACATAATCAATGCTCTTGCCAAATTTCCTGTTTCTATGACACCGGAAAGTGAAAAAATTACATTCCGCACGTAAAATTTGGACGCTAATTCTTTTGCGCATAAAATTGAATAATGGAGTTGGGACCCATTAGCTTTTCCTATTTATGACATAATCAATGCTCGTGCCAAATTTCCTGTTTCTATGACACCGGAAAGTGAAAAAATTACCTTCCGCACGTAAAATTTCGACGCCAATTCTTTTGCGCTAGAATTGAATAATCGAGTTGGGAACCATTAGTTTTTCCTATTTATGACATAATCAATGCCTGTGCCAAATTTCCCATTTCTATGACACCGGAAAGTGAAAAAATTAGATTCCGTACGTAAAATTTGGACGCTAATTCTTTTGCGCATAGAATTGAATAATCGAGTTGGGACCCATTAACTTTTCCTATTTATGTAATAATCAATGCCCGTGCCAAATTTTAAGTTTCTAAGGCATTGGGAAGTGACAGATTTAGATAATGTACATAAAATTTCGACGCCAATTCTTTTGCGCTAGAATTGAATAATCGAGTTGGGACCCAATTACTTTTCCTATTTTGGAGATAATGTATGCTCGTGCCAAAATTCATGTTTTTTACGATATCGGGAAGTTGGAGAACTTTTGTCGAGTCAGTCAGTCAGTCAGTGAGGGCTTTCAGCTTTATATATATAGATACTAGCTGATATACCCGGCTTCGCCCGAGTTAATTTGGTACTGGAGTTTATCTGGTGTTCACACGGAAAATCTTCTGAAGTCATGGTTACTTTAGAGATACCGAGGAAAAACATGTGTTCACCATTTTGCATAGTTCTCTGCGTTACCCAGGAAACACCATGTGGAGGCAACCATGCGACGTTTCCTTTATATAAAATGACATCAGGAAGTGAGAGAATTAGATTCCATATGTAAAATTTGGACGCTAATTCTTTTGCACTTAGAATTGAATAATTGAGTTTGGATCCATTAACTTTTCCTATTTATGACCTAATCAATGCCCGTGCCAAATTTCAAGTTTCTATGACATCGGGAAGTGAGAGAATTAGATTTCGTACGTAAAATGCGGACGCTAATTCTTTTGCACTTAGAATTGAACAATCGAGGTGGGCCCCATTAACTTTTCCTATTTATGACGTAATCAATGCCCGTTCCAAATTTCATGTTTCTGTGACACCAAGAAGTGAGAGAATTAGATTCCGTACGTAAAATGTGGACGCTAATTCTTTTGCACTTAGAATTGAATAATCGAGTTGGGACCCATTAGCTTTTCCTATTTATGACATAATCAATGCTCGTGCCAAATTTCACGTTTCTATAACACTGGAAAGTGAGAAAAATAGATTCCGTACGTAAAATTCTGACGCTAATTCTTTTGCGCATCGAATTGAATAATCGATTTGGGACCTGTTAGTTTTTCCTATTTAGGACATATTCAATGCCCGTGCCAAATTTTAAGTTTGTATGTGAGAAAATTGGATTCCATACGTAAAATTTTGACGCTAATTCTTTTGCGCATAGAATTGAATAATCTAGTTGGGTCCCATTAACTTTTCCTATTTATGACATATTCAATGCCCGTGCCAAGTTTTAAGTTTCTATGACTTTGGTAAGTGAGAGATTTAGATTACGTACGTTAAATTTTGACGCCAATTCTTTTGCGCTAGAATTGAATAATCGAGTTGGGACCCAATTACTTTTCCTATTTTGGAGATAATCTATGCTCGTGCCAAAATTCATGTTTCTACGACATCGGGAAGTTGGAGAACTTTTGGCAAGTCAGTCAGTCAGTGAGTGAGTCAGTGAGGGCTTTTAGCTTTATATATATACTAGCTGATATACCCGGCTTCGCCCGAGTTAATTTGGTACTGTTGTGTATCTGGTGTTCACACGGAAAATCTTATGAAGTCGTTGTTACTTTAGAGATACTGAGGAAAAACATATGTTCACCATTTTGCATAGTTCTCTGCGTTACCCAGGAAACACCACGTGGAGGTAACCATGCAACATTTCCTTCATATAAAATGACATCAGGAAGTGAGAGAATTAGATTACGTACATAAAATTTGGACACTAATTCTTTTGTGCTTAGAATTGAATAATGGAGTTGGGACCCATTAACTTTTCATATTTATGACACAATCAATGCTTGTGCCAAATTTCATGTTTCTATGACATTGGGAAGTGAGAGATTTAGATTATGTACGTAAAATTTGGACACTAATTCTTTTGCGCATAGAATTGAATAATGGAGTTGGGACCCATTAGCTTTCTCTATTTATGACATAATCAATGCTCGTGCCAAATTTCCCGTTTCTATGACACCGGAAAGTGAAAAAATTACATTCCGCACATAAATTTCGACGCTAATTCTTTTGCGCATAGAATTGAATAATCGAGTTGGGACCCATTAGCTTTTCCTATTTATGACATAATCAATGCTCGTGCCAAATTTCCCGTTTCTATGACACCGGAAAGTGAGAAAATTACATTCCGCACGTAAAATTTGGACGCTAATTCTTTTGCGCATAGAATTGAATAATGGAGTTGGGACCCATTAGTTTTTCCTATTTATGACATAATCAATGCTCCTGCCAAATTTTCCGTTTCTATGACACCGGAAAGTGAGAAAATTAGATTCTGTACGTAAAATTTTGACGCTAATTCTTTTGCGCATAGAATTGAATAATGGAGTTGGGACCCATTAGCTTTTACTATTTATGACATAATCAATGCTGGTGCCAAATTTCCTGTTTCTATGACACCGGAAAGGGTATTCTGCACGTAAAATTTGGACGCTAATTTTTTTGTGCATAGAATTGAATAATCGAGTTGGGACCCATTAGCTTTTCCTATTTATGACATAATCAATGCTCGTGCCAAATTTCACGTTTCTATGACACCGGAAAGTGAAAAAATTACATTCCGCACGTAAAATTTGGACGCTAATTCTTTTGCGCATAAAATTGAATAATGGAGTTGGGACCCATTAGCTTTTCCTATTTATGACATAATCAATGCTCGTGCCAGATTTCCTGTTTCTATGACACCGGAAAGTGAAAAAATTACCTTCCGCACGTAAAATTTCGACGCCAATTCTTTTGCGCTAGAATTGAATAATCGAGTTGGGAATCATTAGCTTTTCCTATTTATGACATAATCAATGCTGGTGCCAAATTTCCTGTTTCTATGACACCGGAAAGTGAAAAAATTACCTTCCGCACGTAAAATTTCGACGCCAATTCTTTTGCGCTAGAATTGAATAATCGAGTTGGGAACCATTAGTTTTTCCTATTTATGACATAATCAATGCCTGTGCCAAATTTCCCATTTCTATTACACCGGAAAGTGAAAAAATTACATTCCGTACGTAAAATTTGGACGCTAATTCTTTTGGTCATAGAATTGAATAATTGAGTTGGGACCTATGAACTTTTCCTATTTATGACATAATCAATGCTCGTGCCAAATTTCCTGTTTCTATGACACCGGAAAGTGAGAAAATTAGATTCCGTACGTAAAATTTGGACGCTAATTCTTTTGCGCATAGAATTGAATAATCGAGTTGGGACCCATTAACTTTTCCTATTTATGTAATAATCAATGCCCGTGCCAAATTTTAAGTTTCTAAGGCATTGGGAAGTGACAGATTTAGATAATGTACATAAAATTTCGACGCCAATTCTTTTGCGCTAGAATTGAATAATCGAGTTGGGACCCAATTACTTTTCCTATTTTGGAGATAATGTATGCTCGTGCCAAAATTCATGTTTCTACGATATCGGGAAGTTGGAGAACTTTTGTCGAGTCAGTCAGTCAGTCAGTGAGGGCTTTCAGTTTTATATATATAGATACTAGCTGATATACCCGGCTTCGCCCGAGTTAATTTGGTACTGGAGTTTATCTGGTGTTCACACGGAAAATCTTCTGAAGTCATGGTTACTTTAGAGATACCGAGGAAAAACATGTGTTCACCATTTTGCATAGTTCTCTGCGTTACCCAGGAAACACCATGTGGAGGCAACCATGCGACGTTTCCTTTATATAAAATGACATCAGGAAGTGAGAGAATTAGATTCCATATGTAAAATTTGGACGCTAATTCTTTTGCACTTAGAATTGAATAATTGAGTTTGGATCCATTAACTTTTCCTATTTATGACGTAATCAATGCCCGTGCCAAATTTCAAGTTTCTATGACATCGGGAAGTGAGAGAATTAGATTTCGTACGTAAAATGTGGACGCTAATTCTTTTGCACTTAGAATCGAACAATCGAGGTGGGACCCATTAACTTTTCTTATTTATGACGTAATCAATGCCCGTTCCAAATTTCATGTTTCTGTGACACCAAGAAGTGAGAGAATTAGATTCCGTACGTAAAATGTGGACGCTAATTCTTTTGCACTTGGAATTGAATAATCGAGTTGGGACCCATTAGCTTTTCCTATTTATGACATAATCAATGCTCGTGCCAAATTTCACGTTTCTATGACACTGGAAAGTGAGAAAAATAGATTCCGTACGTAAAGTTCTGACGCTAATTCTTTTGCGCATAGAATTGAATAATCGATTTGGGACCTGTTAGTTATTCCTATTTAGGACATATTCAATGCCCGTGCCAAATTTTAGGTTTGTATGTGAGAAAATTGGATTCCATACGTAAAATTTTGACGCTAATTCTTTTGCGCATAGAATTGAATAATCTAGTTGGGTCCCATTAACTTTTCCTATTTATGACATATTCAATGCCCGTGCCAAGTTTTAAGTTTCTATGACTTTGGTAAGTGAGAGATTTAGATTACGTACGTTAAATTTTGACGCCAATTCTTTTGCGCTAGAATTGAATAATCGAGTTGGGACCCAATTACTTTTCCTATTTTGGAGATAATCTATGCTCGTGCCAAAATTCATGTTTCTACGACATCGGGAAGTTGGAGAACTTTTGGCAAGTCAGTCAGTCAGTGAGTGAGTCAGTGAGGGCTTTTAGCTTTATATATATACTAGCTGATATACCCGGCTTCGCCCGAGTTAATTTGGTACTGTTGTGTATCTGGTGTTCACACGGAAAATCTTATGAAGTCGTTGTTACTTTAGAGATACTGAGGAAAAACATATGTTCACCATTTTGCATAGTTCTCTGCGTTACCCAGGAAACACCACGTGGAGGTAACCATGCATCATTTCCTTCATATAAAATGACATCAGGAAGTGAGAGAATTAGATTACGTACATAAAATTTGGACACTAATTCTTTTGCGCTTAGAATTGAATAATGGAGTTGGGACCCATTAACTTTTCATATTTATGACACAATCAATGCTTGTGCCAAATTTCATGTTTCTATGACATTGGGAAGTGAGAGATTTAGATTATGTACGTAAAATTTGGACACTAATTCTTTTGCGCATAGAATTGAATAATGGAGTTGGGACCCATTAGCTTTCTCTATTTATGACATAATCAATGCTCGTGCCAAATTTCCCGTTTCTATGACACCGGAAAGTGAAAAAATTACATTCCGCACATAAATTTCGACGCTAATTCTTTTGCGCATAGAATTGAATAATCGAGTTGGGACCCATTAGCTTTTCCTATTTATGACATAATCAATGCTCGTGCCAAATTTCCCGTTTCTATGACACCGGAAAGTGAGAAAATTACATTCCGCACGTAAAATTTGGACGCTAATTTTTTTGTGCATAGAATTGAATAATCGAGTTGGGACCCATTAGCTTTTCCTATTTATGACATAATCAATGCTCGTGCCAAATTTCACGTTTCTATGACACCGGAAAGTGAAAAAATTACATTCTGTACGTAAAATTTCGACACCAATTTTTTTGCACTAGAATTGAATAATCGAGTTGGGACCCATTAGCTTTTCCTATTTATGACATAATCAATGCTCGTGCCAAATTTCCTGTTTCTATGACACCGGAAAGTGAAAAAATTACCTTCCGCACGTAAAATGTCGACGCCAATTCTTTTGCGCTAGAATTGAATAATCGAGTTGGGAACCATTAGCTTTTCCTATTTATGACATAATCAATGCTCTTGCCAAATTTCCTGTTTCTATGACACCGGAAAGTGAAAAAATTACATTCCGCACGTAAAATTTGGACGCTAATTCTTTTGCGCATAAAATTGAATAATGGAGTTGGGACCCATTAGCTTTTCCTATTTATGACATAATCAATGCTCGTGCCAAATTTCCTGTTTCTATGACACCGGAAAGTGAAAAAATTACCTTCCGCACGTAAAATTTCGACGCCAATTCTTTTGCGCTAGAATTGAATAATCGAGTTGGGAACCATTAGTTTTTCCTATTTATGACATAATCAATGCCTGTGCCAAATTTCCCATTTCTATGACACCGGAAAGTGAAAAAATTAGATTCCGTACGTAAAATTTGGACGCTAATTCTTTTGCGCATAGAATTGAATAATCGAGTTGGGACCCATTAACTTTTCCTATTTATGTAATAATCAATGCCCGTGCCAAATTTTAAGTTTCTAAGGCATTGGGAAGTGACAGATTTAGATAATGTACATAAAATTTCGACGCCAATTCTTTTGCGCTAGAATTGAATAATCGAGTTGGGACCCAATTACTTTTCCTATTTTGGAGATAATGTATGCTCGTGCCAAAATTCATGTTTTTTACGATATCGGGAAGTTGGAGAACTTTTGTCGAGTCAGTCAGTCAGTCAGTGAGGGCTTTCAGCTTTATATATATAGATACTAGCTGATATACCCGGCTTCGCCCGAGTTAATTTGGTACTGGAGTTTATCTGGTGTTCACACGGAAAATCTTCTGAAGTCATGGTTACTTTAGAGATACCGAGGAAAAACATGTGTTCACCATTTTGCATAGTTCTCTGCGTTACCCAGGAAACACCATGTGGAGGCAACCATGCGACGTTTCCTTTATATAAAATGACATCAGGAAGTGAGAGAATTAGATTCCATATGTAAAATTTGGACGCTAATTCTTTTGCACTTAGAATTGAATAATTGAGTTTGGATCCATTAACTTTTCCTATTTATGACCTAATCAATGCCCGTGCCAAATTTCAAGTTTCTATGACATCGGGAAGTGAGAGAATTAGATTTCGTACGTAAAATGCGGACGCTAATTCTTTTGCACTTAGAATTGAACAATCGAGGTGGGCCCCATTAACTTTTCCTATTTATGACGTAATCAATGCCCGTTCCAAATTTCATGTTTCTGTGACACCAAGAAGTGAGAGAATTAGATTCCGTACGTAAAATGTGGACGCTAATTCTTTTGCACTTAGAATTGAATAATCGAGTTGGGACCCATTAGCTTTTCCTATTTATGACATAATCAATGCTCGTGCCAAATTTCACGTTTCTATAACACTGGAAAGTGAGAAAAATAGATTCCGTACGTAAAATTCTGACGCTAATTCTTTTGCGCATCGAATTGAATAATCGATTTGGGACCTGTTAGTTTTTCCTATTTAGGACATATTCAATGCCCGTGCCAAATTTTAAGTTTGTATGTGAGAAAATTGGATTCCATACGTAAAATTTTGACGCTAATTCTTTTGCGCATAGAATTGAATAATCTAGTTGGGTCCCATTAACTTTTCCTATTTATGACATATTCAATGCCCGTGCCAAGTTTTAAGTTTCTATGACTTTGGTAAGTGAGAGATTTAGATTACGTACGTTAAATTTTGACGCCAATTCTTTTGCGCTAGAATTGAATAATCGAGTTGGGACCCAATTACTTTTCCTATTTTGGAGATAATCTATGCTCGTGCCAAAATTCATGTTTCTACGACATCGGGAAGTTGGAGAACTTTTGGCAAGTCAGTCAGTCAGTGAGTGAGTCAGTGAGGGCTTTTAGCTTTATATATATACTAGCTGATATACCCGGCTTCGCCCGAGTTAATTTGGTACTGTTGTGTATCTGGTGTTCACACGGAAAATCTTATGAAGTCGTTGTTACTTTAGAGATACTGAGGAAAAACATATGTTCACCATTTTGCATAGTTCTCTGCGTTACCCAGGAAACACCACGTGGAGGTAACCATGCAACATTTCCTTCATATAAAATGACATCAGGAAGTGAGAGAATTAGATTACGTACATAAAATTTGGACACTAATTCTTTTGTGCTTAGAATTGAATAATGGAGTTGGGACCCATTAACTTTTCATATTTATGACACAATCAATGCTTGTGCCAAATTTCATGTTTCTATGACATTGGGAAGTGAGAGATTTAGATTATGTACGTAAAATTTGGACACTAATTCTTTTGCGCATAGAATTGAATAATGGAGTTGGGACCCATTAGCTTTCTCTATTTATGACATAATCAATGCTCGTGCCAAATTTCCCGTTTCTATGACACCGGAAAGTGAAAAAATTACATTCCGCACATAAATTTCGACGCTAATTCTTTTGCGCATAGAATTGAATAATCGAGTTGGGACCCATTAGCTTTTCCTATTTATGACATAATCAATGCTCGTGCCAAATTTCCCGTTTCTATGACACCGGAAAGTGAGAAAATTACATTCCGCACGTAAAATTTGGACGCTAATTCTTTTGCGCATAGAATTGAATAATGGAGTTGGGACCCATTAGTTTTTCCTATTTATGACATAATCAATGCTCCTGCCAAATTTTCCGTTTCTATGACACCGGAAAGTGAGAAAATTAGATTCTGTACGTAAAATTTTGACGCTAATTCTTTTGCGCATAGAATTGAATAATGGAGTTGGGACCCATTAGCTTTTACTATTTATGACATAATCAATGCTGGTGCCAAATTTCCTGTTTCTATGACACCGGAAAGGGTATTCTGCACGTAAAATTTGGACGCTAATTTTTTTGTGCATAGAATTGAATAATCGAGTTGGGACCCATTAGCTTTTCCTATTTATGACATAATCAATGCTCGTGCCAAATTTCACGTTTCTATGACACCGGAAAGTGAAAAAATTACATTCCGCACGTAAAATTTGGACGCTAATTCTTTTGCGCATAAAATTGAATAATGGAGTTGGGACCCATTAGCTTTTCCTATTTATGACATAATCAATGCTCGTGCCAGATTTCCTGTTTCTATGACACCGGAAAGTGAAAAAATTACCTTCCGCACGTAAAATTTCGACGCCAATTCTTTTGCGCTAGAATTGAATAATCGAGTTGGGAATCATTAGCTTTTCCTATTTATGACATAATCAATGCTGGTGCCAAATTTCCTGTTTCTATGACACCGGAAAGTGAAAAAATTACCTTCCGCACGTAAAATTTCGACGCCAATTCTTTTGCGCTAGAATTGAATAATCGAGTTGGGAACCATTAGTTTTTCCTATTTATGACATAATCAATGCCTGTGCCAAATTTCCCATTTCTATTACACCGGAAAGTGAAAAAATTACATTCCGTACGTAAAATTTGGACGCTAATTCTTTTGGTCATAGAATTGAATAATTGAGTTGGGACCTATGAACTTTTCCTATTTATGACATAATCAATGCTCGTGCCAAATTTCCTGTTTCTATGACACCGGAAAGTGAGAAAATTAGATTCCGTACGTAAAATTTGGACGCTAATTCTTTTGCGCATAGAATTGAATAATCGAGTTGGGACCCATTAACTTTTCCTATTTATGTAATAATCAATGCCCGTGCCAAATTTTAAGTTTCTAAGGCATTGGGAAGTGACAGATTTAGATAATGTACATAAAATTTCGACGCCAATTCTTTTGCGCTAGAATTGAATAATCGAGTTGGGACCCAATTACTTTTCCTATTTTGGAGATAATGTATGCTCGTGCCAAAATTCATGTTTCTACGATATCGGGAAGTTGGAGAACTTTTGTCGAGTCAGTCAGTCAGTCAGTGAGGGCTTTCAGTTTTATATATATAGATACTAGCTGATATACCCGGCTTCGCCCGAGTTAATTTGGTACTGGAGTTTATCTGGTGTTCACACGGAAAATCTTCTGAAGTCATGGTTACTTTAGAGATACCGAGGAAAAACATGTGTTCACCATTTTGCATAGTTCTCTGCGTTACCCAGGAAACACCATGTGGAGGCAACCATGCGACGTTTCCTTTATATAAAATGACATCAGGAAGTGAGAGAATTAGATTCCATATGTAAAATTTGGACGCTAATTCTTTTGCACTTAGAATTGAATAATTGAGTTTGGATCCATTAACTTTTCCTATTTATGACGTAATCAATGCCCGTGCCAAATTTCAAGTTTCTATGACATCGGGAAGTGAGAGAATTAGATTTCGTACGTAAAATGTGGACGCTAATTCTTTTGCACTTAGAATCGAACAATCGAGGTGGGACCCATTAACTTTTCTTATTTATGACGTAATCAATGCCCGTTCCAAATTTCATGTTTCTGTGACACCAAGAAGTGAGAGAATTAGATTCCGTACGTAAAATGTGGACGCTAATTCTTTTGCACTTGGAATTGAATAATCGAGTTGGGACCCATTAGCTTTTCCTATTTATGACATAATCAATGCTCGTGCCAAATTTCACGTTTCTATGACACTGGAAAGTGAGAAAAATAGATTCCGTACGTAAAGTTCTGACGCTAATTCTTTTGCGCATAGAATTGAATAATCGATTTGGGACCTGTTAGTTATTCCTATTTAGGACATATTCAATGCCCGTGCCAAATTTTAGGTTTGTATGTGAGAAAATTGGATTCCATACGTAAAATTTTGACGCTAATTCTTTTGCGCATAGAATTGAATAATCTAGTTGGGTCCCATTAACTTTTCCTATTTATGACATATTCAATGCCCGTGCCAAGTTTTAAGTTTCTATGACTTTGGTAAGTGAGAGATTTAGATTACGTACGTTAAATTTTGACGCCAATTCTTTTGCGCTAGAATTGAATAATCGAGTTGGGACCCAATTACTTTTCCTATTTTGGAGATAATCTATGCTCGTGCCAAAATTCATGTTTCTACGACATCGGGAAGTTGGAGAACTTTTGGCAAGTCAGTCAGTCAGTGAGTGAGTCAGTGAGGGCTTTTAGCTTTATATATATACTAGCTGATATACCCGGCTTCGCCCGAGTTAATTTGGTACTGTTGTGTATCTGGTGTTCACACGGAAAATCTTATGAAGTCGTTGTTACTTTAGAGATACTGAGGAAAAACATATGTTCACCATTTTGCATAGTTCTCTGCGTTACCCAGGAAACACCACGTGGAGGTAACCATGCAACATTTCCTTCATATAAAATGACATCAGGAAGTGAGAGAATTAGATTACGTACATAAAATTTGGACACTAATTCTTTTGCGCTTAGAATTGAATAATGGAGTTGGGACCCATTAACTTTTCATATTTATGACACAATCAATGCTTGTGCCAAATTTCATGTTTCTATGACATTGGGAAGTGAGAGATTTAGATTATGTACGTAAAATTTGGACACTAATTCTTTTGCGCATAGAATTGAATAATGGAGTTGGGACCCATTAGCTTTCTCTATTTATGACATAATCAATGCTCGTGCCAAATTTCCCGTTTCTATGACACCGGAAAGTGAAAAAATTACATTCCGCACATAAATTTCGACGCTAATTCTTTTGCGCATAGAATTGAATAATCGAGTTGGGACCCATTAGCTTTTCCTATTTATGACATAATCAATGCTCGTGCCAAATTTCCCGTTTCTATGACACCGGAAAGTGAGAAAATTACATTCCGCACGTAAAATTTGGACGCTAATTTTTTTGTGCATAGAATTGAATAATCGAGTTGGGACCCATTAGCTTTTCCTATTTATGACATAATCAATGCTCGTGCCAAATTTCACGTTTCTATGACACCGGAAAGTGAAAAAATTACATTCTGTACGTAAAATTTCGACACCAATTTTTTTGCACTAGAATTGAATAATCGAGTTGGGACCCATTAGCTTTTCCAATTTATGACATAATCAATGCTCGTGCCAAATTTCCTGTTTCTATGACACCGGAAAGTGAAAAAATTACCTTCCGCACGTAAAATGTCGACGCCAATTCTTTTGCGCTAGAATTGAATAATCGAGTTGGGAACCATTAGCTTTTCCTATTTATGACATAATCAATGCTCTTGCCAAATTTCCTGTTTCTATGACACCGGAAAGTGAAAAAATTACATTCCGCACGTAAAATTTGGACGCTAATTCTTTTGCGCATAAAATTGAATAATGGAGTTGGGACCCATTAGCTTTTCCTATTTATGACATAATCAATGCTCGTGCCAAATTTCCTGTTTCTATGACACCGGAAAGTGAAAAAATTACCTTCCGCACGTAAAATTTCGACGCCAATTCTTTTGCGCTAGAATTGAATAATCGAGTTGGGAACCATTAGTTTTTCCTATTTATGACATAATCAATGCCTGTGCCAAATTTCCCATTTCTATGACACCGGAAAGTGAAAAAATTAGATTCCGTACGTAAAATTTGGACGCTAATTCTTTTGCGCATAGAATTGAATAATCGAGTTGGGACCCATTAACTTTTCCTATTTATGTAATAATCAATGCCCGTGCCAAATTTTAAGTTTCTAAGGCATTGGGAAGTGACAGATTTAGATAATGTACATAAAATTTCGACGCCAATTCTTTTGCGCTAGAATTGAATAATCGAGTTGGGACCCAATTACTTTTCCTATTTTGGAGATAATGTATGCTCGTGCCAAAATTCATGTTTTTTACGATATCGGGAAGTTGGAGAACTTTTGTCGAGTCAGTCAGTCAGTCAGTGAGGGCTTTCAGCTTTATATATATAGATACTAGCTGATATACCCGGCTTCGCCCGAGTTAATTTGGTACTGGAGTTTATCTGGTGTTCACACGGAAAATCTTCTGAAGTCATGGTTACTTTAGAGATACCGAGGAAAAACATGTGTTCACCATTTTGCATAGTTCTCTGCGTTACCCAGGAAACACCATGTGGAGGCAACCATGCGACGTTTCCTTTATATAAAATGACATCAGGAAGTGAGAGAATTAGATTCCATATGTAAAATTTGGACGCTAATTCTTTTGCACTTAGAATTGAATAATTGAGTTTGGATCCATTAACTTTTCCTATTTATGACCTAATCAATGCCCGTGCCAAATTTCAAGTTTCTATGACATCGGGAAGTGAGAGAATTAGATTTCGTACGTAAAATGCGGACGCTAATTCTTTTGCACTTAGAATTGAACAATCGAGGTGGGCCCCATTAACTTTTCCTATTTATGACGTAATCAATGCCCGTTCCAAATTTCATGTTTCTGTGACACCAAGAAGTGAGAGAATTAGATTCCGTACGTAAAATGTGGACGCTAATTCTTTTGCACTTAGAATTGAATAATCGAGTTGGGACCCATTAGCTTTTCCTATTTATGACATAATCAATGCTCGTGCCAAATTTCACGTTTCTATAACACTGGAAAGTGAGAAAAATAGATTCCGTACGTAAAATTCTGACGCTAATTCTTTTGCGCATCGAATTGAATAATCGATTTGGGACCTGTTAGTTTTTCCTATTTAGGACATATTCAATGCCCGTGCCAAATTTTAAGTTTGTATGTGAGAAAATTGGATTCCATACGTAAAATTTTGACGCTAATTCTTTTGCGCATAGAATTGAATAATCTAGTTGGGTCCCATTAACTTTTCCTATTTATGACATATTCAATGCCCGTGCCAAGTTTTAAGTTTCTATGACTTTGGTAAGTGAGAGATTTAGATTACGTACGTTAAATTTTGACGCCAATTCTTTTGCGCTAGAATTGAATAATCGAGTTGGGACCCAATTACTTTTCCTATTTTGGAGATAATCTATGCTCGTGCCAAAATTCATGTTTCTACGACATCGGGAAGTTGGAGAACTTTTGGCAAGTCAGTCAGTCAGTGAGTGAGTCAGTGAGGGCTTTTAGCTTTATATATATACTAGCTGATATACCCGGCTTCGCCCGAGTTAATTTGGTACTGTTGTGTATCTGGTGTTCACACGGAAAATCTTATGAAGTCGTTGTTACTTTAGAGATACTGAGGAAAAACATATGTTCACCATTTTGCATAGTTCTCTGCGTTACCCAGGAAACACCACGTGGAGGTAACCATGCAACATTTCCTTCATATAAAATGACATCAGGAAGTGAGAGAATTAGATTACGTACATAAAATTTGGACACTAATTCTTTTGCGCTTAGAATTGAATAATGGAGTTGGGACCCATTAACTTTTCATATTTATGACACAATCAATGCTTGTGCCAAATTTCATGTTTCTATGACATTGGGAAGTGAGAGATTTAGATTATGTACGTAAAATTTGGACACATTCTTTTGCGCATAGAATTGAATAATGGAGTTGGGACCCATTAGCTTTCTCTATTTATGACATAATCAATGCTCGTGCCAAATTTCCCGTTTCTATGACACCGGAAAGTGAAAAAATTACATTCCGCACATAAATTTCGACGCTAATTCTTTTGCGCATAGAATTGAATAATCGAGTTGGGACCCATTAGCTTTTCCTATTTATGACATAATCAATGCTCGTGCCAAATTTCCCGTTTCTATGACACCGGAAAGTGAGAAAATTACATTCCGCACGTAAAATTTGGACGCTAATTCTTTTGCGCATAGAATTGAATAATGGAGTTGGGACCCATTAGTTTTTCCTATTTATGACATAATCAATGCTCCTGCCAAATTTTCCGTTTCTATGACACCGGAAAGTGAGAAAATTAGATTCTGTACGTAAAATTTTGACGCTAATTCTTTTGCGCATAGAATTGAATAATGGAGTTGGGACCCATTAGTTTTTCCTATTTATGACATAATCAATGCTCCTGCCAAATTTTCCGTTTCTATGACACCGGAAAGTGAGAAAATTAGATTCCGTACGTAAAATGTGGACGCTAATTCTTTTGCACTTGGAATTGAATAATCGAGTTGGGACCCATTAGCTTTTCCTATTTATGACATAATCAATGCTCGTGCCAAATTTCACGTTTCTATAACACTGGAAAGTGAGAAAAATAGATTCCGTACGTAAAATTCTGACGCTAATTCTTTTGCGCATCGAATTGAATAATCGATTTGGGACCTGTTAGTTTTTCCTATTTAGGACATATTCAATGCCCGTGCCAAATTTTAAGTTTGTATGTGAGAAAATTGGATTCCATACGTAAAATTTTGACGCTAATTCTTTTGCGCATAGAATTGAATAATCTAGTTGGGTCCCATTAACTTTTCCTATTTATGACATATTCAATGCCCGTGCCAAGTTTTAAGTTTCTATGACTTTGGTAAGTGAGAGATTTAGATTACGTACGTTAAATTTTGACGCCAATTCTTTTGCGCTAGAATTGAATAATCGAGTTGGGACCCAATTACTTTTCCTATTTTGGAGATAATCTATGCTCGTGCCAAAATTCATGTTTCTACGACATCGGGAAGTTGGAGAACTTTTGGCAAGTCAGTCAGTCAGTGAGTGAGTCAGTGAGGGCTTTTAGCTTTATATATATACTAGCTGATATACCCGGCTTCGCCCGAGTTAATTTGGTACTGTTGTGTATCTGGTGTTCACACGGAAAATCTTATGAAGTCGTTGTTACTTTAGAGATACTGAGGAAAAACATATGTTCACCATTTTGCATAGTTCTCTGCGTTACCCAGGAAACACCACGTGGAGGTAACCATGCAACATTTCCTTCATATAAAATGACATCAGGAAGTGAGAGAATTAGATTACGTACATAAAATTTGGACACTAATTCTTTTGCGCTTAGAATTGAATAATGGAGTTGGGACCCATTAACTTTTCATATTTATGACACAATCAATGCTTGTGCCAAATTTCATGTTTCTATGACATTGGGAAGTGAGAGATTTAGATTATGTACGTAAAATTTGGACACTAATTCTTTTGCGCATAGAATTGAATAATGGAGTTGGGACCCATTAGCTTTCTCTATTTATGACATAATCAATGCTCGTGCCAAATTTCCCGTTTCTATGACACCGGAAAGTGAAAAAATTACATTCCGCACATAAATTTCGACGCTAATTCTTTTGCGCATAGAATTGAATAATCGAGTTGGGACCCATTAGCTTTTCCTATTTATGACATAATCAATGCTCGTGCCAAATTTCCCGTTTCTATGACACCGGAAAGTGAGAAAATTACATTCCGCACGTAAAATTTGGACGCTAATTCTTTTGCGCATAGAATTGAATAATGGAGTTGGGACCCATTAGTTTTTCCTATTTATGACATAATCAATGCTCCTGCCAAATTTTCCGTTTCTATGACACCGGAAAGTGAGAAAATTAGATTCTGTACGTAAAATTTTGACGCTAATTCTTTTGCGCATAGAATTGAATAATGGAGTTGGGACCCATTAGCTTTTACTATTTATGACATAATCAATGCTGGTGCCAAATTTCCTGTTTCTATGACACCGGAAAGGGTATTCTGCACGTAAAATTTGGACGCTAATTTTTTTGTGCATAGAATTGAATAATCGAGTTGGGACCCATTAGCTTTTCCTATTTATGACATAATCAATGCTCGTGCCAAATTTCACGTTTCTATGACACCGGAAAGTGAAAAAATTACATTCCGCACGTAAAATTTGGACGCTAATTCTTTTGCGCATAAAATTGAATAATGGAGTTGGGACCCATTAGCTTTTCCTATTTATGACATAATCAATGCTCGTGCCAGATTTCCTGTTTCTATGACACCGGAAAGTGAAAAAATTACCTTCCGCACGTAAAATTTCGACGCCAATTCTTTTGCGCTAGAATTGAATAATCGAGTTGGGAATCATTAGCTTTTCCTATTTATGACATAATCAATGCTGGTGCCAAATTTCCTGTTTCTATGACACCGGAAAGTGAAAAAATTACCTTCCGCACGTAAAATTTCGACGCCAATTCTTTTGCGCTAGAATTGAATAATCGAGTTGGGAACCATTAGTTTTTCCTATTTATGACATAATCAATGCCTGTGCCAAATTTCCCATTTCTATTACACCGGAAAGTGAAAAAATTACATTCCGTACGTAAAATTTGGACGCTAATTCTTTTGGTCATAGAATTGAATAATTGAGTTGGGACCTATGAACTTTTCCTATTTATGACATAATCAATGCTCGTGCCAAATTTCCTGTTTCTATGACACCGGAAAGTGAGAAAATTAGATTCCGTACGTAAAATTTGGACGCTAATTCTTTTGCGCATAGAATTGAATAATCGAGTTGGGACCCATTAACTTTTCCTATTTATGTAATAATCAATGCCCGTGCCAAATTTTAAGTTTCTAAGGCATTGGGAAGTGACAGATTTAGATAATGTACATAAAATTTCGACGCCAATTCTTTTGCGCTAGAATTGAATAATCGAGTTGGGACCCAATTACTTTTCCTATTTTGGAGATAATGTATGCTCGTGCCAAAATTCATGTTTCTACGATATCGGGAAGTTGGAGAACTTTTGTCGAGTCAGTCAGTCAGTCAGTGAGGGCTTTCAGTTTTATATATATAGATACTAGCTGATATACCCGGCTTCGCCCGAGTTAATTTGGTACTGGAGTTTATCTGGTGTTCACACGGAAAATCTTCTGAAGTCATGGTTACTTTAGAGATACCGAGGAAAAACATGTGTTCACCATTTTGCATAGTTCTCTGCGTTACCCAGGAAACACCATGTGGAGGCAACCATGCGACGTTTCCTTTATATAAAATGACATCAGGAAGTGAGAGAATTAGATTCCATATGTAAAATTTGGACGCTAATTCTTTTGCACTTAGAATTGAATAATTGAGTTTGGATCCATTAACTTTTCCTATTTATGACGTAATCAATGCCCGTGCCAAATTTCAAGTTTCTATGACATCGGGAAGTGAGAGAATTAGATTTCGTACGTAAAATGTGGACGCTAATTCTTTTGCACTTAGAATCGAACAATCGAGGTGGGACCCATTAACTTTTCTTATTTATGACGTAATCAATGCCCGTTCCAAATTTCATGTTTCTGTGACACCAAGAAGTGAGAGAATTAGATTCCGTACGTAAAATGTGGACGCTAATTCTTTTGCACTTGGAATTGAATAATCGAGTTGGGACCCATTAGCTTTTCCTATTTATGACATAATCAATGCTCGTGCCAAATTTCACGTTTCTATGACACTGGAAAGTGAGAAAAATAGATTCCGTACGTAAAGTTCTGACGCTAATTCTTTTGCGCATAGAATTGAATAATCGATTTGGGACCTGTTAGTTATTCCTATTTAGGACATATTCAATGCCCGTGCCAAATTTTAGGTTTGTATGTGAGAAAATTGGATTCCATACGTAAAATTTTGACGCTAATTCTTTTGCGCATAGAATTGAATAATCTAGTTGGGTCCCATTAACTTTTCCTATTTATGACATATTCAATGCCCGTGCCAAGTTTTAAGTTTCTATGACTTTGGTAAGTGAGAGATTTAGATTACGTACGTTAAATTTTGACGCCAATTCTTTTGCGCTAGAATTGAATAATCGAGTTGGGACCCAATTACTTTTCCTATTTTGGAGATAATCTATGCTCGTGCCAAAATTCATGTTTCTACGACATCGGGAAGTTGGAGAACTTTTGGCAAGTCAGTCAGTCAGTGAGTGAGTCAGTGAGGGCTTTTAGCTTTATATATATACTAGCTGATATACCCGGCTTCGCCCGAGTTAATTTGGTACTGTTGTGTATCTGGTGTTCACACGGAAAATCTTATGAAGTCGTTGTTACTTTAGAGATACTGAGGAAAAACATATGTTCACCATTTTGCATAGTTCTCTGCGTTACCCAGGAAACACCACGTGGAGGTAACCATGCAACATTTCCTTCATATAAAATGACATCAGGAAGTGAGAGAATTAGATTACGTACATAAAATTTGGACACTAATTCTTTTGCGCTTAGAATTGAATAATGGAGTTGGGACCCATTAACTTTTCATATTTATGACACAATCAATGCTTGTGCCAAATTTCATGTTTCTATGACATTGGGAAGTGAGAGATTTAGATTATGTACGTAAAATTTGGACACTAATTCTTTTGCGCATAGAATTGAATAATGGAGTTGGGACCCATTAGCTTTCTCTATTTATGACATAATCAATGCTCGTGCCAAATTTCCCGTTTCTATGACACCGGAAAGTGAAAAAATTACATTCCGCACATAAATTTCGACGCTAATTCTTTTGCGCATAGAATTGAATAATCGAGTTGGGACCCATTAGCTTTTCCTATTTATGACATAATCAATGCTCGTGCCAAATTTCCCGTTTCTATGACACCGGAAAGTGAGAAAATTACATTCCGCACGTAAAATTTGGACGCTAATTTTTTTGTGCATAGAATTGAATAATCGAGTTGGGACCCATTAGCTTTTCCTATTTATGACATAATCAATGCTCGTGCCAAATTTCACGTTTCTATGACACCGGAAAGTGAAAAAATTACATTCTGTACGTAAAATTTCGACACCAATTTTTTTGCACTAGAATTGAATAATCGAGTTGGGACCCATTAGCTTTTCCTATTTATGACATAATCAATGCTCGTGCCAAATTTCCTGTTTCTATGACACCGGAAAGTGAAAAAATTACCTTCCGCACGTAAAATGTCGACGCCAATTCTTTTGCGCTAGAATTGAATAATCGAGTTGGGAACCATTAGCTTTTCCTATTTATGACATAATCAATGCTCTTGCCAAATTTCCTGTTTCTATGACACCGGAAAGTGAAAAAATTACATTCCGCACGTAAAATTTGGACGCTAATTCTTTTGCGCATAAAATTGAATAATGGAGTTGGGACCCATTAGCTTTTCCTATTTATGACATAATCAATGCTCGTGCCAAATTTCCTGTTTCTATGACACCGGAAAGTGAAAAAATTACCTTCCGCACGTAAAATTTCGACGCCAATTCTTTTGCGCTAGAATTGAATAATCGAGTTGGGAACCATTAGTTTTTCCTATTTATGACATAATCAATGCCTGTGCCAAATTTCCCATTTCTATGACACCGGAAAGTGAAAAAATTAGATTCCGTACGTAAAATTTGGACGCTAATTCTTTTGCGCATAGAATTGAATAATCGAGTTGGGACCCATTAACTTTTCCTATTTATGTAATAATCAATGCCCGTGCCAAATTTTAAGTTTCTAAGGCATTGGGAAGTGACAGATTTAGATAATGTACATAAAATTTCGATGCCAATTCTTTTGCGCTAGAATTGAATAATCGAGTTGGGACCCAATTACTTTTCCTATTTTGGAGATAATGTATGCTCGTGCCAAAATTCATGTTTTTTACGATATCGGGAAGTTGGAGAACTTTTGTCGAGTCAGTCAGTCAGTCAGTGAGGGCTTTCAGCTTTATATATATAGATACTAGCTGATATACCCGGCTTCGCCCGAGTTAATTTGGTACTGGAGTTTATCTGGTGTTCACACGGAAAATCTTCTGAAGTCATGGTTACTTTAGAGATACCGAGGAAAAACATGTGTTCACCATTTTGCATAGTTCTCTGCGTTACCCAGGAAACACCATGTGGAGGCAACCATGCGACGTTTCCTTTATATAAAATGACATCAGGAAGTGAGAGAATTAGATTCCATATGTAAAATTTGGACGCTAATTCTTTTGCACTTAGAATTGAATAATTGAGTTTGGATCCATTAACTTTTCCTATTTATGACCTAATCAATGCCCGTGCCAAATTTCAAGTTTCTATGACATCGGGAAGTGAGAGAATTAGATTTCGTACGTAAAATGCGGACGCTAATTCTTTTGCACTTAGAATTGAACAATCGAGGTGGGCCCCATTAACTTTTCCTATTTATGACGTAATCAATGCCCGTTCCAAATTTCATGTTTCTGTGACACCAAGAAGTGAGAGAATTAGATTCCGTACGTAAAATGTGGACGCTAATTCTTTTGCACTTAGAATTGAATAATCGAGTTGGGACCCATTAGCTTTTCCTATTTATGACATAATCAATGCTCGTGCCAAATTTCACGTTTCTATAACACTGGAAAGTGAGAAAAATAGATTCCGTACGTAAAATTCTGACGCTAATTCTTTTGCGCATCGAATTGAATAATCGATTTGGGACCTGTTAGTTTTTCCTATTTAGGACATATTCAATGCCCGTGCCAAATTTTAAGTTTGTATGTGAGAAAATTGGATTCCATACGTAAAATTTTGACGCTAATTCTTTTGCGCATAGAATTGAATAATCTAGTTGGGTCCCATTAACTTTTCCTATTTATGACATATTCAATGCCCGTGCCAAGTTTTAAGTTTCTATGACTTTGGTAAGTGAGAGATTTAGATTACGTACGTTAAATTTTGACGCCAATTCTTTTGCGCTAGAATTGAATAATCGAGTTGGGACCCAATTACTTTTCCTATTTTGGAGATAATCTATGCTCATGCCAAAATTCATGTTTCTACGACATCGGGAAGTTGGAGAACTTTTGGCAAGTCAGTCAGTCAGTGAGTGAGTCAGTGAGGGCTTTTAGCTTTATATATATACTAGCTGATATACCCGGCTTCGCCCGAGTTAATTTGGTACTGTTGTGTATCTGGTGTTCACACGGAAAATCTTATGAAGTCGTTGTTACTTTAGAGATACTGAGGAAAAACATATGTTCACCATTTTGCATAGTTCTCTGCGTTACCCAGGAAACACCACGTGGAGGTAACCATGCAACATTTCCTTCATATAAAATGACATCAGGAAGTGAGAGAATTAGATTACGTACATAAAATTTGGACACTAATTCTTTTGCGCTTAGAATTGAATAATGGAGTTGGGACCCATTAACTTTTCATATTTATGACACAATCAATGCTTGTGCCAAATTTCATGTTTCTATGACATGGGGAAGTGAGAGATTTAGATTATGTACGTAAAATTTGGACACTAATTCTTTTGCGCATAGAATTGAATAATGGAGTTGGGACCCATTAGCTTTTCCTATTTATGACATAATCAATGCTCCTGCCATATTTTCCGTTTCTATGACACTGGAAAGTGAGAAAATTAGATTCTGTACGTAAAATTTTGATGCTAATTCTTTTGCGCATAGAATTGAATAATGGAGTTGGGACCCATTAGCTTTTACTATTTATGACATAATCAATGCTCGTGCCAAATTTCCTGTTTCTATGACACCGGAAAGGGTATTCTGCACGTAAAATTTGGACGCTAATTTTTTTGTGCATAGAATTGAATAATCGAGTTGGGACCCATTAAGCTTTTCCTATTTATGACATAATCAATGCTCGTGCCAAATTTCCTGTTTCTATGACACCGGAAAGTGAAAAAATTACCTTCCGCACGTAAAACTTCGACGCCAATTCTTTTGCGCTAGAATTGAATAATCGAGTTGGGAATCATTAGCTTTTCCTATTTATGACATAATCAATGCTGGTGCCAAATTTCCTGTTTCTATGACACCGGAAAGTGAAAAAATTACCTTCCGCACGTAAAATTTCGACGCCAATTCTTTTGCGCTAGAATTGAATAATCGAGTTGGGAACCATTAGTTTTTCCTATTTATGACATAATCAATGCCTGTGCCAAATTTCCCATTTCTATTACACCGGAAAGTGAAAAAATTACATTCCGTACATAAAATTTGGACGCTAATTCTTTTGGTCATAGAATTGAATAATTGAGTTGGGACCTATGAACTTTTCCTATTTATGACATAATCAATGCTCGTGCCAAATTTCCTGTTTCTATGACACCGGAAAGTGAGAAAATTAGATTCCGTACGTAAAATTTGGACGCTAATTCTTTTGCGCATAGAATTGAATAATCGAGTTGGGACCCATTAACTTTTCCTATGTATGTAATAATCAATGCCCGTGCCAAATTTTAAGTTTCTAAGGCATTGGGAAGTGACAGATTTAGATAATGTACATAAAATTTCGACGCCAATTCTTTTGCGCTAGAATTGAATAATCGAGTTGGGACCCAATTACTTTTCCTATTTTGGAGATAATGTATGCTCGTGCCAAAATTCATGTTTCTCCGATATCGGGAAGTTGGAGAACTTTTGTCGAGTCAGTCAGTCAGTCAGTGAGGGCTTTCAGCTTTATATATATAGATACTAGCTGATATACCCGGCTTCGCCCGAGTTAATTTGGTACTGGAGTTTATCTGGTGTTCACACGGAAAATCTTCTGAAGTCATGGTTACTTTAGAGATACCGAGGAAAAACATGTGTTCACCATTTTGCATAGTTCTCTGCGTTACCCAGGAAACACCATGTGGAGGCAACCATGCGACGTTTCCTTTATATAAAATGACATCAGGAAGTGAGAGAATTAGATTCCATATGTAAAATTTGGACGCTAATTCTTTTGCACTTAGAATTGAATAATTGAGTTTGGATCCATTAACTTTTCCTATTTATGACCTAATCAATGCCCGTGCCAAATTTCAAGTTTCTATGACATCGGGAAGTGAGAGAATTAGATTTCGTACGTAAAATGCGGACGCTAATTCTTTTGCACTTAGAATTGAACAATCGAGGTGGGCCCCATTAACTTTTCCTATTTATGACGTAATCAATGCCCGTTCCAAATTTCATGTTTCTGTGACACCAAGAAGTGAGAGAATTAGATTCCGTACGTAAAATGTGGACGCTAATTCTTTTGCACTTAGAATTGAATAATCGAGTTGGGACCCATTAGCTTTTCCTATTTATGACATAATCAATGCTCGTGCCAAATTTCACGTTTCTATAACACTGGAAAGTGAGAAAAATAGATTCCGTACGTAAAATTCTGACGCTAATTCTTTTGCGCATCGAATTGAATAATCGATTTGGGACCTGTTAGTTTTTCCTATTTAGGACATATTCAATGCCCGTGCCAAATTTTAAGTTTGTATGTGAGAAAATTGGATTCCATACGTAAAATTTTGACGCTAATTCTTTTGCGCATAGAATTGAATAATCTAGTTGGGTCCCATTAACTTTTCCTATTTATGACATATTCAATGCCCGTGCCAAGTTTTAAGTTTCTATGACTTTGGTAAGTGAGAGATTTAGATTACGTACGTTAAATTTTGACGCCAATTCTTTTGCGCTAGAATTGAATAATCGAGTTGGGACCCAATTACTTTTCCTATTTTGGAGATAATCTATGCTCGTGCCAAAATTCATGTTTCTACGACATCGGGAAGTTGGAGAACTTTTGGCAAGTCAGTCAGTCAGTGAGTGAGTCAGTGAGGGCTTTTAGCTTTATATATATACTAGCTGATATACCCGGCTTCGGCCGAGTTAATTTGGTACTGTTGTGTATCTGGTGTTCACACGGAAAATCTTATGAAGTCGTTGTTACTTTAGAGATACTGAGGAAAAACATATGTTCACCATTTTGCATAGTTCTCTGCGTTACCCAGGAAACACCACGTGGAGGTAACCATGCAACATTTCCTTCATATAAAATGACATCAGGAAGTGAGAGAATTAGATTACGTACATAAAATTTGGACACTAATTCTTTTGCGCTTAGAATTGAATAATGGAGTTGGGACCCATTAACTTTTCATATTTATGACACAATCAATGCTTGTGCCAAATTTCATGTTTCTATGACATGGGGAAGTGAGAGATTTAGATTATGTACGTAAAATTTGGACACTAATTCTTTTGCGCATAGAATTGAATAATGGAGTTGGGACCCATTAGCTTTTCCTATTTATGACATAATCAATGCTCCTGCCATATTTTCCGTTTCTATGACACCGGAAAGTGAGAAAATTAGATTCTGTACGTAAAATTTTGATGCTAATTCTTTTGCGCATAGAATTGAATAATGGAGTTGGGACCCATTAGCTTTTCCTATTTATGACATAATCAATGCTCGTGCCAAATTTCCTGTTTCTATGACACCGGAAAGGGTATTCTGCACGTAAAATTTGGACGCTAATTTTTTTGTGCATAGAATTGAATAATCGAGTTGGGACCCATTAGCTTTTCCTATTTATGACATAATCAATGCTCGTGCCAAATTTCACGTTTCTATGACACCGGAAAGTGAAAAAATTACATTCTGTACGTAAAATTTCGACACCAATTTTTTTGCACTAGAATTGAATAATCGAGTTGGGACCCATTAGCTTTTCCTATTTATGACATAATCAATGCTCGTGCCAAATTTCCTGTTTCTATGACACCGGAAAGTGAAAAAATTACCTTCCGCACGTAAAATGTCGACGCCAATTCTTTTGCGCTAGAATTGAATAATCGAGTTGGGAACCATTAGCTTTTCCTATTTATGACATAATCAATGCTCTTGCCAAATTTCCTGTTTCTATGACACCGGAAAGTGAAAAAATTACATTCCGCACGTAAAATTTGGACGCTAATTCTTTTGCGCATAAAATTGAATAATGGAGTTGGGACCCATTAGCTTTTCCTATTTATGACATAATCAATGCTCGTGCCAAATTTCCTGTTTCTATGACACCGGAAAGTGAAAAAATTACCTTCCGCACGTAAAATTTCGACGCCAATTCTTTTGCGCTAGAATTGAATAATCGAGTTGGGAACCATTAGTTTTTCCTATTTATGACATAATCAATGCCTGTGCCAAATTTCCCATTTCTATGACACCGGAAAGTGAAAAAATTAGATTCCGTACGTAAAATTTGGACGCTAATTCTTTTGCGCATAGAATTGAATAATCGAGTTGGGACCCATTAACTTTTCCTATTTATGTAATAATCAATGCCCGTGCCAAATTTTAAGTTTCTAAGGCATTGGGAAGTGACAGATTTAGATAATGTATATAAAATTTCGACGCCAATTCTTTTGCGCTAGAATTGAATAATCGAGTTGGGACCCAATTACTTTTCCTATTTTGGAGATAATGTATGCTCGTGCCAAAATTCATGTTTTTTACGATATCGGGAAGTTGGAGAACTTTTGTCGAGTCAGTCAGTCAGTCAGTGAGGGCTTTCAGCTTTATATATATAGATACTAGCTGATATACCCGGCTTCGCCCGAGTTAATTTGGTACTGGAGTTTATCTGGTGTTCACACGGAAAATCTTCTGAAGTCATGGTTACTTTAGAGATACCGAGGAAAAACATGTGTTCACCATTTTGCATAGTTCTCTGCGTTACCCAGGAAACACCATGTGGAGGCAACCATGCGACGTTTCCTTTATATAAAATGACATCAGGAAGTGAGAGAATTAGATTCCATATGTAAAATTTGGACGCTAATTCTTTTGCACTTAGAATTGAATAATTGAGTTTGGATCCATTAACTTTTCCTATTTATGACCTAATCAATGCCCGTGCCAAATTTCAAGTTTCTATGACATCGGGAAGTGAGAGAATTAGATTTCGTACGTAAAATGCGGACGCTAATTCTTTTGCACTTAGAATTGAACAATCGAGGTGGGCCCCATTAACTTTTCCTATTTATGACGTAATCAATGCCCGTTCCAAATTTCATGTTTCTGTGACACCAAGAAGTGAGAGAATTAGATTCCGTACGTAAAATGTGGACGCTAATTCTTTTGCACTTAGAATTGAATAATCGAGTTGGGACCCATTAGCTTTTCCTATTTATGACATAATCAATGCTCGTGCCAAATTTCACGTTTCTATAACACTGGAAAGTGAGAAAAATAGATTCCGTACGTAAAATTCTGACGCTAATTCTTTTGCGCATCGAATTGAATAATCGATTTGGGACCTGTTAGTTTTTCCTATTTAGGACATATTCAATGCCCGTGCCAAATTTTAAGTTTGTATGTGAGAAAATTGGATTCCATACGTAAAATTTTGACGCTAATTCTTTTGCGCATAGAATTGAATAATCTAGTTGGGTCCCATTAACTTTTCCTATTTATGACATATTCAATGCCCGTGCCAAGTTTTAAGTTTCTATGACTTTGGTAAGTGAGAGATTTAGATTACGTACGTTAAATTTTGACGCCAATTCTTTTGCGCTAGAATTGAATAATCGAGTTGGGACCCAATTACTTTTCCTATTTTGGAGATAATCTATGCTCGTGCCAAAATTCATGTTTCTACGACATCGGGAAGTTGGAGAACTTTTGGCAAGTCAGTCAGTCAGTGAGTGAGTCAGTGAGGGCTTTTAGCTTTATATATATACTAGCTGATATACCCGGCTTCGCCCGAGTTAATTTGGTACTGTTGTGTATCTGGTGTTCACACGGAAAATCTTATGAAGTCGTTGTTACTTTAGAGATACTGAGGAAAAACATATGTTCACCATTTTGCATAGTTCTCTGCGTTACCCAGGAAACACCACGTGGAGGTAACCATGCAACATTTCCTTCATATAAAATGACATCAGGAAGTGAGAGAATTAGATTACGTACATAAAATTTGGACACTAATTCTTTTGCGCTTAGAATTGAATAATGGAGTTGGGACCCATTAACTTTTCATATTTATGACACAATCAATGCTTGTGCCAAATTTCATGTTTCTATGACATTGGGAAGTGAGAGATTTAGATTATGTACGTAAAATTTGGACACTAATTCTTTTGCGCATAGAATTGAATAATGGAGTTGGGACCCATTAGCTTTCTCTATTTATGACATAATCAATGCTCGTGCCAAATTTCCCGTTTCTATGACACCGGAAAGTGAAAAAATTACATTCCGCACATAAATTTCGACGCTAATTCTTTTGCGCATAGAATTGAATAATCGAGTTGGGACCCATTAGCTTTTCCTATTTATGACATAATCAATGCTCGTGCCAAATTTCCCGTTTCTATGACACCGGAAAGTGAGAAAATTACATTCCGCACGTAAAATTTGGACGCTAATTCTTTTGCGCATAGAATTGAATAATGGAGTTGGGACCCATTAGTTTTTCCTATTTATGACATAATCAATGCTCCTGCCAAATTTTCCGTTTCTATGACACCGGAAAGTGAGAAAATTAGATTCTGTACGTAAAATTTTGACGCTAATTCTTTTGCGCATAGAATTGAATAATGGAGTTGGGACCCATTAGCTTTTACTATTTATGACATAATCAATGCTCGTGCCAAATTTCCTGTTTCTATGACACCGGAAAGGGTATTCTGCACGTAAAATTTGGACGCTAATTTTTTTGTGCATAGAATTGAATAATCGAGTTGGGACCCATTAGCTTTTCCTATTTATGACATAATCAATGCTCGTGCCAAATTTCACGTTTCTATGACACCGGAAAGTGAAAAAATTACATTCCGCACGTAAAATTTGGACGCTAATTCTTTTGCGCATAAAATTGAATAATGGAGTTGGGACCCATTAGCTTTTCCTATTTATGACATAATCAATGCTCGTGCCAGATTTCCTGTTTCTATGACACCGGAAAGTGAAAAAATTACCTTCCGCACGTAAAATTTCGACGCCAATTCTTTTGCGCTAGAATTGAATAATCGAGTTGGGAATCATTAGCTTTTCCTATTTATGACATAATCAATGCTGGTGCCAAATTTCCTGTTTCTATGACACCGGAAAGTGAAAAAATTACCTTCCGCACGTAAAATTTCGACGCCAATTCTTTTGCGCTAGAATTGAATAATCGAGTTGGGAACCATTAGTTTTTCCTATTTATGACATAATCAATGCCTGTGCCAAATTTCCCATTTCTATTACACCGGAAAGTGAAAAAATTACATTCCGTACGTAAAATTTGGACGCTAATTCTTTTGGTCATAGAATTGAATAATTGAGTTGGGACCTATGAACTTTTCCTATTTATGACATAATCAATGCTCGTGCCAAATTTCCTGTTTCTATGACACCGGAAAGTGAGAAAATTAGATTCCGTACGTAAAATTTGGACGCTAATTCTTTTGCGCATAGAATTGAATAATCGAGTTGGGACCCATTAACTTTTCCTATTTATGTAATAATCAATGCCCGTGCCAAATTTTAAGTTTCTAAGGCATTGGGAAGTGACAGATTTAGATAATGTACATAAAATTTTGACGCCAATTCTTTTGCGCTAGAATTGAATAATCGAGTTGGGACCCAATTACTTTTCCTATTTTGGAGATAATGTATGCTCGTGCCAAAATTCATGTTTCTACGATATCGGGAAGTTGGAGAACTTTTGTCGAGTCAGTCAGTCAGTCAGTGAGGGCTTTCAGTTTTATATATATAGATACTAGCTGATATACCCGGCTTCGCCCGAGTTAATTTGGTACTGGAGTTTATCTGGTGTTCACACGGAAAATCTTCTGAAGTCATGGTTACTTTAGAGATACCGAGGAAAAACATGTGTTCACCATTTTGCATAGTTCTCTGCGTTACCCAGGAAACACCATGTGGAGGCAACCATGCGACGTTTCCTTTATATAAAATGACATCAGGAAGTGAGAGAATTAGATTCCATATGTAAAATTTGGACGCTAATTCTTTTGCACTTAGAATTGAATAATTGAGTTTGGATCCATTAACTTTTCCTATTTATGATGTAATCAATGCCCGTGCCAAATTTCAAGTTTCTATGACATCGGGAAGTGAGAGAATTAGATTTCGTACGTAAAATGCGGACGCTAATTCTTTTGCACTTAGAATTGAACAATCGAGGTGGGCCCCATTAACTTTTCCTATTTATGACGTAATCAATGCCCGTTCCAAATTTCATGTTTCTGTGACACCAAGAAGTGAGAGAATTAGATTCCGTACGTAAAATGTGGACGCTAATTCTTTTGCACTTGGAATTGAATAATCGAGTTGGGACCCATTAGCTTTTCCTATTTATGACATAATCAATGCTCGTGCCAAATTTCACGTTTCTATGACACTGGAAAGTGAGAAAAATAGATTCCGTACGTAAAGTTCTGACGCTAATTCTTTTGCGCATAGAATTGAATAATCGATTTGGGACCTGTTAGTTATTCCTATTTAGGACATATTCAATGCCCGTGCCAAATTTTAGGTTTGTATGTGAGAAAATTGGATTCCATACGTAAAATTTTGACGCTAATTCTTTTGCGCATAGAATTGAATAATCTAGTTGGGTCCCATTAACTTTTCCTATTTATGACATATTCAATGCCCGTGCCAAGTTTTAAGTTTCTATGACTTTGGTAAGTGAGAGATTTAGATTACGTACGTTAAATTTTGACGCCAATTCTTTTGCGCTAGAATTGAATAATCGAGTTGGGACCCAATTACTTTTCCTATTTTGGAGATAATCTATGCTCGTGCCAAAATTCATGTTTCTACGACATCGGGAAGTTGGAGAACTTTTGGCAAGTCAGTCAGTCAGTGAGTGAGTCAGTGAGGGCTTTTAGCTTTATATATATACTAGCTGATATACCCGGCTTCGCCCGAGTTAATTTGGTACTGTTGTGTATCTGGTGTTCACACGGAAAATCTTATGAAGTCGTTGTTACTTTAGAGATACTGAGGAAAAACATATGTTCACCATTTTGCATAGTTCTCTGCGTTACCCAGGAAACACCACGTGGAGGTAACCATGCAACATTTCCTTCATATAAAATGACATCAGGAAGTGAGAGAATTAGATTACGTACATAAAATTTGGACACTAATTCTTTTGCGCTTAGAATTGAATAATGGAGTTGGGACCCATTAACTTTTCATATTTATGACACAATCAATGCTTGTGCCAAATTTCATGTTTCTATGACATTGGGAAGTGAGAGATTTAGATTATGTACGTAAAATTTGGACACTAATTCTTTTGCGCATAGAATTAAATAATGGAGTTGGGACCCATTAGCTTTCTCTATTTATGACATAATCAATGCTCGTGCCAAATTTCCCGTTTCTATGACACCGGAAAGTGAAAAAATTACATTCCGCACATAAATTTCGACGCTAATTCTTTTGCGCATAGAATTGAATAATCGAGTTGGGACCCATTAGCTTTTCCTATTTATGACATAATCAATGCTCCTGCCAAATTTCCCGTTTCTATGACACCGGAAAGTGAGAAAATTACATTCCGCACGTAAAATTTGGACGCTAATTCTTTTGCGCATAGAATTGAATAATGGAGTTGGGACCCATTAGTTTTTCCTATTTATGACATAATCAATGCTCCTGCCAAATTTTCCGTTTCTATGACACCGGAAAGTGAGAAAATTAGATTCTGTACGTAAAATTTTGACGCTAATTCTTTTGCGCATAGAATTGAATAATGGAGTTGGGACCCATTAGCTTTTACTATTTATGACATAATCAATGCTCGTGCCAAATTTCCTGTTTCTATGACACCGGAAAGGGTATTCTGCACGTAAAATTTGGACGCTAATTTTTTTGTGCATAGAATTGAATAATCGAGTTGGGACCCATTAGCTTTTCCTATTTATGACATAATCAATGCTCGTGCCAAATTTCACGTTTCTATGACACCGGAAAGTGAAAAAATTACATTCCGCACGTAAAATTTGGACGCTAATTCTTTTGCGCATAAAATTGAATAATGGAGTTGGGACCCATTAGCTTTTCCTATTTATGACATAATCAATGCTCGTGCCAGATTTCCTGTTTCTATGACACCGGAAAGTGAAAAAATTACCTTCCGCACGTAAAATTTCGACGCCAATTCTTTTGCGCTAGAATTGAATAATCGAGTTGGGAATCATTAGCTTTTCCTATTTATGACATAATCAATGCTGGTGCCAAATTTCCTGTTTCTATGACACCGGAAAGTGAAAAAATTACCTTCCGCACGTAAAATTTCGACGCCAATTCTTTTGCGCTAGAATTGAATAATCGAGTTGGGAACCATTAGTTTTTCCTATTTATGACATAATCAATGCCTGTGCCAAATTTCCCATTTCTATTACACCGGAAAGTGAAAAAATTACATTCCGTACGTAAAATTTGGACGCTAATTCTTTTGGTCATAGAATTGAATAATTGAGTTGGGACCTATGAACTTTTCCTATTTATGACATAATCAATGCTCGTGCCAAATTTCCTGTTTCTATGACACCGGAAAGTGAGAAAATTAGATTCCGTACGTAAAATTTGGACGCTAATTCTTTTGCGCATAGAATTGAATAATCGAGTTGGGACCCATTAACTTTTCCTATTTATGTAATAATCAATGCCCGTGCCAAATTTTAAGTTTCTAAGGCATTGGGAAGTGACAGATTTAGATAATGTACATAAAATTTCGACGCCAATTCTTTTGCGCTAGAATTGAATAATCGAGTTGGGACCCAATTACTTTTCCTATTTTGGAGATAATGTATGCTCGTGCCAAAATTCATGTTTCTACGATATCGGGAAGTTGGAGAACTTTTGTCGAGTCAGTCAGTCAGTCAGTGAGGGCTTTCAGTTTTATATATATAGATACTAGCTGATATACCCGGCTTCGCCCGAGTTAATTTGGTACTGGAGTTTATCTGGTGTTCACACGGAAAATCTTCTGAAGTCATGGTTACTTTAGAGATACCGAGGAAAAACATGTGTTCACCATTTTGCATAGTTCTCTGCGTTACCCAGGAAACACCATGTGGAGGCAACCATGCGACGTTTCCTTTATATAAAATGACATCAGGAAGTGAGAGAATTAGATTCCATATGTAAAATTTGGACGCTAATTCTTTTGCACTTAGAATTGAATAATTGAGTTTGGATCCATTAACTTTTCCTATTTATGACGTAATCAATGCCCGTGCCAAATTTCAAGTTTCTATGACATCGGGAAGTGAGAGAATTAGATTTCGTACGTAAAATGTGGACGCTAATTCTTTTGCACTTAGAATCGAACAATCGAGGTGGGACCCATTAACTTTTCTTATTTATGACGTAATCAATGCCCGTTCCAAATTTCATGTTTCTGTGACACCAAGAAGTGAGAGAATTAGATTCCGTACGTAAAATGTGGACGCTAATTCTTTTGCACTTGGAATTGAATAATCGAGTTGGGACCCATTAGCTTTTCCTATTTATGACATAATCAATGCTCGTGCCAAATTTCACGTTTCTATGACACTGGAAAGTGAGAAAAATAGATTCCGTACGTAAAGTTCTGACGCTAATTCTTTTGCGCATAGAATTGAATAATCGATTTGGGACCTGTTAGTTATTCCTATTTAGGACATATTCAATGCCCGTGCCAAATTTTAGGTTTGTATGTGAGAAAATTGGATTCCATACGTAAAATTTTGACGCTAATTCTTTTGCGCATAGAATTGAATAATCTAGTTGGGTCCCATTAACTTTTCCTATTTATGACATATTCAATGCCCGTGCCAAGTTTTAAGTTTCTATGACTTTGGTAAGTGAGAGATTTAGATTACGTACGTTAAATTTTGACGCCAATTCTTTTGCGCTAGAATTGAATAATCGAGTTGGGACCCAATTACTTTTCCTATTTTGGAGATAATCTATGCTCGTGCCAAAATTCATGTTTCTACGACATCGGGAAGTTGGAGAACTTTTGGCAAGTCAGTCAGTCAGTGAGTGAGTCAGTGAGGGCTTTTAGCTTTATATATATACTAGCTGATATACCCGGCTTCGCCCGAGTTAATTTGGTACTGTTGTGTATCTGGTGTTCACACGGAAAATCTTATGAAGTCGTTGTTACTTTAGAGATACTGAGGAAAAACATATGTTCACCATTTTGCATAGTTCTCTGCGTTACCCAGGAAACACCACGTGGAGGTAACCATGCAACATTTCCTTCATATAAAATGACATCAGGAAGTGAGAGAATTAGATTACGTACATAAAATTTGGACACTAATTCTTTTGCGCTTAGAATTGAATAATGGAGTTGGGACCCATTAACTTTTCATATTTATGACACAATCAATGCTTGTGCCAAATTTCATGTTTCTATGACATTGGGAAGTGAGAGATTTAGATTATGTACGTAAAATTTGGACACTAATTCTTTTGCGCATAGAATTGAATAATGGAGTTGGGACCCATTAGCTTTCTCTATTTATGACATAATCAATGCTCGTGCCAAATTTCCCGTTTCTATGACACCGGAAAGTGAAAAAATTACATTCCGCACATAAATTTCGACGCTAATTCTTTTGCGCATAGAATTGAATAATCGAGTTGGGACCCATTAGCTTTTCCTATTTATGACATAATCAATGCTCGTGCCAAATTTCCCGTTTCTATGACACCGGAAAGTGAGAAAATTACATTCCGCACGTAAAATTTGGACGCTAATTCTTTTGCGCATAGAATTGAATAATGGAGTTGGGACCCATTAGTTTTTCCTATTTATGACATAATCAATGCTCGTGCCAAATTTTCCGTTTCTATGACACCGGAAAGTGAGAAAATTAGATTCTGTACGTAAAATTTTGACGCTAATTCTTTTGCGCATAGAATTGAATAATGGAGTTGGGACCCATTAGCTTTTACTATTTATGACATAATCAATGCTCGTGCCAAATTTCCTGTTTCTATGACACCGGAAAGGGTATTCTGCACGTAAAATTTGGACGCTAATTTTTTTGTGCATAGAATTGAATAATCGAGTTGGGACCCATTAGCTTTTCCTATTTATGACATAATCAATGCTCGTGCCAAATTTCACATTTCTATGACACCGGAAAGTGAAAAAATTACATTCCGCACGTAAAATTTGGACGCTAATTCTTTTGCGCATAAAATTGAATAATGGAGTTGGGACCCATTAGCTTTTCCTATTTATGACATAATCAATGCTCGTGCCAGATTTCCTGTTTCTATGACACCGGAAAGTGAAAAAATTACCTTCCGCACGTAAAATTTCGACGCCAATTCTTTTGCGCTAGAATTGAATAATCGAGTTGGGAATCATTAGCTTTTCCTATTTATGACATAATCAATGCTGGTGCCAAATTTCCTGTTTCTATGACACCGGAAAGTGAAAAAATTACCTTCCGCACGTAAAATTTCGACGCCAATTCTTTTGCGCTAGAATTGAATAATCGAGTTGGGAACCATTAGTTTTTCCTATTTATGACATAATCAATGCCTGTGCCAAATTTCCCATTTCTATTACACCGGAAAGTGAAAAAATTACATTCCGTACGTAAAATTTGGACGCTAATTCTTTTGGTCATAGAATTGAATAATTGAGTTGGGACCTATGAACTTTTCCTATTTATGACATAATCAATGCTCGTGCCAAATTTCCTGTTTCTATGACACCGGAAAGTGAGAAAATTAGATTCCGTACGTAAAATTTGGACGCTAATTCTTTTGCGCATAGAATTGAATAATCGAGTTGGGACCCATTAACTTTTCCTATTTATGTAATAATCAATGCCCGTGCCAAATTTTAAGTTTCTAAGGCATTGGGAAGTGACAGATTTAGATAATGTACATAAAATTTCGACGCCAATTCTTTTGCGCTAGAATTGAATAATCGAGTTGGGACCCAATTACTTTTCCTATTTTGGAGATAATGTATGCTCGTGCCAAAATTCATGTTTCTACGATATCGGGAAGTTGGAGAACTTTTGTCGAGTCAGTCAGTCAGTCAGTGAGGGCTTTCAGTTTTATATATATAGATACTAGCTGATATACCCGGCTTCGCCCGAGTTAATTTGGTACTGGAGTTTATCTGGTGTTCACATGGAAAATCTTCTGAAGTCATGGTTACTTTAGAGATACCGAGGAAAAACATGTGTTCACCATTTTGCATAGTTCTCTGCGTTACCCAGGAAACACCATGTGGAGGCAACCATGCGACGTTTCCTTTATATAAAATGACATCAGGAAGTGAGAGAATTAGATTCCATATGTAAAATTTGGACGCTAATTCTTTTGCACTTAGAATTGAATAATTGAGTTTGGATCCATTAACTTTTCCTATTTATGACGTAATCAATGCCCGTGCCAAATTTCAAGTTTCTATGACATCGGGAAGTGAGAGAATTAGATTTCGTACGTAAAATGTGGACGCTAATTCTTTTGCACTTAGAATCGAACAATCGAGGTGGGACCCATTAACTTTTCTTATTTATGACGTAATCAATGCCCGTTCCAAATTTCATGTTTCTGTGACACCAAGAAGTGAGAGAATTAGATTCCGTACGTAAAATGTGGACGCTAATTCTTTTGCACTTGGAATTGAATAATCGAGTTGGGACCCATTAGCTTTTCCTATTTATGACATAATCAATGCTCGTGCCAAATTTCACGTTTCTATGACACTGGAAAGTGAGAAAAATAGATTCCGTACGTAAAGTTCTGACGCTAATTCTTTTGCGCATAGAATTGAATAATCGATTTGGGACCTGTTAGTTATTCCTATTTAGGACATATTCAATGCCCGTGCCAAATTTTAGGTTTGTATGTGAGAAAATTGGATTCCATACGTAAAATTTTGACGCTAATTCTTTTGCGCATAGAATTGAATAATCTAGTTGGGTCCCATTAACTTTTCCTATTTATGACATATTCAATGCCCGTGCCAAGTTTTAAGTTTCTATGACTTTGGTAAGTGAGAGATTTAGATTACGTACGTTAAATTTTGACGCCAATTCTTTTGCGCTAGAATTGAATAATCGAGTTGGGACCCAATTACTTTTCCTATTTTGGAGATAATCTATGCTCGTGCCAAAATTCATGTTTCTACGACATCGGGAAGTTGGAGAACTTTTGGCAAGTCAGTCAGTCAGTGAGTGAGTCAGTGAGGGCTTTTAGCTTTATATATATACTAGCTGATATACCCGGCTTCGCCCGAGTTAATTTGGTACTGTTGTGTATCTGGTGTTCACACGGAAAATCTTATGAAGTCGTTGTTACTTTAGAGATACTGAGGAAAAACATATGTTCACCATTTTGCATAGTTCTCTGCGTTACCCAGGAAACACCACGTGGAGGTAACCATGCAACATTTCCTTCATATAAAATGACATCAGGAAGTGAGAGAATTAGATTACGTACATAAAATTTGGACACTAATTCTTTTGCGCTTAGAATTGAATAATGGAGTTGGGACCCATTAACTTTTCATATTTATGACACAATCAATGCTTGTGCCAAATTTCATGTTTCTATGACATTGGGAAGTGAGAGATTTAGATTATGTACGTAAAATTTGGACACTAATTCTTTTGCGCATAGAATTGAATAATGGAGTTGGGACCCATTAGCTTTCTCTATTTATGACATAATCAATGCTCGTGCCAAATTTCCCGTTTCTATGACACCGGAAAGTGAGAAAATTACATTCCGCACGTAAAATTTGGACGCTAATTCTTTTGCGCATAGAATTGAATAATGGAGTTGGGACCCATTAGCTTTTCCTATTTATGACATAATCAATGCTCCTGCCAAATTTTCCGTTTCTATGACACCGGAAAGTGAGAAAATTAGATTCTGTACGTAAAATTTTGACGCTAATTCTTTTGCGCATAGAATTGAATAATGGAGTTGGGACCCATTAGCTTTTACTATTTATGACATAATCAATGCTCGTGCCAAATTTCCTGTTTCTATGACACCGGAAAGGGTATTCTGCACGTAAAATTTGAAGCTAATTTTTTTGTGCATAGAATTGAATAATCGAGTTGGGACCCATTAGCTTTTCCTATTTATGACATAATCAATGCTCGTGCCAAATTTCCTGTTTCTATGACACCAGAAAGTGAGAAAATTACATTCCGCACGTAAAATTTGGACGCTAATTCTTTTGTGCATAGAATTGAATAATGGAGTTGGGACCCATTAGCTTTTCCTATTTATGACATAATCAATGCTCCTGCCAAATTTTCCGTTTCTATGACACCGGAAAGTGAGAAAATTAGATTCTGTACGTAAAATTTTGACGCTAATTCTTTTGCGCATAGAATTGAATAATGGAGTTGGGACCCATTAGCTTTTCCTATTTATGACATAATCAATGCTCGTGCCAAATTTCCTGTTTCTATGACACCGGAAAGGGTATTCTGCACGTAAAATTTGGACGCTAATTTTTTTGTGCATAGAATTGAATAATCGAGTTGGGACCCATTAGCTTTTCCTATTTATGACATAATCAATGCTCGTGCCAAATTTCCTGTTTCTATGACACCGGAAAGTGAAAAAATTACCTTCCGCACGTAAAATTTCGACGCCAATTCTTTTGCGCTAGAATTGAATAATCGAGTTGGGAACCATTAGTTTTTCCTATTTATGACATAATCAATGGCTGTGCCAAATTTCCCATTTCTATTACACCGGAAAGTGAAAAAATTACATTCCGTACGTAAAATTTGGACGCTAATTCTTTTGGTCATAGAATTGAATAATTGAGTTGGGACCTATGAACTTTTCCTATTTATGACATAATCAATGCTCGTGCCAAATTTCCTGTTTCTATGACACCGGAAAGTGAGAAAATTAGATTCCGTACGTAAAATTTGGACGCTAATTCTTTTGCGCATAGAATTGAATAATCGAGTTGGGACCCATTAGCCTTTCCTATTTATGTAATAATCAATGCCCGTGCCAAATTTTAAGTTTCTAAGGCATTGGGAAGTGACAGATTTAGATTATGTACGTAAAATTTCGACGCCAATTCTTTTGCGCTAGAATTGAATAATCGAGTTGGGACCCAATTACTTTTCCTATTTTGGAGATAATGTATGCTCGTGCCAAAATTCATGTTTCTACGATATCGGGAAGTTGGAGAACTTTTGTCGAGTTAGTCAGTCAGTCAGTGAGGGCTTTCAGTTTTATATATATATAGATACTAGCTGATATACCCGGCTTCGCCCGAGTTAATTTGGTACTGGAGTTTATCTGGTGTTCACACGGAAAATCTTCTGAAGTCATGGTTACTTTAGAGATACCGAGGAAAAACATGTGTTCACCATTTTGCATAGTTCTCTGCGTTACCCAGGAAACACCATGTGGAGGCAACCATGCGACGTTTCCTTTATATAAAATGACATCAGGAAGTGAGAGAATTAGATTCCATATGTAAAATTTGGACGCTAATTCTTTTGCACTTAGAATTGAATAATCGAGTTTGGATCCATTAACTTTTCCAATTTATGACATAATCAATGCTCGTGCCAAATTTCAAGTTTCTATGACATCGGGAAGTGAGAGAATTAGATTTCGTACATAAAATGTGGACGCTAATTCTTTTGCATTTAGAATTGAACAATCGAGGTGGGACCCATTAACTTTTCCTATTTATGACGTAATCAATGCCCGTTCCAGATTTCATGTTTCTATGACACCAAGAAGTGAGAGAATTAGATTCCGTATGTAAAATTTGGACGCTAGTTCTTTTGCGCTAGAATTGAATAATCGAGTTGGGACCCATTAACTTTTCCTATTTATGACATATTCAATGCTTATGGCAAATTTCATGTTTCTATGACATTGGAAAGTGAGAGATTTAGAATATGTACGTAAAATTTCAACGCTAATTCTTTTGTGCTAGAATTAAATAATGGAGTTGGGACCCATTACCTTTTCCTATTTATGACATAATCAATGCTCATGGCAAATTTCATGTTTCTACGACAACGGGAAGTGAGAGAATTAGATTCCGTACGTAAAATTTGGACGCTAATTCTTTTGCGCTTAGAATTGAATAATCGAGTTGGGACCCATTAGCTTTTCCTATTTATGACATAATCAATGCTCCTGCCAAATTTTCCGTTTCTATGACACCGGAAAGTGAGAAAATTAGATTCTGTACGTAAAATTTTGACGCTAATTCTTTTGCGCATAGAATTGAATAATGGAGTTGGGACCCATTAGCTTTTCCTATTTATGACATAATCAATGCTCGTGCCAAATTTCACGTTTTTATGACACCGGAAAGTGAGAAAATTACATTCCGTACGTAAAATTTGGACGCTAATTCTTTTGCGCTTAGAATTGAATAATCGAGTTGGGACTCATTAACTTTTCATATTTATGACACAATCAATGCCCGTGCCAAATTTCATGTTTGTATGACACCAGAAAGTGAGAAAATTACATTCCGTACGTAAAATTTGGACGCTAATTCTTTTGCGCGTATATATTTAAATAATCGAGTTGGGACCCATTAGCTTTTCCTATTTATGACATAATTAATCCTCGTGCCAAATTTCGAGTTTCTATAACTCCGGGAAGTTAGAGAATTAGATTCCGTACGTAAAATTTGTACGCTAATTCTTTTGCGCATAGTATTGATTAATCGAGTTGGGACCCATTAACTTTTCCTATTTATGACATAATCAATCCCCCTGCCAAATTTTAAGTTTCTATGGCATTGGGAAGTGACAGATTTAGATTATGTACGTAAAATTTCGACGCCAATTCTTTTCCTATTTTGGAGATAATCTATGCTTGTGCCAAATTTCATGTTTCTACGACATCGGGAAGTTGGAGTACCTTTGGCAAGTCAGTCAGTCAGTCAGTGAGTGAGTCAGTGAGGGCTTTCGTCTTTTTATATATAGATAATAAATCTTAAGTTTTAAAGAGTCAGTGCAGTGAAGGCAGCAGTTTCAGCTTTAGATCATTTCGATGTCTGTTATATTACAGAACCTAAAGTGTGAGTTGAAATCAGGCTCTATTATCGTCTCTCCTCAGTCCTGTATATCAATGCTGCCACATAGGTCATTCACAAAAAAAGCTGCAGCTCAAAGCAGATACTTTGTGGGGAAGACATGTTCCATTTTTTATATCGTACAATTTTTTGGGTATTGCCTATTTATACAAAAACTATATCTTTATAAGGGGCCATAATCCAATTTTTCCTATAGATTTCCAATTCCTCTTTTTCCCATCACACCACGATGTAAAGTCAGTATATTTACAGCTGCATGTCTGCACTCCTATTAACCCCAAATTTCACACAAAAAAAGGTTGCGTCCTTTGGCTTATGGGAACAATTAACAAATACAGCTGATTTGCAGTCTCCACTATGACGAGTGTTCTCCTCATAAATATAGCGAATATGTCATGTTCTGGGCTCTTTAGGCAGTGCCTGATTGCCCAAATACTCAGGCCACCCATCTTGCTAAAATGCTGTTTGAATCTTTTTTTTTTTTTTTTAGCCCACAGACTTAGTATTCTGCCCTTTAACCTCTCTAATGTCTATAACAGCAGTCCCCTAATATACAAGCAGAAGCTACCCTTGTTCTTTCCAATTTTATCTGACCTTAGCAATGTAATATCCAGTTTTGAATTTACATTATTAAAATAATACTGACAATGCGTTTAGTAGTGATGAATGTTTTAGTTTTCTATAGAACCTGTTTTAATGTTTGTCAATACAACGCTGAAGTCCTTCACATGGTAGAGCAGGTGGATGATTTTCTGTATTGCAGCTCATGTAAACGGAGGTACTTCTGGTACAGGTCCTTAAAGTGTTATCCTTTACTTACGTAGAGAATCCCTTTCATAGTGGCTGTGTATTAACGTCCCCCCTATGATCTCCCTGGCATCCACTTTGGCAAGCTGTCTGGGCTTTAAAAGCAACAAATTGCAAGTATTACAAGTGCCCTGGGAGTGCTGCCTCTTAAGCAGTGATTAGCAGCTGGCATTTTACCCTGTTTAAAAAGCTTGGCACAGGCAAGTTGGGCAGCATGTTGTTCGTTGACATTTCAGCTAACCCCTTTTGTGCCACCTTTATCTTTTGAGTATACTGTAAGTTTAATATGCAATCTAGGTTTCAGGGGTAGTCCTCTGCAAGCAATATATGTAGGTATAATTTGTGCCTGTTAGCGTTTTAGTTTTACACCTTAAGATTGTTTGATCATCTACAGCTGAATATGCTTTCTACTTGCTACTTAGATATATATTTTGTACATTCAGGGATATGAGGAAATTAGAAAAAGACTAAGGCCTCCTGCACACGTGCGGAAATTCCGCGGTGGGATTAGAAAACGCAATCCTAGGCAGACGGACGTGATTGGTCCGCGTGAAAATACACGTGTAAAACAAATCGCAGCATGCTCTATTTCTGTGCGGGTCTCGCAGAGGCCCCCACAGAAATTTCTCTCCCGGCGCCCCAGCTCCGCTCTGCACATGCGCCGGCTGGCCGGAGCTGCAGGAGAGGTAAGCGCCGCACTGCTCCCTGCAGGGGCTCGGGTCGTCTGCAGGCAGCCTAAAGGTGAAGATTGGACGTGCCTGTTTTCAATGGGACAGTGAATTTGTTTTTTTCAACAGGGTGCCAGTTGCAGGTCCCTTTGCTATGTCATTGCTGAATGAAATATAAGCACTCGGTTGCCATATACTTAAAGGGGTTGTCCCGAGAAAGCAAGTGGGGGTAAGCACTTCTGTATGGCCATATTAATGCACTTTGTAATATACATCGTGCATTAAATATGAGCCATACAGAAGTTATTCACTCACTTGTCTCCGTCCTCGCGCTGTCTCTGCATCCCCGTCGCCATGGTGCCGTCTAATTTCTTCCTCAGCAGTCTGTTTTAGAGGCGCTTGCGCAGTCTGTACTCTTCCCGCTGTGAACGAGCTGCTCCAGCGTGCCCGCGCGATACAGCTCGTCTGCGCATGCGCAGATGAGCTATCACTGCACGGGAGCGCGCAGGGGCGGCCATTCAGCTCCCGGCCTCCCTTTAAATACAGGTAAAGGAGCAGTCAAGGCTTTCACCTAGAACCAGCAGCAGCCAGCCGGGACCATCAGCCAGCAGCCGCCATCAATACGGGACCAGCAGCCGGGAGCCTTACGGGACCAGCAGCCGGGAGCCTTACGGGACCAGCAGCCGGGAGCCTTATGGGACCAGCAGCCGGGAGCCATACGGGACCAGCAGCCGCCAGCCGGGACGAACATGCAAAATAAACACTGCAGTCTCGATAGCAGCACACAGCAGGAAAAAAAAACACCGCAGCACATGGCAGGCACTATAAAAATGTCAGACACATACGAACACATACCAATATATGCATGCACAATAAATTTTTCAAGCACAGGCTCACTGCAGAAGGCAATGATCCTGTGCTAATAAAAGCATGAAAGAGTATTGCAGAAAGGTGCGCTTACCTGCGCTTCTGTGTGGTCAAGAGAAGGGAGAAACAGCTGTTTGCTGTATTCTCCGGCAGACTCCACCTCCCGCTGTGAAGCGTTCTGCCGACCAGCCAATGGGGTGGCTGGATCGGCGTTTCATTCATTTACAAGTGCACGCCTCCACCGATGACGTCAGTCACCTGCTCACGTGACCGGTGTGGGGGGTCAAAACACAGACCATTGAGCTAATGCTGTCTGCCTCCAAATTGGTTTCAGGGTTGAGTACTCAGACGACACAAATGGTCAGCCACATGCACGATGGGAATGCCATGAGTGAAGTGAAGTTTATTCAAAGAATTACAGATGATATAGAAAAAGGTTTGCTGACGTATTGATTTGATTACTGCGCATGCCCAAGGCTACATAACATCTGCAGATTTTTAATTAGCATTACACATCTTTCAAAGGAGTCTCCTACATGAACAATGCATCAATGTCCGGTGACACCTGTAACAAAAACAAAACATTCCCGGACGCTTCTTCTAGAAGGGAGTGAACTTTCTCAAGGGAAAAGAAGGCATGAGAGATAAAACTGATAAGGCATATGTGAACATATTCAAGCCCAATTATTATAATTGGGACATCTTTCTAGGTAAAAGGTGAAATTAATACAGATACATGTGTTGAAGCAAAACAAGCAAAGAGATACAAAATGGAGTCGCTGTAGTCTATTATTAAGCGTCAGCCCTTACACGTATAAGCTTAAACCTTTAGCAAAAGAAGACGCAAATTATAAACACATAAGTATTCTGTGAAATACACTTATCAATTTAAAAGGCATAAACGTGAATTAACCCCTCACATTCCCCCGTTTTGGACATGGGGTCAAGACAAGTATGACTCCTAGTCCATAAACACGTGATTCATATCGGCGAAAAGAAAGCTTTTTCAGTACATTTAGAAATACATGAAATTATAACCTTAATTGCTCTATAAATGCATAATAAAATCATCACAACTTGTAATATACTTTGTAGAATCCCCATAAACCAACCTACTAAACCAGAAAACCAATTTGCAGGGTTCAAAGAACTAAATGTGTTACCCCACCAGCTATCTCTGGTTTCTGAGTTTTCATTTGTCCATGCAAACAGTTCTTTTGACGGAACATGAACAGCCAAGAAAGGAAAACCAGTGGCACCAGGTGTGTGTACAAGTCCAACAGTACTTGGTGGTGTCTAACAAGGTGGTTTTGGGCATTGTCCCTTTGCACCCTCTCACAAGGGCGAAGCATGGAGTGAGGAGTCCAAAAGTCCATCAATAAACAAAATGTCCTTCATTTTTCCTTTTCATGGGGGGACAAAGGTAGGGCGTGAAAAGTCCATTAGTCCTAAAACAAACAACAATTCCTTCAACCTTTACCACAGTAGGTGCGATCAGCAGGACTCGATAGGGCCCCTCGAGTCTGGGCTCTAGAGATTTCCGGACAAGCCTCTTTACGACCACCCAATTTCCAGGTAGTAGGGAATGAGATCCCTCTAGGTTGTCTGGGCCTGGAATGGGAGAAAAAGACTAGATTCTGGGTTACCATTAGTTGGTCACACAGGTGCTTTACACTTCCGGCTACTATGTCATAGCCCTGCTGCAGGACCTGTGGATGATACAGCCCCAATCTTGGCATAAAGCCAAACAACACTTCCTTTAACTTAAGCGTACCATTTAGTCTTTTAACTTTGTCTAAACTCTGCAGGTGTGAAGTGTGTACCTTTGTTTGAGTCAATCACTTCCGGTACCTCGTACCTGCAGGTTACCTCATTCATCAGCTCCTGCGCGATTACCTGCTTATTTACTTTGGTAACAGGGTAGGTCTCCGACCTGGAAAGACATCAACAACAACAAGCACGTATTCATACTTCCCAACAAGTGGGAGCTGAGTGTAGTCAATTTGCAATCCCTGAAATGGGTAGAGTGGTCTAGGCAAGTGTTATGTGGCAAATTTACTTCTGCCCTGTTGCTTACGGCAAAGATCATGCAAAATTGGACAAGTGATGATGCAGCAACTACAGGAAACCCAGGAGCCACTCGTCCTTGTTCAAGCGTCGACATCATTGCTGCTTTGAACGGGGTGCTGGATGAGGCAAGCATCGCCACCATGCTGAAGGAGGTGCTAGAAGGCCTGGAGTACCTGCATAAGAACGGCCAGATCCTCAGGGATGTTAAGGCTGGAAACATCCTCCTGGGTGAAGACGGTTCCGTGCAGATCGCAGATTTCAGCGTCAGTGCGTTTCTAGCCACAGGAGGCAACATTATCAGGAATAAAGTCAGAAAGACCCTCGTGGGCACGCCATGCCGGACGGCACCGGAGGCGACGGAGCAGACCAGAGGACACGACCTCAAGGCGGACTTCTGGACCCCCGATAGGTGTGTCTTTCCGTGCATTCGCTGAGCCATCATGGGGCACAGGGACCGTGGTGGGCAAGTTCTGTTGACTGTTCGCCATTCACCGTCCCATTTCTGCTGCTCCCCTATTTAGTCCATTTGTCTTTTTCTTCATTGCTGGCTTGTAACTGTAAAGTCTTTAGCATATCAAAGTCCAAAGTTTGTATCAAAGTCCAAGTTCATATCAAAGTCCAAAGTTATTGTTAAATTCTTCTTTTCTTCTTCTCTTCCACGGCTTAAGGGCCGCTGCCTTTGCTGTGTAATCTGTGATGGCGTTGCCTCTTGTTTCTCTGCTGTAGGAATTGGTGTGAGCTTTCCACTTTGTCACCGCTGCACCATTCTTAACAAGCTGTCTGGCCTTCCATGTTAGGCCGTAGTCATGAGCTATGCCAAATGCATACCGGGAGTCAGTGTAAATGTTTGCCATCTTACCTTCTACCACTCCACATGCCTCAGTGAGGGCCTGTAACTCTGCTTCCTGTCCTGGGACATGCGGAGGCATTCTGCTTTTAGGACATCTTGTCGCGTGACCACTGCATATCCAGCGTGGAGTCGTCAATTACCCTGGTACCATCTACAAAAACAACTCAGAATATGCATTATTAACAAGGGCTTTATTATGGCCACCTGTTCTGGCAACATGATGGCTTCCATTAGTAAACCTACAGCTTTTCTATTCTTGATGGAGGAAACACAAAAGGCTTAGTGATGCATTGAGGTAACTATTTGGGTCAGGAGTACATAAAAAAAAAGTAAATCATCAACATATTACAAGAGGGTGGTGCCCTCGGGAATTGGCCAGACGTCTAATATCAGCTTCATGCATCTGGTAAACTGGTTTTGGGCTATTCTGTGCCCCTTATGGCAGCACTGTCCAACAGTACTGCTTTCCTCTGAAAATAAATGCAAAAAAATACTGACAGTCTGGCTGGCCCTTTAAACTCTTTCTCTTTAACGGGGAACAAAAGGGGTATTGGCTGGGAAGACACATTTCTTAAGGGCTTTAAGTTAACATAAAGAAGAGACAGTGTCTGCAATTGCATCTTCCTGGACATGTGCCAGGGGGTACTGACGGACCAAGGGGGCTAAGAGCTTGGTCCTCTGCGTACGTAAAAGTGTGGACGGGTAGAGGTGTCGCTTGGTCTGCTGCCATCCGACATAAGGTCGGGTGACTTTCAGACCCGGGGTGTATACGAGCCTCACCGGACAGGTGAAGTTTGATACAACCTCCCAAGGGTCCCATCACGCAATTCTCAATATGCTTTCAGGACCTTCCAGCATAAGGAAGCGAGTGAGGTATCGTGACCCTTTAAACATTACCTCAAGCGGTTCAGTTTCTGCCAGCTGAATTGGCACTTCTGAAACCCCTTGCACCAATTACCGCTAGACAATCAGGCTGGTATTCTATTCAAATAGATCATAACCTTGTTGTAAGAAGGAAAAGAAAAAAATTTAAAAATTTAAAAATAGCTGACCTGCAATACCTAGATCACCTATATCTTCTCTCCCCCCCCTTTTGAACTAGGGTACTTAATTAGAAGGATAACCGAGTTCAAGGTAGTAGAAGAATGACAAGAGCACATTGTAGCTGGATTTGACGGGCCAGAAATAAGTGCTTGGGTTGCACTTGCGTGTATATGCTCCGGATGTCATGGGGGGGGGGGGTGAGGACCACTAGGGGGGAGTTGGTTCAAGACCAACTCCGAAGATTTGTTAACCATTGCCTGTACTGCTGCCACCGCACAAACACATGAGGGAGCTCCTCATGCCACTGGATACAGCTTAGTAGCATCCAGGTGGCCGTGGTTGTCCCCTGTGCTTTTGTGTCAATACTGTCGTCCCCTGGCCAGAAAATTCCGTACAGAAAAGAATAAAGGATAAAGTGTAAAAGGGTGAGAAATGAGCTTCAGGGGTGAGAGAGAAAAAAAGAATGATTGAAAACAAAGTGGACCCATGGGCGGCAGTATGAAAACAAAGCCCAGAAAGGTGCGGAGTTTGGCAGCAGGTGTAAGTACAGGTATGGCCGTCCGAACGTTTCTTCTATAGAGCATTCTCAGAAACAGTATAATTGTGACTTGTTGGCAGGCTTCCAAATTATCAGCACACAGCGCCTACATCACACATTAACTCTCATCCGTTCATGCAGTCAAGTCTCATTCAAATATTAGTAAGAGTTCACACAGGACGTAACGCGTATGATGCAACTGTCCTCATCTTGCAAACAAATGCATTCAATCACTTCCACCCCACTGTCTGTAATACCAGAGAAGTATACCACACTAATATTTCCCATAAAAGGAACACACATTTAGCAATTATGCACACGTCCGACCAGTTACAGAACTGACATTTACACAAAGAACAGCAAAACTAATATTCACTGGATTCATTACGGGTTTTATTCTATTCAAGCAAGCAGGGTTACTGGTCCAGTGTTCTCCGCTCTAATCTTTGGCCTTGAGAGGCACGCATTCCTTCTCTGTAAACTCTCACTATACCCACCTTTCGGAGACAAGGGGGGGCTTGCAGCTGCGGCTTTTCACAAGAAGCACACATTAACCCTTTACCTCTCTCTAATCTTCCATTTCCAAAACCATACAATTCACACAATACATTCAACGTCTGTCTTTCTTCTCTGACTTTGAATTTTTCATCTCTCTCTGGAACAGAACAATCTTATATTTTTGGAAAACAGCCAGAATATCCAGGCTCCAAACCACAGCAATCATTAACAACAACAAGAGAAAACTAATATTTCTCTGCACTGACTATCAAACCCAGACGGCAGAGGAATAGTCAAACACATAAAAGAAAGGACAAAACGTATAGATTACATAACATGAAGACATACAGACAATATTGGTTATTTGACACATAATTATCCACAGATTCTACATGAACTTGCTTTATGTCCCAAAGGAACACAAACTATAGAAGAATTCCCCTTTTTTTTTCTTCTGATAATTACCGTATCTACACGTGCCTTACTCCATCTATCTAACATACGTTACCCAACTTTTTGGCTTATCTCTGAATCTTTCTGAGACTTGTGGGTCTCAGATTCCCAAAATTCTAACTTGCTTTGTCTGTCCTTTGTTATTTCTCTAACTTGCTTTTCTCAACAACTTGCTAGATTATCTATGGGGTCTGTCCCGGAGCTGAAGCTTCTCCTCCTGGTTGCTATAGTATTTGACCGCCACTGCGGGGCGCTCCTCATCCATAGCAAACCCTACTGCCTTTTTATACAAGTCTCCGGGCTTGGCTTGTCGCCAATCAGGGGTGCATGCTTTTATTTTATCTGCCAATGATGGGCCAATGCCTTGCATGAACGCTTCACACATCATTGGGTAGTACACTTCATCTGCACAGAGGGTGAGACCCATGTCTCTAGCCTTTGTTTCTAGTCTGCCAAAATAGCATTCAACGGTTTCATTCTTTCCCCGTCTGCACATAGTTAAAGCTGTTTGTTTTCGTAAAGGGTTTTGTTGTCCGCACCTGGGACAATGCCAATAAGGTTTTTCTCTTCGGGGCTCTTGTGGCGGATTTGCAGCAGTACAACTCTGACACTCAGGAAGAATTCCAGAGCTGTTTGCGGTTGGTAAGATCGGGTGCATTCTGGCTGGATTAGGCATCGGGGGTGCATACACAAGTATGCCCTCATTCCACGGTTCACAATCCCACCGTTCTACATTTACCTTTCTACTATATTTGATTATGGCCTCTATTCCTTTTTCTAGACCGGCGTCTTTGATAGCTTTCATGTGTTTTGTTCCGTACTGCCGCCAGAACTCATAGTTAAAAGTTCCTGCTCTTTTAAGCCCTATCAGCTTGTTCTCTTTACGGGCTTGCTTATAACTGTCCTCCCCCTCTCTCTCCCTAATTATACTAATAATTGGACTTGCCATTTTTGATTTACCCAATCACAGAGTAGCGGCTAAATCTGGCGGTCACAATGACCTTTTAGTCCCTTCTGCCATATCGCGACTGGCAGGACACGAATGTTTACTATGGACTTGATGTCCGCTGTTTCTACCTCAGTCCTTCGGGTAGATCAGGACAGTCCCTTCTGTCAGGTACGCGGCTGACAGGGCACGTATGCTTCCTTATTAGTAGACTTTTTTATGGAGGGAGAGGAGACCACGGCTCACCTCTATACGCGGCTTTTGTAATCTTATAACTAGAGATGAGCGAGCACCAAAATGCTCGGGTGCTCGTTACTCGGGACGAATTTATCGCGATGCTCGAGGGTTCGTTTCGAGTAACGAACCCCATTGAAGTCAATGGGCGACCGGAGCATTTTTGTATTTCGCCGCTGCTCGCTAAGGTTTTCATGTGTGAAAATCTAGGCAATTCAAGAAAGTGATGGGAACGACACAGAAACGGATAGGGCAGGCGAGGGGCTACATGTTGGGCTGCATCTCAAGTTCACAGGTCCCACTATTAAGCCACAATACCGGCAAGAGTGGGGCCCCCCCCTCCCAACAACTTTTACTTCTGAAAAGCCCTCATTAGCATGGCATACCTTAGCTAAGCACCACACTAGCTACAACAAAGCACAATCACTGCCTGCATGACACTCCGCTGCCACTTCTCCTGGGTTACATGCTGCCCAACCCTCCTCCCCCCTGCACGACACAGTGTCCACAGTGCACACCAAACTGTCCCTGCGCAGCCTTCAGCTGCCCTCATGCCACACCACCCTCATGTCTATTTATAAGTGCGTCTGCCATGAGGAGGAACTGCAGGCACACACTGCAGAGGGTTGGCACGGCTAGGCAGCGACCCTCTTTAAAAGTGGTGGGGCGATAGCCCACAATGCTGTACAGAAGCAATGAGAAATCCAATCCTGTGCCACCTCCATCAGGAGCTGCACACGTGGGCATAGCAATGGGGAACCTATGTGCCACACACTATTCATTCTGCCAAGGTGTCTGTATGCCCCAGTCAGACTGGTAATATGTACCTTAACAGTAACCGCGTTGGTGGTAATGTGATGGTGACTGCGGACCTAGTAGCACGGTTGTATTTTGTTGGTTTTCGGAATGTGGCCAGGATTAAGTGGGCCGTGGCGGGGGGATGGTGGGGGGGCTCTCTTGTTGTGTCGGTAAAGGTGAAATTCTTGGACTGCCACCAGACGAACCAATGCAAAGGCATTTGCCAAGAATGTTTTCATTGTTGGAGGAGGAGGGGGATGTTTTTGAGGCACTATGTGTCCTCTCCACGTGTCCGTGGTTATATGCACCTTAACAGTAACTGCGTTGGTGGGAAATGGCCTCGCCGCCGTCATGTCTTTGGGAAGCCTCTGTTTCCACACCCCAGAGACATACCATTAGCAGCGGTATAGGCAGAGCCCAGAATTCGTAACATTTCAGCCGTAGCATTAGGACAGGCCCCACTAACATATCACTAGCAGCATTATACGGGGAGCACAGTATTAGTTCCATTTCAGTAATAGTAGCACTCAAGACAGGCCCCAGTAACAATTCCGAAGCAGCAGTATAGGAGGAGCATAGTCTAAGTTCCATTTAAGTAATAGTAGCAGCCAACACAGGCCCCAGGAACAATTCCGAAGCAGCAGTATAGTGGGAGCGCAGTCTTAGTTCCATTTCAGTAGCTGCAGTATAGCCAAGGCCCAAGTTACATTTATGTAGCTAAAGTGTAGGCCAACCCCACACCCCTTTCTGTACCATGAGTGCAGGCGAAGAACATAGAAATTGCTATGATTACACTGTAGGTGAGGGCCCAAAAAAATTGGTGTACCAACAGTACTAATGTACCTCAGTAAAAATTGGCCATGCCCAACCAAGATGGCAGGTGAAACCCATTAATCGCTTTGGTTAATGTGGCTTAAGTGGTAACTAGGCCTGGAGGCAGCCCAGTTTAACGAAAAATTGGTTCAAGTTAAAGTTCCAACGCTTTTAAGAGCATTGAAACGTATAAAAAATTTTTAGAAAAATTATATGAGTGAGCCTTGTGGCCCTAAGAAAAATTGCCCGTTCAGCGTGATTACGTGAGGTTTCAGGAGGATGAGCAGGAGGAGGAGGAGGAATATTATACACAGATTGATGAAGCAGAAATGTCCCCGTTTTGGATGGTGAGAGAGAAGTATGCTTCCATCCGCGGGTGCAGCCTACGTGTTGCTTAGGTATCGCTGCTGTCCGCTGGTGGAGAAGAGAAGTCTGGGGAAATCCAGGCTTTGTTCATCTTGATGAGTGTTAGCCTGTCGGCACTGTCGGTTGACAGGCGGGTACACTTATCTGTGATGATTCCCCCAGCCGCACTAAACACCCTCTCTGACAAGACGCTAGACGCAGGACAAGCAAGCACCTCCAGGGCATACAGCGCTAGTTCAGGCCACGTGTCCAGCTTCGACACCCAGTAGTTGTAGGTGGCAGAGGCGTCACGGAGGACGGTCGTGCGATCGGCTACGTACTTCCTCACCATCCTTTTACAGTGCTCCCGCCAACTCAGCCTTGACTGGGGAGCAGTGACACAGTCTTGCTGGGGAGCCATAAAGCTGTCCAGGCCCTTAAAGACTGTTGCACTGCCTGGGCTGTACATGCTGCTCGATCTCCGCACCTCCCCTGCTACCTGGTCCTCGGAACTGCGCCTTCTGCCACTAGCGCTGTCGGGGGGGAATTTTACCATCAGCTTGTCCGCAAGGGTCCTGTGGTATAGCAACACTCTTGAACCCCTTTCCTCTTCGGGAATGAGAGTGGGAAGGTTCTCCTTATAGCGTGGGTCGAGCAGTGTGTACACCCAGTAATCCGTAGTGGCCAGAATGCGTGTAACGCGAGGGTCACGAGAAAGGCATCCTAACATGAAGTCAGCCATGTGTGCCAGGGTACCTGTACGCAACACATGGCTGTCTTCACTAGGAAGATCACTTTCAGGATCCTCCTCCTCCTCCTCCTCCTCCTCAGGCCATACACGCTGAAATGATGACAGGCAAGCAGCATGGGTACCGTCAGCAGTGGGTCAAGCTGTCTCTTCCCCCTCCTCCTCATCCTCCTCATGCTCCTCCTCCTCCTCCTGAACGCGCTGAGATATAGACAGGAGGGTGCTCTGACTATCCAGCGACATACTGTCTTCCCCCGGCTCTGTTTCCGAGCGCAAAGCGGCTGCCTTTATGGTTTGCAGGGAACTTCTCAAGATGCATAGCAGGGGAATGGTGACGCTAATGATTGCAGCATCGCCGCTCACCACCTGGGTAGACTGCTCAAAGTTTCGAAGGACCTGGCAGATGTCTGCCAACCAGGCCCACTCTTCTGAAAAGAATTGAGGAGGCTGACTCCCACTGCGCCGCCCATGTTGGAGTTGGTATTCCACTATAGCTCTACGCTGCTCATAGAGCCTAGCCAACATGTGGAGCGTAGAGTTCCACCGTGTGGGCACGTCGCACAGCAGTCGGTGCACTGGCAGATTAAACCGATGTTGCAGGGTGCGCAGGGTGGCAGCGTCCGTGTGGGACTTGCGGAAATGTGCGCAGAGCCGGCGCACCTTTACGAGCAGGTCTGACAACCGTGGGTAGCTTTTCAGAAAGCGCTGAACCACCAAATTAAAGACATGGGCCAGGCATGGCATGTGCGTGAGGCTGCCGAGCTGCAGAGCCGCCACCAGGTTACGGCCGTTGTCACACACGACCATGCCCGGTTGGAGGCTCAGCGGCGCAAGCCAACGGTCGGTCTGCTCTGTCAGACCCTGCAGCAGTTCGTGGGCCGTGTGCCTCCTATCTCCTAAGCTGAGTAGTTTCAGCACGGCCTGCTGACGCTTGCCCACCGCTGTGCTGCCACGCCGCGCGACACCGACTGCTGGCGACGTCCTGCTGCTGCTGACACATCTAGATTGCGAGACAGAGGTTGAGGAGGAGGAGGAGGGTGCTTTAGTGGAGGAAGCATACACCGCCGAACATACCACCACCGAGCTGGGGCCCGCAATTCTGGGGGTGGGTAGGACGTGAGCGGTCCCAGGCTCTGACTCTGTCCCAGCCTCCACTAAATTCACCCAATGTGCCGTCAGGGAGATGTAGTGGCCCTGCCCGCCTGTGCTTGTCCACGTGTCCGTAGTTAAGTGGACCTTGCCACTAACCGCATTGGTGAGGGCGCGTACAATGTTGCGGGAGACGTGGTCGTGCAGGGCTGGGACGGCACATCGGGAAAAGTAGTGGCGACTGGGAACTGAGTAGCGCGGGGCCGCCGCCGCCATCATAGCTTTGAAAGCCTCCGTTTCCACAACCCTATACGGCAGCATCTCAAGGCTGATAAATTTGGCTATGTGGAAGGTTAACGATTGAGCGTGCGGGTGCGTGGCGGCGTACTTGCGCTTGCGCTCCAACACTTGCGCTAGCGACGGCTGGACTGTGCGGTGCGAGACATTGGTGGATGGGGCCGAGGACAGCGGAGGTGAGGGTGTGGGTGCAGGCCATGAGACGGTAGTGCCTGTGTCCTGAGAGGGGGGTTGGATCTCAGTGGCAGGTTGGGGCACAGGGGGAGAGGCAGCGGTGCAAACCGGAGGCGGTGAACGGCCTTCGTCCCGCCTTGTGGGGTGCTTGGCCATCATATGTCTGCGCATGCTGGTGGTGGTGAGGCTGTTGGTGGTGGCTCCCCAGCTGATCTTGGCGCGACAAAGGTTGCACACCACTGTTCGTCGGTCGTCAGGCGTCTCTGTGAAAAACTGCCAGACCTTAGAGCACCTCGGCCTCTGCAGGGTGGCATGGCGCGAGGGTGCGCTTTGGGAAACAGTTGGTGGATTATTCGGTCTGGCCCTGCCTCCACCCCTGGCCACCGCACTGCCTCTTGCAACCTGCCCTGTTGCTGCCCTTGCCTGCCCCTCTGAAGACCTGTCCTGAGTAGGCGTTGCAGACCAGGTGGGGTCAGTCACCTCATCGTCCTGCTGCTCTTCCTCCGAATCCTCTGTGCGCTCCTCCCTCGGACTTACTGCCCTTACTACTACCTCACTGCAAGACAACTGTGTCTCATCGTCATCGTCCTCCTCACCCACTGAAAGGTCTTGAGACAGTTGCCGGAAGTCCCCAGCCTCATCCCCCGGACCCCGGGAACTTTCCAATGGTTGTGCATCAGTGACGATAAACTCCTCTGGTGGGAGAGGAACCACTGCTGCCCAATCTGAGCAGGGGCCCGAGAACAGTTCCTGGGAGTCTTTCCGCTCCTGAGCATGTGTCATTGTAGTGGAGTGAGGAGGCTGGGAGGAAGGAGGAGCAGCAGACAGAGGATTCGGATTTGCAGCACTGGACGGCGCAGAACTCTGGGTGGATGATAGCTTGCTCGAAGCACTTTCTGCCATCCACGACAGGACCTGCTCACACTGCTCATTTTCTAATAAAGGTCTCCCGCGTGGACCCATTAATTGGGCGATGAATGTGGGGACGCCAGAAACGTGCCTCTCTCCTAATCGCGCAGCAGTCGGCTGCGACACACCTGGATCAGGAGCTCGGCCTGTGCCCACACCCTCACTTGGGCCTACGCGTCCTCGGCCGTGTCCACGTCCTCTAGGCCTACCCCTACCCCTCAGCATGCTGTATTACCAGTGATTTCCAAGCCAGGAAAGAAATTGGCGCAAGCCTGCAGCCAAAATAGAATTTTTTCCCTTGTTTTTCAAAGGACAAGCCACACTGCGTGTATTCAATGAATACTACTAAGTTTAATAACTGTGCTGTGGCCCTGCAAATGTGTCACAGAACTGCAGTGATGCAAAGTTATTCGCTACAGCAGATCAGGGATTTCCCATGCAGGAAAAAAATTGGCGCAAGCCTGCAGGCAAAATAGAATTTTTTCCCTTGTTTTTCAAAGGACAAGCCACACTGCGTGTATTCAATGAATACTACTAAGTTTAATAACTGTGTTGTGGCCCTGCAAATGTGTCAGAGAACTGCAGTGATGCAAAGTTATTCGCTACAGCAGATCGGGGATTTCCCATGCAGGAAAAAAATTGGCGCAAGCCTGCAGTAAAACGTAGCTGGCTGCGTCTGATTTTTTTTAACGTTCTGCACGCAGCACACACGTACCCAGAGCCCTGAGGACTGTCAGAGGCAGGCGAAATAGAATTTTTTCCCTTGTTTTTCAAAGGAAAAGCCACACTGCGTCTATTCAATGAATAATGTATGTCTTCTGGCCCTGCCTACACAATTCTATCCCTGTAGTATTAATGCCGGGTGCAATGGTCTGCACAGCCGGTTTTAAGAAAAAAAAAAGATATGCAACACTGCTAACAGCAGCCTGGACAGTACTGCACACGGATAGATGTTGCCCTAGAAAGGACCGTTGGGGTTCTTGAAGCCTACACTCACTGCTAACACTCTCCCTGCCTAACCACCACTTCTGTCCCTATTGCAGGGCGCAATGCTCTGCAGATCCAATTTTGAAAAGAAAAAAAAATACAGTGCTAACACAGTACTGCACACTATTAGATGTGGCCCTGAGAAGGACCGTTGGGGTTCTTGAAGCCTACACTAACTCCTAACGCTCTCCCTACAGCAGCTCCAGCACGATAGCACTTTCCCTCAGCTAACTCACAAGGCATCTGAGCCGAGCCGCGGGAGGGGCCGATTTTTATACTCGGGTGACATCAGATCTCCCCAGCCACTCACAGCAGGGGGGTGGTATAGGGCTTGAACGTCACAGGGGGAAGTTGTAATGCCTTCCCTGTCTTTCAATTGGCCAGAAAAGCGCGCTAACGTCTCAGAGAGGAAACTGAAAGTAACCAGAACATCGCGTGGTACTCGTTACGAGTACCGAGCATCCCGAACACGCTAATATTCGCCCGAGTATCAAGCTCGGACGAGTACGTTCGCTCATCTCTACTTATAACAAATTACAGCTAGGAAAATGAGTGCGGCAGTCAAAGTACAACAAAAAGCTATCAGTTCAATGCTTCCAGCAGACAGCATGGCAATATACACATGTGGGTTCTTCCGTCTAGCACGGTTATCAAGAACACCGTAAATAACGGGCAGAAGTATCCTATAAACATGCAGCAACCAACCTTTCTGTCGACACGTGACTTTTGAAGACAGGGGAGCTCAGATCTAGAATGGTAAGTCAATGGCTTAACTTACACCGGTGTTTTGTAGATCTGGGGTCCCGTGGCCTCCAGTCCAGGTGATCGGCAGGCAGGGTCGTCAGATATCGGCTGCAGGTAAGGAATTAAATTCTGCCCCTCGTTGATGCGCCAAGTAATGTGGGGGGTCAAAACACAGACCATTGAGCTAATGCTGTCTGCCTCCAAATTGGTTTCAGGGTTGAGTACTCAGACGACACAAATGGTCAGCCACATGCACGATGGGAATGCCATGAGTGAAGTGAAGTTTATTCAAAGAATTACAGATGATATAGAAAAAGGTTTGCTGACGTATTGATTTGATTACTGCGCATGCCCAAGGCTACATAACATCTGCAGATTTTTAATTAGCATTACACATCTTTCAAAGGAGTCTCCTACATGAACAATGCATCAATGTCCGGTGACACCTGTAACAAAAACAAAACATTCCCAGACGCTTCTTCTAGAAGGGAGTGAACTTTCTCAAGGGAAAAGAAGGCATGAGAGATAAAACTGATAAGGCATATGTGAACATATTCAAGCCCAATTATTATAATTGGGACATCTTTCTAGGTAAAAGGTGAAATTAATACAGATACATGTGTTGAAGCAAAACAAGCAAAGAGATACAAAATGGAGTCGCTGTAGTCTATTATTAAGCGTCAGCCCTTACATGTATAAGCTTAAACCTTTAGCAAAAGAAGACGCAAATTATAAACACATAAGTATTCTGTGAAATACACTTATCAATTTAAAAGGCATAAACGTGAATTAACCCCTCACACCGGCGTCTCGGGAGCGCGCATGAAGGCCTCCTGGAAGCGCGGTGCACCGTGGAACGCACCCTGGGACATCACAGGCGCCATCTTAGATGCAGAACTTTATGTTATTATTTCTTCTAAACAGTAAGTAGGAAGCGGTTTATAAGCGCTTTAAAGGGCTGCTTTATGCCGGGGGGTGACAGGGGGAATGGGCTAATTGAAAATTTTGAGGTTTTGGCTCGGGACAACCCCTTTAAGCAATATAAGCACAGGGTTGCCGTACTTTCTTTTAAAAGTAAAACATGTTTGAAACCTATTGCTTCCAGTTATGCCAACAGCCTCTTTTACTCCAAAGTTGAGATGGCAGCATTGGGTTGAGCATGTCTACTATTGCCTGACCAAAGAATACATTGTTTTTGGCATGTTCGGTCCCAGGCTGCCAATTTCCTGAGCATCTCTGCTGTGTGCACATAATAATGTATTGCCCTCCCCCCAGAGAATGGGATTTTTTGACAATAAAGAATATAATGCCATGGATTTGTTTTGTGAGGATTAGATTTTGAGATAAAAAGTGAGTCATCCCTTTATGTGTAAACCTGAAGGACCATTATTCTTTCTCTGTCACTTTCTTATACATATAGAAAAAGTTCTCTTTTTCTGGCCATTTTGAGCGTTTAATTGACCCCACAAATGTGATGCTCCAGAAACTCAATCTGCTCACAGGAAGGTCAGTTTTGTAGCTTCTGTAACGAGCTAGACTGTTTTCAGATGTGTGAACATGATTGCACAAGGGTTTTCTAATCATCAATTAGCCTTCTGAGCCAATGAGCAAACACATTGTACCATTAGAACACTGGAGTGATAGTTGCTGGAAATGGGCCTCTATACACCTTTGTAGATATTGCACAAAAAAACAGACATTTGCAGCTAGAATAGTCATTTACCACATTAGTAATGTATAGAGTGCATTTGTTTAAAGTTAGGACTAGTTTAAAGTTATCTTCATTGAAAAGTACAGTGCTTTTCCTTCAAAAATAAGGACATTTCAATGTGACCCCAAACTTTTGAACGGTAGTGTATATTTAGAGAAGATCACCTGCCACTACTGACATGTCTTTTACAGTAAATACTTGCATTCTCTGTGAAATAACTCCGGAGCATCTTTTCTACATTTCCTATTCTGTTATTTCTAAAATAAATTGAGAATGCATTGTCAACTAAGAGTAATTCCTAGCGTTAAAGATGTGTGTTCATACACAGTCTAGCAGCTTCCGATTGGACATTACTAGTGTGTAGGAATGCCTACACACTAGTAAGCTGGTAACACCTAGGTGTCAATTTTTTCAGAATATTCTAGGCGTAACAGAGGAACGGTACAACATAGCGTTTGAAGAAAACATTCACCAGGATTGTTACTCATATATCATGAGGAATGCAAATAATACTGAAATAGTCGCATTAGCAGAGCTGATAAGACTCTCTTTGTAATGGTTGTTTGACATCTAAAATGGGGAAGGGAGGGGGTTGTTTTTCTTTTCTTTTTTCCATTTACAGTGCCAATTTTGTCCTTAGGGCATGTCTGGTGTTGTAGCTTAGCTGTGTTCACATGCATTGAATGTGAGTTCCAATACCATATGCAATTCATATAGAATGGTGCAATTTCTGGAAAAAAATAAAACAGGCCATTTTTATAGTCCCAGACATCCCCTTTTAAATGCATTTTCATTGATTTTTTTTTTTAATTAAACATTGTGCGTTTTTTTTTTTTTTTTACTTTGCATAGAAATCCAGCTGGAGAAGGTTTTTGACTATAGTGAGTATTGGGAGGTAGCTAGAGGTCTCTATGCTGCCTTTGACTGTACAGCAACCATGAAGTCTGGAAACGCGGACGTCTATGAGAATGAGATCCCTGGAGGCCAGTACACCAACCTTCATTTCCAGGCTCACAGCATGGGTCTGGGGAACAAGTTCAAGGAAGTGAAGAAGGCATACGCTGAAGCAAACAAACTTCTTGGAGATGTCATTAAGGTAATAACATGTCCATCAACATTTTGCTTATGTAATGGCCAATGATGGATTACTAAATCTATAGCAAAGGCTATTTGATTAAATTGCGTGGTTTTATATAGCAAACGTTACAGCTTAACAGACAATGTGGTAAAGTGTATGCAATGTTAAATTTGTACACAAGAAGTTATTGTTCTTTTCATTATTTTCATCAATACTAGCATTTGCAAAATTATATTAAAGGATTTTTCTAGAAAAATTCTATGCATGACCTATCCTCAGGATAGGTCCTCAATAGTTGTTCTGCTTGGGTCCACCACTTGGGCCCCCAGCCGTTCGGACACTTGCTATCAGCACCACTACACACAGGTACAGAGCAGAAGCTGCTGCTCCAAACCCTGTGTAGTGGCCGGCATTTGTAACTGGAGGTGCAGCTCTCATTGATTTTAATGAGTTGTGCTGACCACTACACTGCTCAAGGCAGAAGTTTTCACTCCATACCCCAGTGTGTAGTGTCAGTGGGCATACGATAAGCTGCTCGGTTGGAGTTCCAAGATGTGTACCCCAGGTGATCAATTACTGATCACCTATGCTAAGGATACATCAGCAATAGTATATACCTGGAAAACCCCTTTAGCTTAGGGTATTAGTAAATTATCCTTTCTTTCTGCTTGCCTATTGTGTTTGTATTTTTTATCTGTTAAATCATGGTCGGCTCTCAGACACTTTATGGATCAGTCTTCTCCACACAGCTCTGTTTTGTACTACTTTTAGTTAGATCATTTGCATGTTGGTGGGAGCTTTAATAGTATCAAGCCAGTGCGTTCTTTGACAGCCAGGTCTTCTTTGAACGCTGACCACTCCAATTATTATCAATGTTTCTAATGAATTAGCTTGCATTACGTGGTCAAAGTATGAAAGGCTCTATTTTGTAATTTTGCCCTCCAATAAAAACTTTGGGTTTCATGCAGTCTAGGACTGTTTTGTTCGTGATCTTGGCGGTCCAATGAATTCATAGGAGTTTTGTCAGGATGGCATCTCTCACAAACCCCTCGAATAGTTTTCCAATTATTGAAGTGAGAGTTACTGGCCTGTAGTTACCAGGATCTCTTTTGAACTCCTTTTTGCATATTGGAACCACATTGGCATTACGCCAATCCAGTGGTACAACCCCGGTCTCAATAGAGTCCCTAAAAATAAGAAATAGCGGTCTGTCTATCACGTCACTTAGTTCCCTTAGAACCCTTGGGTGTATTCCATCTGGGCCTGGCGATTTGTCGATTTTATTTTTTTTAAACAGACTCTGCACTACCTCCTGTGTTAGGCAGGTGATATTTAGTGTCGGGTTCTTTTATCCTCCTGTATCTCATGTGACATTTCTTTTCTCCTTTGTGAATACACTTGAGAAAAAACTATTTAATAGATTTTCCTTCCCCTCAACATTTTCTATGATTTCTCCTGCGTTCTTTGTTAAAGGGCCAGTGCTTTCAGTGTAAATCCTTTTACCGTTTATATAATTGAAAAATAGTTCAGGGTTATTTTTGATCTCATTGGCAATGAGTCTCTCTGTACCCTCCTTGGCAGTTATGTTCTTTCCATTACATATTTTTCCCCTGTTTGTTTAGCACTTTTTCACTGCCTTCTTGTTTTAATAATTTCAACCCTTTATTTTTTTCACTTATTGCCAACCTTACAGTCCTGTTGAGCCACATTGGTTTCCTCTTACTTGCAGTTCTTTTATTTTAAAGTAGTATGAACTGCTCACATGAGGTAATTATTTCATTATTTACCAAACAGTTTAGAATGTTTTGGTTAGTTTTCTATAGTAAGTGTATCCCTATTAACTGTTCTGCCACGTCTAACTATACCAACCCCTCCCACTGTTCTTACATACATCGCTCCTAATATAACTGTGTTATGCCTATAGCATCATACTCTCAGGTGAACCTACATTATCATTCTTGTTGGTTGTCTAATTTCATAACACAGTGGCGTTTTTTTCCTCCCTCTTTTTGCAAGCCATGTCTTTGTAATCCAAACACTACACATATCAACCATTTTTTTTCCCAATTTCTAATTTCTTTGGCTCATGACCTAAATTGGCACTGATCTGAAAGTATTGGAGTGCCTCTTTGCTTCTTCTATAGCTTAAACACACATTTCTCTATTTCTTGTAACATTGATTCATCCTTTGTGAAAGTAAATTTAGGGTCTGAACAGAATTAGAAAAACATGACTACTTTCTTCCAAAAGAATGCCACACTTGTACCAATTCATTTAAATTGAGAGACAAATTAGATATTAGAAAAAACTTTCTGACTGTGATGGTGATCAATTAGTGGAACAGGTTACCACGGGAGGTGTTGAGTTCTCCTTCAATGGAAGTGTTCAAACAAAGGCTGGACAAATATCTGTCTGGGATGATTTAGTGAATCCTGCAGTGACCAGGGGGTTGGACCAGATGACCCTGGAGGTCTCTTCAAACTCTACCATTCTATGATTCTATGACGCAAGCTAATTGCACGTGAAGACGGAGACAAACTTCAAGATGCAGACTTAGACGTTTTTTGCTCACATCTCAAACAAGCCAAAGAAGACATGCAAACTAGGTATCATGATCTGTATACCAAATTTCCTTTGGTTGAAATACTGCAGGTCCCTTTCAACTCTGCCATTCCATGATTCTATGTCGTGGCTCGACCATGTGTCTGTTGACCTGACCTCGCACCATCATAGTCGTAGATTACCATGCTGCTGTGAGTTCAGGTCAGTAGAACCGCAGTTGGGTTGGTCCACTGGACCGTATTATTGATACCATATATAAATACGCTAGTAATACACTGGCAAGTCAGATGGTTAGAGATTTTGAAGATGTGACAGGAGCCCTGACTATTTTACTGTTTGGGGCCCATTAATATGTATACTGAAATCCAGCACTCTTCATGAAGATAATAACAACAAATGACATTTGTAATGCACTTTTCTTGCACAAAGGACTGTTAGTATGTAGGGAGTTGTGAAGCATATAGTACTCATCCCTCAACAGCCACTAGAGCCAAGAAGATGTGAAGGTTAGAAATTCATTACAGTATTAATGGGAACTCTGATAGTATGTGATCTATAATCAATGCTGAAGGTCACAAATTTTTAACCTTACGTAGTTGATTATTTTATTAACATCACGGTCACATCACGTCAGTATGAGAATTTATCTGCAGTGTGAAAAAGGAAGGTAACTTCTGTTTATTAGGTTTGTATGTTTTGCAGCACAGTTTTATTTGGATGAGATCAGAGCATGAGCCATTTGACTTGTTTTGATTACCAAGTATTACAACTAGTTATCTGTGCAAGAATAGTGCAAAATGAAATTCTATTACTATAATTTACAGTTAGAAGCGGTAGAGGGAAGAGAACCAGGGAGGCTAGTCCTGAACTGGCACACCCCAACACGTTTGCAAAGTTGGCAAGATAAGGGGGATGCCATTACAGGATTAGTGCTGCTGCAGCACGGCATGCCCTCTGACCGCTAGGGAGATAACTGCTCTAGTAAGAAGGGGAAGAGCAAGGCAGACTAGACAGATCCTGGTAGTGGGGGACTCCATTATTAGGAAGGCAGAAAGGGCAATTTGCTACAAAGACCAGGATCGTCAGATGGTGTGTTGTCTTCCTGGCGCTTGATTTCGACACATTGCTGATGGGGTGAACAAATTACTGGGAGGGGCTGGTTGAAGATCCAGCGATCATGGTGCACATTGACACCAATGATAAAGTCAGAGGTCAATGGAGGACCCTTAAAAGGTAGTTTTCCAGGGCGTCATCCCGACGGCCCCATTTACATATGGAAGTTGCCCTCTGACCCAGATAAGGACAGGAAGAGTTCAAAAGCACCTCCCTTTCCACCCATGCTTTAGTGTCTTCCTGTCCCTACGGTGGCCAGATGAAGCAGCTCTATGAGGAAAACCTAGGAGAAGAAATCCTTACCGCACGCTGTGCGAATCCCCTGGAGAGTAGAGGTCCCTGCATCCCCGACCTGCGCCGCCGACAAAGCCGTAAGTCGCCTCAGCAGCGCTGGTCTCCCTCGCGCGGTCTGCATGTTCCGGCCGCCGCTACCGCGGTGAGATAGTTCCTCCTGGCAGGGGAACAGCAGTGACGGCCTCCCGGAGTTCCTGGATCCTCGGCGCGCATAGCGGTGATGTCATCCGGCGTGGTGACATCACGCGCTCAACGTAGGGGCCGTGGCTACCGGCGAGAACCCGGAAATGGCGCCAAATTCGAAATTTCTCCCATATAAAGCAGGCTCTGCTCCATGGAGGTATCCTGCTGACTGAATAGAAGTGCCAAAAAGCATGTCTACCCACGACAGCTTAGCACGAGAGGGAGAAACAGATACCCTACAAGGCGTGAGAAGGCTATATGCCAAAAATTGGAATGCGCAAATTACCGCTTGTACTCGATTGGATGCATATATATTCCCTTTTTTCTCTCCCCCATTATTTGTATAGGTTAGATGGATAAGGAAGGTCCGAAGAGTAAGGCGGACCCCAGAAAAAAGTCAAAAAAATGTGTCCTCTGCAGCAAAAAGCTTGAGGAGAATTATAAAAAGCCCCTATGCGAGGAATGCACAGGAAAGATATTAGCAGAGGAAAAAGCGGCGTTTAAATCTGACATCTGCTGTATGATCAGGGAAGAATTGCAGGCCTCTATGGCGTCCCTTCCCCAGGCTCAGCCAGGGCCGTCACGGGTCCCTAAAAGACCAAGGCAAACCGAATCGGCAAGCTCAATTTCCGGTGAATCCCTGGAGCTCCTGTCTGAAGGAGAACTAGAGGACCCGCCAGTACTTATAGAGTACGAGAAGAAATACTATTTCTCCTCAAACGACATTGCACACCTTATCAAGGCAGTGAGGGAGACAATGCAGATAGAAGAGGATCACCCGCCTAGGACAATCCAAGATGAAATGTTCGGCGGCCTCAGGTCAAGGAGAAAGACCATGTTCCCGGTCAACCAGACCCTGCAACAGGTAATTGCAGATGAATGGTAGGAGCCGGAGAAAAGAATAGCGGTATCAGGAGAAATCCGAAATCGGCCCGCGCTCGCTACTGAAGACGTCCGCCTGTACAGGGAGACCCCCAAGGTCGATATACAAATCACAAAGGTGGCCAAGAAAACCCTCTTGCCCTTTGAAGATACCTCTCAACTGTCTGATCCGATGGATAAAAAAATCAACGGATTAATGAGGAAGGCCTGGGAGGCAACATCCTTTACCATCGACACCAACATAGCTTCAACTTCTGTGGCCAGATCCATGGTCCTATGGCTAAACAGGCTGGAAGCCTCCATCAAAGATCGGGCCCCTAGAGAGGAGTTAGTCAGTTGTCTTCCCCTCCTAAAAATGACTACCGCCTTTCTGGCCGACGCATCAGCGGAGACAGTGAGATATGGTGCAAAAACCGGAGTCCTTAGCAATTCAGCAAGAAGGGCATTATGGCTGAAGACATGGGCCGCAGACATGACATCAAAAAACAAGCTCTGCGCCATCCCATTCCAAGGAGAATACATGTTTGGGCCCGTCTTGGACAAGATCCTGGAGAAAGTCGACGACAAGAGCAAGACCCTTCCCGACAGACAGCCTTACAGGAAACCATCCTTTCCGAGGAGGACATGCCAGCCACCTCCCGAAGTCAAAGGGAAAGGGAAGACTGGAAAATAGTCGTACCCCAAGGGAGGTCGGGGTAAGAAAGCTCAACCCTCTCCTGAACAAACAGGGGGTAGATTAGCACGCTATCTAAGTCAGTGGCAGGGGATAACATCTAACCCCTGGGTACTCCAGATAACGTACCCAGGGGTCGAAAAATTGAATCTAGCAGCATGGATGCTGAAAGCATGATACTGCGAGGGAAGGGGCTCTCCCATAAAGTAATTACCACCCTGACAAAGAGCCGTAAACCTATCACTACAGCCATATATGATAGGATATGGAGGAAGTTCAAAGACTTCTGCAAAATAGATCCGGGGAAAATTCCAGAGATCGACATACCCGCAATCCTGGAATTTTTGCAGGCAGGCCTAGAGAAAGGCCTTAGCCCAAGAACCCTTAAGGTTCAGACAGCAGCACTAGGGTCTTACCTAGACTTCCCTTTGGCAGAACACCGCTGGGTGCGTAGATTTCTCAAAGGGGCAGAAAGACTTCGACCCTTTATTAGAGAAACCTTCCCTACCTGGGACCTAAACTTAGTCCTAAATAGTTTTTGCCAACCCCCCTTTGAACCCCTCTCCCAACTTTCCCTGAGATTACTCACGCTAAAAGTTACCCTTTTAGTCGCTATAACTTCGGCTCGGAGAACAGGGGAATTACAAGCTAATACTATATTGAACCATACATGTTAATACAAGATGACAGAATTACCTTTAAACTGGACCCAGCCTTCCTACCGAAGGTAGTTTCAAAATTCCATAGGGAGCAGACAATCACTCTGCCTTCCTTCTGTCAAAATCCCCGCAATGAAAAAGAACGAGAATTTCACAGCCTAGATGTTAGGAGAGCCGTTCTAGCGTATATAGAGGTTACCCGCTCTTTCCGTAAAAATAATAACCTCTTTATCCAATTTCAGGGGACGGCAAACGGAAAGACGGCATCTAAGGGCACCATTGCGAGGTGGATCAAGACTGCCATCCAAGAGGCATATAAAGCCAGGGGCCTCAGTCCTCCAGGAAAAATTAGAGCCCACTCCACGCGCTCGCTCTCCTCCTCTTGGGCAGAAAAAGGCCAGGCGTCTGCCGAGCAAATTTGCAAAGCAGCCACCTGGTCTAACATACACACGTTTATCAGACATTATAGGGTTAATGTTCAGTCGTACAAAGACCTGGGCTATGGACGAAAAGTCCTTCAGGCAGTAGTCCTGCCCTAAAGTCACGTATAATTTGGTATACTCCATATGTAAATGGGGCCGTCGGGATGACGCCCTGGAAAGATACGGATTATCTACCGGTAGTCCAATTTCCAGGAGTCATCACGACGGCCCATAGTTCCCTCCCTTTTAGAATAATTTATGTTCCTTCAATGTAAATATGACCGAATAAAGGTAAATTTTGGTTTAGTAAACATTGTCCACCGTAATAATTTGTAAGTCACTAAAGCATGGGTGGAAAGGGAGGTGCTTTTGAACTCTTCCTGTCCCTACCTGGGTCAGAGGGCAACCTCCATATGTAAATGGGGCCGTCGTGATGACTCCTGGAAATGGGACTACCGGTAAGTAATCCGTATCTTTTTTAGAAATACCACCTGTACCACAAGCCACACCAGTAAGGCAGCTTGAGATTAGGAAGGCAAACAAGTGGCTTCACAGTTGGTGTAGGAAGGAGGAGTTTGGGTTCCTGGAGAATTGGGCTAACTTTTCTGTTGGCTACGGGCTGTACCATAGGGACAGGCTGCATCTCAGTTGGGAGGGTGCAGCTGTGCTGGGGCAGAAGATGGCTAGAAGGTTGGAGTGTTTAAACTAGGGACTGGGGAGAAGGCAACAAGAGAAGTAGGGGGTAATACAGGGTAGACAAAGTTCTGGGATTAAGGAAAGGAAATGGGTGTTTAGCGGGGTGAGGGGTTAGTACAATTAAAACTGATAGAGCAGTTAATAGGGCCATAAGTAGCATAATAAATGCTACCACAACCATATAAATTGTATGTCAACAAATGCAAGAAGTCTGATCAGTAAAGTGGGTGAGCTTGAAGTGAGAATGTCTGAAGAAAACCATGATATAGTAGGAGTAATGGAAACATGGCTTGATGAAAAATACAATTGGGCATTTAACTTACAGGGTTACAATCTTCTCAGAAGAGACCGTGGTAACCAGAAAGGGAGAGGGTTATGTCTGTATGCTAAGTTCTACTTAATGTCGAGACTGCAAGAAAGATAGGCGTAGGAAATGAAAATGTGAAATCCCTATGAAAATGCAGGAAGGGAAAACTAATGAAATCCTGATTGGGGTTTTGTATAGGCCACCAAACATAACGGAAGAAACTGAAAACATATTGCTAAGACAAACAAAAAAGGTGTCAAACCGCACTGAAGTAATTGTCATGAGGGACTTTAATCATCCAGATATAATATGGGAATATAAAACCTGCAAAACTCACAAGGGGAACAAGTTCTTTAGAACAATTAAAGATAACTTGTAGAGATGAGCGAGCGTACTCGCTAAGGCAAACTACTTGAGCAAGTAGTGCCTTATGCGAGTACCTGCCCGCTTGTCTCTAAAGATTCGAGTGCCAGCGGGGGGCGGGGAGCAGCGGGAGAGAGCGGGGAGGGGGGGTAGATCTCTCTCTCACTTTCTTCCCCCCACTCCTCCCTGCACACCCCGCAACTCACCGATCTCCCCTGCTGGCACCCGAATCTTTTGAGACGAGTGGGCAGGTACTTGCATAAGGCACTACTCGCTCAAGTAGTTTGCCTTAGCGAGTACGCTCGCTCATATCTAATAACTACCCTATCCAAATTGTACGGGTACCAACTAGAGGGAGAACATTCTGGACTTATTAACCAAGAGACCGGACAGAATCATGGGGGTGCAGGTTGAGGGACACTTGGGAAATAGTGACTACATTATCATTAATTTCCAGTTGTCATTCAATAGGAAACCTTATCAGGGAGCGACAAAAGAACTAAACTTTAGCAAAGCTGACTTTGACCAACTTAGAATTACTCTTGGCAACATTAAATAGGATAATGTCCTCAAAAATAACAGTACAGGCGACAAATGGGAAAAGGTAAAAAACATTTTAAATATGTCATGTGAGCAATTCATACCCTTCTGAAATCAAAGTAGTACGAATAGAAGTAAACCAATGTGGCTCAACAAGACTGTAAGGGTGGCAATAAGTGAAAAAAGAAAGTATTTAAATTACTAAAACAAGAAGGCAGTGAAGAAGCACTAAAAGCATATAGGAAAAGAAAATATATAAGAAAAATATTGAAACCGTAAAGGAGGAGGCAGAGAGACTGATTGCCAAAGAGAGCAAAAATAACCCTAAACTGTTCTTCAGTTATATAAACAGTATAAGGATTTGTGCTGAATGTACTGGATAAACAATACATGAGAAACTATAGAAGACAATGGGGAGCAGGCCAATTTATGAAATCATTTTTTCACATGTATATTCACGAAAGAAAAAGAAATGTCACATGATGTGCAAGGGGATAAAATGAACCCCCCACTAAGTATCACCAAACTTGTTCCTGAGGAAGCTGGGCAGAGTCCCAGCAATACACGTGGGATGTGGATGTAGTGGGGTACCTAGGTCTATTTATTTTATAGACCCTCATCAGGGACCCGCAGCAACATCTTTTACTTGATGATTGAGGATGGGTATGTCATTGTAGACTAGATTTTATGCTATTCCTTGTATTATGCCAGCAGCTGCCTTTTTTGGTTGGCACTTTATATCTGACTTATGTGTTTGGACCTAGTGTTTGTATAGGTTTGTCCATACCATTTGCACTATGATTTAGCAATCACATTCATATTTGTATTTAAACTGTGTCCTTGTTTGTTGTATTCATCCATATTTCTCCATGATTAGTTGGCTATGATTATATGCAATTGAATTAGTTTCTGATTATGCATTTTGATTACCGTATATACCGGCGTATAAGGCGACGGGGCGTATAAGACGACCCCCCAACTGTCACCTTATACGCCGGTATTCAGTGGAGAAAAAAAAAAATTTTTTATTACTCACCTCCCCCGGCGTTCTGTCGCGCTCCGGCAGGATGTCGCTCGCTCCGGGAGGCTGTCGCTCGCTCCTCGTCCCCGCCGCAGCATAGCTTTCTGAATGTGGGGCTTGAAATCCCCGCTTCCAGAAAGCTAATACACACGCCGGCAGCCATGACATCATTGAATGGCTGTGATTGGCTAAAGCGCACGTGGCTTCAGCCAATCACACTATTCAATGACATCATTGAATGGGTGTGATTGCTAACACGTGCGCCTTCAGCCAATCACAGCCATTCAATGCTGTCATGGCTGCCGGCGTGTGTATTAGCTTTCTGGAAGCGGGGATTTCAAGCCCCGCATTCAGAAAGCTATGCTGCGGCGGGGACGAGGAGCGAGCGACAGCCTGCCAGAGCGAGCGACATCCTGCCGGAGCGCGACAGAACGCCGGGGGAGGTGAGTAATAAAATTTTTTTTTTTTACACTTTTTTTTTTTTTGTATTACCGGCGCATAAGACGACCCCCGACTGCAGAGCAGATTTTTCGGGGTTCAAAAGTCGTCTTATACGCCGGTATATACGGTAGACCTTTTTCATGGAGGGGAGCAATATCAACTTATTTATGCGATGTATGCGCATTACTGTTCAATTCTAAGGTTGTATGCTCTGCATACACTTTTTTTAATGGTTTAATGTGTGTGTGTTCTATATAGTGATCTTTTTTTTTTCTTTTGGATTAAATAATAAATGGAACTCTTAGAATGATTAGTGTGCCAATCTGTCTATGTATATTTCTTCTTTTTTGTGTTACAACTGATATTTAACTATGCATGCTTGGATTGTTTAGCACCTATTTACTTTGAATTTATATAAACTAGTTCGACCTGATGTTAGCTATGCAAACATAAAAGGTTTGGAAAATGTTTATCTCTGTCTGTCTGTCTGCCTCTCTCTATTTCTTTCTCTGCCCCTCTCTCTCAATTCTGTCTTTCTCTGCCCCTCTCTCTCTCTTTCTCTGCCCCTGGCTTTTTCTGCCCCCCTCTCTCTCTCTCTTTCTGCCCTTCTGTATTTTTGTGCCCCACTCTCTCTCTCTCTTTCCCTGCATCTGTCTTTTTCTGCCTCTCTTTGCCTCTTTCTCTGCCTTTGTCTATTTTTCTCTCTTTCTCTGCCTCTCTCTTATGCACACAGGCATGCACTGATTCCGCGTGGGGAATCCCACACGGAATCTGCCCATGACCACGGCCAGTGACTCTGCGTATTTGTCTGTGTCTTTTTTCTTTTCTACTCTGGAAGTGCCGGCTGACACACTTGCACAATACAGATTTCCCCACGCTGTTGCTAGGCAATAATGCGGCTCCTGCGACCTTTTTCGAAATTATTATTCTGGAAGGGCCGTGGATCCGGATGGCTTCCATTGACTTCAAAGGAAGCTGTCCATGCGTAACATGCTCTGAAATTGAGCGTGCTGCGATTTTTTATCTGCGGGTGGGAATCGCAGTTGATTTCCACTTGTGTGCGTGGAAGAATTGATTTAACATTGCATCCTATGGACGGAGATTGCTGCGGAACCCACGGGCAGACGTCTGCTGTAGATTTCGCAACAGAACTCCACCCATGGGCATGAGCCATTACTCTGCCTCTTTTTCTGTCTCTTACTCTGCCTCTTTTTCTGTCTCTTACTCTGCCTCTCTTTTTCTGTCTCTTACTCTGCCTCTCTTTTTCTGTCTCTTACTATGCCTCTCTTTTTCTGTCTCTTACTATGCCTCTCTTTTTCTGTCTCTTACTCTGCCTCTCTTTCTCTGTCTCTTACTCTGCCTCTCTTTCTCTGTCTCTTACTCTGCCTCTCTTTCTCTGTCTCTTACTCTGCCTCTCTTTCTCTGTCTCTTACTCTGCCTCTCTTTCTCTGTCTCTTACTCTGCCTCTCTTTCTCTGTCTCTTACTCTGCCTCTCTTTCTCTGTCTCTTACTCTGCCTCTCTTTCTCTGTCTCTTAATCTGCCTCTCTTTCTCTGTCTCTTACTCTGCCTCTCTTTCTCTGTCTCTTACTCTGCGCCTCCTTCTCTGTCTCTTACTCTGCGCCTCTTTCTCTGTGCCTCTTTCTATGTCTCTTACTCTGCCTCTCTCTCTTCTCTGCCTTCCCCGCTCTCTTTCTTCTCTGCCTTCTTCATGCTCTCTGTCTTCTGTGACTTCCCTGCTGCAAGGGAGGTGAAGGGAACGGGGAAAATTTAATCAGCTGCCATGGTCCATGCTTCTGCAGTCTTCTCAGCATGTCGACTTTTTTTCTGTCCTCTGGTGAATGTCTGCTCCTGCTGCTGCCCCTCTCCATTTCACTGACAGCAGTGCTCAGTGCCGCCATGAGTGTGGCTCGCGCTTCCTCCTTCACCGCCGTCGGGTCCTTCGCACGGAAGAAGTTGGTTAGCCGCTTAGGTCACTCTCCTCCTTGGGCATGTTTCCAATGTTGCTCTGGGGTCCCTCCGGTGAAGCTGGATGCAGTTGCTCTCTGCTTTCTTAGCGGAATTCATAGCTGTGCTCCAGCCGTCCCTGCCATCAGTCCACGCTATAAGTGTCGCTTAGCAACTCTTGACTCTCCCTATCAGCACGTGTCCATAGACTTAACATAGGAACTTTGGGCTGCTGTATCAAACTCAATTTTTTGGATTTTACGGGTGTGGCGAGGACCTAACAATTCAAATGACACCAAAATCATTCTCCTAAGGTGAGGCAAAGTGGGTAAAGATTGGTTCAAAAAAAAGTATGTAGGATTTTTTATATTAGATAAGTTGTGCCCACTAAACAGTACTATCTAGATAAATACCACCTACCTAACACAGGGGGAAGTGCAGAGTCAGCTAAAAAAGATTAAATTCGATAAATCACTGGGTCCAGATGGAATACACCCAAAGGTTCTAAGGGGAGCTAAGCAACGTGATAGACCACTACTTCCTATATTTAGGAACTTGATTGAGACCAGGATTGTACCGCTGGATTAGCACATTGCCAATGTGGTTCCAATATACAAAAAGGGGTGAAGAAGAGAGCCTGGTCTCTTCTTCACACCGCTAAGTCTCACTTCAATAATTGGAAAAATATTCAAGGGTTTTCTGAGAGATGCCATCCTGGAATACTTCACGTACAATGAGACGGCTCAGTCTGTGTGTAGCTGGTGACGAACTGGCTCGGAGATAGAAAGCAGAAGATGGTAATTAATTGTTCGTACTCTGGGCCACCACTAGTGGGGTACCAGAAGGCTCAATGTTAGGCCCCATTCTGTTAAATATATTTATCAATGTCCTGATGGAAGGACAGCACAGTAAAATATCGATGTTTGCAGATGATACGAAATTATACAAGATAACTAATACAATACTTGACAATGTACGGCTGCAAATGGACCTGAATAAGCTTGGGGCTTAGGTAGAAAAATTGCAAATGAAGTTCAATATTGATTAATGTAAGGTTATGCACATAGGCAGGAGAAATGGAGGTCACGAATATGCACTAAATGGGGTACTGCTAGGGAAAAGTGACCTGGGGGTACTAGTGGACTGTAGACTTAACTGGAGCAATCAATGCAAGTCAGTTGCTGCAAAAGCAAATAGTCTTGGGTTGCAATAAAAGATGTATAGGGGCAAGGAACGAGAACATTATTATTCCAGTATATAAGGTACTTGTCAGGCTTCACATGGAATACTGTGTACAGTTCTGGACACCAGAAAGATATTGCAGTGCTTGAGAGATTTCAAAATTAATACACAGAATAGAAGGATTAGAATTCCCACAAAGGCTATCAAAATTGGGATTATTCACCCTAGAAAAAAAGACCGTTAAGGGGAGACCAAATAACTATGTATAAATGCATTAGGGGACAATGCAAGGAACTCTCCCATGATATGTTTATGCCCAGGACTGCGAAAAGTAACAAGAAGACATCCTCTACGTTTAGAGGAAAAAAGATTTCATTGCCAACACACTAGCGGGTTCTTTACTGTAAGAGCAGTGAGACACTGTAACTTTCTGCCTGATGAAGTGGTGATAGCAAAATAGAGGAGTTTAAGAGGGGATTCGACATCTTCTTAGAGCACTATTATGTTACAGGATCTAGACATTAAATAGTCAGAGTGGGTTGCAGACCGCTCACCATCTTGGTAACTCTTCTCAGACAAACTGGAGCAAGTTCAGAGAAGAGTTAGCAGGATGGTGAGCGGTTTGCAAATCATGTACTATGAGGAATGGTTAAAGGATCTGGGAATGTTTTAGCTTGCAAAAAAGAAAGCTGAGAGGAGACTTAATAGCTGTCTACAAATATCTGAAGGGCTATCACACTGCAGAGGGATCAGCCCTATTCTCATTCGCACAAGAAAAGACTAGAAGCAATGGGATGAAACTGAAAGGAAGGAGACACAAATTAGGTATTAGAAAAAAAATTCTTACAGTGAGGGTAATCAATGACTGAAACAGGTAACCACGGGAGGTGGGGAGTTCTTCAATGGATGTGTTCGAACAAAAGCTGGACAGGCATCTGTCTGTGATGATTTAGTGAATCCTGAGCAGGGGCTTGGACTAGATGATCCAGGAAGTCCCTTCCAACTTTACCATTCTATGTTTCTGTGAAAAAGACATAGACAAACTGGAGCTAGTTCAATGTCTTTTTAATAGAATCATAGAAAGATATTTGTTTGAACACTTTCATTGAAGGAGAACTCACCACGTCCCATGGCAACCTGTTCCGCTCATTGATCACCCTCACTGTCAGAAAGTTTTTTAAAGTGGGGTGCCCAGAACTGGACACAGTATACCAGACTATTCCAGATTAGGTCTGACTAAGGAAAGTAAAGGGGAATAATTACCTTGTATGATCTAGACTCTATGCTTATCTTAATACATCCCAGAATTGTGTTTGCCTTTTTGGCTGCTGCATCACATTGTTGACTCATCTTCAGTCTATGTTCTATTAGTATACCTAAGTCTTTTTCACATATGCTGCTTAGCCCAATTCCTCCCATTCTGTGTGTGATTTTTTCATTCTTTTGCCCAGATGTAGAACTTTGCATTTCTCCTTGTTAAATACCATTCTGTTAGTCGCCGCCCACTGTTCAAGCTTTTCTATATCTTTTTGAATACTCTCTCTCTCTTCCCCAGTGTTAGCTATCCCTCCTAGCTTTGTGTCGTCTGTAAATTTCATCCGTTTTCCATCAATTCCCTCCTCCAGATCATTTATATAAATGTTAAAGAACGCTGGGCCCAGGACAGAGCCTTGTGGTACCCCACTTGATACATTCTTTCACTAGGATGTGCAGCCATTTATGACCACTCTTTGAGTACGATCACTCAGCCAGCTGTGAATCCACCTAACACTTGCCTTGTCAATCCCATATTTGGTCATTTTTTTCAATAAGTATGGTATAAGATACTTTGTCAAATGCTTTACTAAAGTCAAGATATACTATATACACTGCATTTCCTTGACCCACCCAGTTGGTGATTCTGTCATAGAAGGAAATCAGATTTGTTTGGCATGATTTGTTTGTTACAAACCCATGCTGGCTCTGGTTAATTTCTCCATTTTATCCAAGTAGTTGCATACATGCTGTTTAATAATTTGTTCAAAGATCTTTTCCGGTATGTAAGTCAGGCTTACAGGCCTGTAGTTTCTTGGATCCACCTTCTTCCCTTTTTTGAAGATAGGGACAACATTTGCCCTTTTCCAATCTCCTGGGACTTCTCCTGTTCTCCAGAAATTTTCAAAGATTATGGGATTGTTAACGATTGTGCTTTGAGAATCTCATTTCGCAATATCTCCCCATCTTCTTGGACATTTCTGTCCTTAAGAACATCAAGCCATTGGATTCTTCTTACCCTCTTTCTGAGTTTATTAAAATCTGCCTTTCTGAAATACAACCTTGAGGTCTGAGTTTTCTCAGGTCTTCCTCACCTTTTTATTCAAAATTCAAGGATAGCATGACCGCCTAAGGTCCCAGCCACCCTTACTTCCTCAACAATTCCCTCCCTGTTGATAAGAATTAGGTCCAAGATAGCAGATCCCCTTGTTTTATCTTCTACGTTTTGGAAGATAAAGTTGTCATTAAGAGCAAATAAGAATTTGTTGGATCCATTACTTTTACTGAGAGAGATTTCCAACAAATGTCTGGATAGTTAAAATCTCCCATGATCACTATGTCATGCTTTTTTGAGAGCTTGGCCATTTGATGTTGAATCAGTTCATCAATATCTGCTGCTTGTCCAGACAGCCTATAGTTAATGCCAACAATGGTGTCCTTTCTGTTGTTCTCTCCTTGTATTCTTACCCAAACAGTTTCTACAGAATTACCATGCTCTGAAGCTTGAATCTCGGTGGAGATGAATGTTTTCCTAACGCAACACCTCCTCCGCTTTTTTAGGTCTGTTTCTTATAAATGAGTTGTATCCTTCAAGCCTTGTATTCCAATCATATGTAGCACTCCACTAAGTTTCCGTGATACCTATGACATCATATTTCTCTTCCTGTGTTAGGAGCTTCGATTCTCCTTGTTTGTTTTCCATGCTCTGTGCATTTGTGTAGAAACATTTTAGTTTGTGATCTGTGTCTCTTGCTTCTCTACTTTCCTTTTGAATTCTTTGTCTCTATTCTTTCTTTCTACTTCTAATAGTAAGGTTCTCAAATCTATTAATTAGCTGTATATTTTTACCTGGCCTTTCGCTTCCCTTCCCATATTGTTCTGGTTTAAAGCTCTCCTAATGAGTGAAGCAAGGCGCCCACCAAATATATGCTTACCTGTTTTTGTAAGGTGCAACCCGTCTCTAGCAAGCAGTCCATCATATCGGTAATTCACTCCATGGTTTATAAATCCAAATCTTTGCTGACGGCACCATCGACAAAGCCAGTTGTTCACCTCTAGAATCCTGCTCCATCTTCTTATTTCATGGCCATCTACTGGGAGGATGGATGAGAAGACCACCTGTGCTTAGTTCCTTCACCTTCTTTCTGAGTTCTTCAAAGTCTCTGCAGGACAGAAGAGTCTTGACAGCCTATCAGACACATCTTTGATTTGTGCACCTGGAAGACAGCACATCTCTCGTGAGGGGTGAGGTCTGCAGACAGCAGCCTCTGTTCCTCTCAATAGGGAATCCCACACAGCCACCATTCTCTTTTCTTCTTCACAACAGCACTTCTTTTTCTCCATTCAAGAGGACTGTGTGTGCTCACTACACAGTTCTTTGTTGGTAAAGTAATTTCTTGCTTGACCTCTTTCTCCTCTGCTCTGTTCTTTGTGGGTAGAGTCATTTTTTGCTGTACCTCTTTCTCCTTTGCTCTGTTCTTTGTGGGTAGAGTCATTTCTTGATGTACCTTTCTCCTCTGCTCGGTACTTTTGTGGGTAAAGTCATTTCTTGTTGTACTTCTATCTCATCTGCTTTGCTCTTTGTTCCTCTCTTCTATGTTACTATGTATAACTTGATTATTAATAGATCATAAACTTTGTGTAATATATTGCTACACATGAATGACCCAACATGAGGATATTGACTGTGCTGGTTTTATTAATTGGGATCTAACCACCTTTGATAGCCATATATAGCCCTGGTTTATAGCAATTTGCACATAGAATATGAATTTATCAATGGTTTTAAGTACTACATTATAATTCATTTTAATGTATGCTCACTGACAAGTTCCAATCTTGAATTAATTGGCTGTGATTTCTAATAGCTTGGGAAGGAGCAATGATAGATGGGCAAAAAACACTAGATGTTAACACCCATGTAGATTAAGACCTAGGATAGTTGAATAACTGCTTTAATAATTAATAGAGATGAGCGAGCATACTCGTCCGAGCTTGATGCTCGTTCGAGTATTAGGGTGCTCGAGATGCTCGTTACTCGAGACGAGCACCACGCGGTACTCGTCTCGATTAAACGAGCACTGACCATTGAATTCAATGGAGCCAGCAATACAGCCGGCTCCATTAAAAGCAATGGGTTGCCGGCGAGCGCGGGATGAATTTTCGGGAAGGGCTTAAAAATATAAGCCCTTCCCTGAAATTCATCCAGAAATGTGTAAAAACAAAAAAAATATATATACTCACCTTGTCCCGGCAGACAGAGTTCAGCCGCGGCCGGCAGCAGTTCTCCTGAACTGCTCTGAGCAGTATTCAGCAGCTGGGGATTTAAAATCCCCGCCTGCTGAATGAGCTGCCTCTGATTGGTCACATCCTGACCAATCAGAGGCAGCTCTCACTCACACCCATTCATGAATTCAGCTGAATGACAGCTGAGAGCTGCCCCTGATTGGTCCCTGCACTGAGCCAATCAGAGGCAGCACTCACTCACCCATTCATGAATTCATGAATGGGTGTGAGTGAGAACTGCCTCTGATTGGTCAGGCTGTGACCAATCAGAGGCAGCTCATTCAGCAAGCAGGGATTTTAAATCCCTGGCTGCTGAATACTACTCAGAGCAGTTCAGGAGAACTGCCGCCGGCCGCGGCTGAACTCCGGCTGCCGGGACCGGGTGAGTATATATATATTTTTTGTTTTTACACATTTCTGGATGAATTTCAGGGAAGGGCTTATATTTTTAAGCCCTTCCCGAAAATTCATCCCGCGCTCGCCGGCAGCCCATTGCTTTCAATGGAGCCGGCTGTATTGCCGGCTCCATTGAATTCAATGGGCTAACATCGTTCTTCTCTGCCACAGCTGTTACAGCTGTGGCAGAGGAGAACGATCTTTATGCTGACAGTGCAGGGGGGGGGGGTCTCACTCTTGCCGCTATTATGGCTGAATAGTGGGACCTGGGAACCTGAAATGCAGCCCAGCATGTTGCCCCTCGCCTGTCCTATCCGTTTCTGTGTCGTTTCCAGCACTTTCTTGGGTTTTGCAGATTTTCACCAATGAAAACCTTAGCGAGCATCGGCGATATACAAAAATGCTCGAGTCGCCCATTGACTTCAATGGGGTTCGTTACTTGAAATGAACTCTCGAGCATCACTGAAAGTTCGACTCAAGTAACGAGCACTCGAGCATTTTGGTGCTCGCTCATCTCTAATAATTAACCATCTTGATAAATCACACCAGATGAACAAATATTATTCTTTTAGTACTTCTACATTTCTCCTTTATAAGGTGGTCAATCACAGAACTAATGTGTTTTTGAAAGTAGAACCTTAAATGGGGATATGCAAAGGATATGCCATTAATGTCTGATAGATGAGGGTTCTACATCTATTACCAGAATTAAAGTCTCTGACCTCTTCCTGGCTCACTCCCGCAGCCAGCAGTGGCCAGGATTACTGAAACAGATGAACTAGCTGTCCTATGCGTTTTTCATATCCCCCTTAGACATGAATGAGAGTTACAAAACAGTGTAGCACAGCAAGCTATGCTGTTTCCACAATTCGGGAGATAAGGAAACAGCATATCTTGCTGTACCATGCTCTTTTTATAATTTTCATTTACTTCTATGCGAATTACGGAAATGGCATAGAAGAACCAATTTGGCTCTTTCCATAATCCTGGTTATAGTGACTATGGCATTCCTATGGCTATTCCCATCTGTACCACGAATGGCAGAGATGGGAATAACCATTTAAAATAATATATAATCTCTTGGTATTTTGAAGAAGCGCTGCTCTTGAAAAGCCTTCCATGAGTTCTGTGCAATTTTGGACCATGAAAATTTAGGACCATCAAGTAGTTCATTAGTTAGGAACTATTTTGGGCTTATTGGATAATGCCTAAAAGGATGTGAATGAAGTTAACTTTGCTGTAGTAATTGTGAATAAACATAGTGATACCTCTTTGGGGTGACCACAAAAAATTGAACTGGACATTAAGGCTGGGTTCACACATGGTGGATTCCCGGCGGAATTCTTGCAGTTTTGCCACACCGAAAAACCATGAGAGTCGCGGCTTCAAAACTCGTGGCATTTCACCGCAGGTTTTGGAGCAGTTCGGCCACTGGCTTTCCGCTGCGGCTTTCTCTCTCCATACAGAGGAGCGAGGCCACAGCGGAAAACAAAAAAGAATTGACATGCGGCAGTCAATTCCGCACCACAGCGCCAGATCCGCCTGGCTATTCCACAACGGATTGGCTGCCCCATGTGGATGAAATTTTTGACAAATCTTGTCCACATGGCTGGTTATTCCTGGGATTAGCAGCCACAGGCGGATTTGCCGCCGCGAAATTCCGTGGCAAATCCGCCCCGTGTGAACCCAACCTTATAGTAGCAGTCTTCTGTAAAAAAGGTAATATGGGGAAATTACGTCTATTACAGACAACTCTGGTCTAGATAAGTAGCGGTGTCCTGAGAGATGGTCTTTTAGAGGCATTTCATTGTATTTGTTTTGCAAGGCCACTCTTCAGTTAATAATGGGACAAGCTGCGTAACTCCATTATCTGAAAAAAGAAATAAATCTTCTACCATTTTATACCAGGTAACGCCTTCCTCCAAGATTGTGGGAGACTTGGCACAGTTTATGGTGCACAATGGCTTGTCTCGTGAGCAGGTTGAGACTATGGCTGATGAACTCTCCTTCCCACTCTCAGTAGTTGAGTACTTACAAGGTTATGTTGGAATTCCTTATGGAGGTTTCCCAGAACCATTACGCTCAAAGGTAACTATATTTTTCTAAAAATATTAACGATTTCCTAACTGTCAAATCCTACATTATACTATGCTTGTCCAAGTCTTCACAGGTGTATCCATTCTAAATATTCATGGGCTGATTTATTTAGACCAGCGTTTTATACATTTATTCTGTTAGTAAACATTGCACTGGCATGAAGTATGACAATTGTATTGAGACATTCAATTTTTATGCAATATTTAAGCATAGACATACACAATTTGTGCACCAAATTGTGTATGTCTATGCTTAAATCTTTTGAAGATCTAGACTCATTCCCAACAATTAAGACCCATTTATTGCAGGATTGATGAAGAAATCTGCTTAGAAATTCTTATATCATTTACTTTTCTCAATCTCCAGGTTTTGAAAGACCTGCCCCGCATTGAAGGTAGACCTGGAGCCTCATTGTCACCACTGGATTTTACTAAGCTGGAAGAAGGGTTGAAGAACAAATACGATGATATCACTCCAGAGGATATTATGTCAGCTGCTATGTATCCCAAAGTATTTGAGGAGTACAAGGACTTCAGTACACAGTTTGGTCCTGTGGAATGTCTCAATACTCGCCTCTTCTTGGAAGGACCCAAAATTGCTGAGGAATTTGAGGTACGTAGGTTTAAGAAAAAAAATAATATGAAACATAATTAAACTGAAAATGTTCAGTAAAATGGAGATAGTCCAGTGTTTGGTTAAAAGCTTTCAGTCTTTATTAGATGATCCAAACAGACAGACATGGAGGAACAAAGGACAGACGGCAAAATCCTTTGTTCCTCCATGTCTGTCTGTCTGGATCATCTAATAAAGACTGAAAGCTTTTAACCCAACGCTGGACTTTCTTCATTTTCTGTGCATCAGTTGTGGTTTCTATCTAGTCCTTATGTGCAGAGGTTTGCATTTCTTCTGAAAATTTTGAGTGTTTCATACTTAAAGTTAACCTATCACCGGGTATGATCACCATGAACTAAGTTATAGTACTCATAGGGTAAGTTCCCAAGAGTGCCAAGAAGTATTTTTTTTTATAGGTACCTGCCTCCCGGGGACTGTGTTGTCACCCCGAAAGTCCATATGTGAACAGTTTCATTGGACTGAAAGCTATGTGCACACACTCCCATAGAGATCAATGGAAACATGCACACACAGCCTTCAGCTTTTAGTCTGATGACCCAGTCAGAGCACAGACTTTTAGAGCTGACTGTGCAAGCATCGGAAGGTAAGTAAGTATAAAAAATACCTCCCTGCACTCCTCGGAACCATAACTTGGTGCTCATAGCCAGTGACAGGTTTCCTTTTAAAATGTACATTGTAGCCCCTAGTTGTACAACACTCCTGTAGGCAAGTGCTGTATAGTCTCATTCAGACACAGTTCATATCATTCTGTGGTGTTTTAAGTACAGTTCAGTTGAACCACAGAATGTACAGGTTTTGAAGTCAGAATCTTACTTTTAATCAACCTTTGTTTCCTATTCATGAATATTTAACCGCCTTTAGGAATCTGAGCAAAAACATGCTATAAAGAACACAGGGAACCGAGTACACGAGGTCAGGTCAGTGGCTTCACCTGGCATCATGATTCTAGTGAGCACAGGACTACATATAAAAAGAATATATTATTAAAGTCATGACAAAAACCATCTAGAACAGGGGTGTCAAACTCATTTTCACCGAGGGCCACATCAGACTTATGGTTGCCTTCAAAGGGCCGATTGTAATTGGTAATTGTAAGACAGTATAGTAAAAGTGAACCCCACAGTGGACCGATTGGTAATAAGGTCCCCCATAGTGGCCAGTGGTGCACACTCATATACATATTCTTTTATATATATATATATATATATATATATACACACACACACACACATACATACACACACAGGCGCACACTATTTTTAATGTGTGTATGTGTAATATATACATACACACTATTTTGTTTATATATATATATATATATATATATATATACACATATACATATATACACACACATATACATATATATATACACACACACACTATTATAGACATACGCGCGCCCAAACGCACATTATAGACATACACGCACACAGACGCACACTATTGTAGACATACGCGCACACAGACGCACACTATTATTACACATATGCACACAGACGCACATTATATATTTTATATATATATATATATATATATATATATATATACACACACACACATACATACTCACAGGTGCACATATACATATGCATCTACACACACACACATACACATCTACACACACGCACATTTCTGCATTTTTATACACATTTTTATACTTACATGCATCCAATGTGGTCCCACTGGCAGGTATACCGGCTGCTCTCTTCTTGGGGCCCTACTGCATACTTGGGCTCCTGATGTCTCCCCAGGCCTGCAGCCAGGAACAGAGGGAGGGCTGGGGAGAGGAGGTCTGCACTGACCAGGCTCTCACCCTGCAGCTGTTTCTCCTCAGCGCTCGCTGCAGAGCTCATGTTCTCTGCACTCTTCTTCCCTCCTCCGCGGCTTTTGTCAGTCTGCTATCGGCACTCCTCTATTACTGTCTGCACTAGACAGAACAAGCCGATAGAAGATCGTCTACTGACAGCGGCACGGAGGTGAGGGAACTTTGTGCACAGCTGGCAGGCCACAGAAAATGAGGTGGCGGGCCGGATTCGGCCCGGAGGCCTTGTGTTTGACACCTGTGATCTAGAAGTATCAAGACAGTTCTGTGTATCACAAAAATAATTACAGAATTTCCAAAACAACATATCATAATGAAATTCCAACCAGCATGTGGCATTGTGCTCATGTAATAAGAGAAAAGGATTCAATTTTATTATTGTGCCGATTTTGAGGCACTTTGGGATATTCTGTAGGTAATTTCAGTATAAGAAAGTATTAATGAACCACCATTAAAGGGGTTATCCCACTTCTAGCTATTGACTACTTATGTTAAGGATAGGTCACCAATGCAGTTCGGCCACCTGGGTCAGTATCTGTGTATTGAGCTGTTTTGTTGCAGGAAGCAGATAGCTCCATATATTGCACAATAGCCTGGATTAGTGCTGCAGGCTGAGTCCCCATTCACTTCAATAGGACTCGTCCTGCAGTACCTACAAAGTATATAGCCATCTGCTTTCTGCAGCAAAGAGCAACATACACAAAGATACTGATCCAAAGGAACAACTGGTCCCTGGGAATCTTGGACAGCAGATCCTGGCGATTTGCTATTAATTACCTATTCCAAGGATAGGTCATCGATAGCTAGAAGTGGGACAACCCCTTTAAGTAAAAAATAAAACACTATAATCAGCACATGTGATATTGAATATAAAAAAAGTCTGATACAATGGAATAGCCCACCAGCCAAAACTGCCTGAAACCGACAAGGTAAAGCATTGTACTTTGTGCGGTTCTTGGTAAACTATGTAATGCTTCCTGGCAGAGTATAGTAATGATTTATCTAGAATACGTTGCCAAGCCTGACAAGGACAATAAGTAAATCTCATATGTAAATGAAAGTTTCTTCATCTACTACTAATTTTTCAGGTGGAATTAGAACGAGGCAAAACGCTGCACATAAAAGCTCTGGCTCTGGGAGATCTGAACAAAGCTGGCCAAAGGGAAGTCTTCTTTGAGCTTAATGGTCAACTTCGATCCGTCCTTGTTAAAGATACTCAGGCCATGAAGGTAAGGGGTCTTCAAAGTTTCTTATATAATGATGTACAAAAAATACAGCGCTAAAGCACAAAAGGAGGAAGAAATGGCCAAATCCATTAAGGAGGGGAATAAAACATTTTCCAAGTATATTAGTGACATAGAAGAAAAACTGTGGAATTACAAAAATTAAAAATAAAAACTATATTACCGGAGATAAGGCCGGAGCTGTACATTTAAATAGCTACTTTTGTTCAGTATTTCTAGAAGCTGATTTTCATAATGATAATGACTGGGCCCGGTATTTCTTATAGTTGTAAGGGCTCAGATCTAGTGTTTTTGGAGCTGATCTTGTAGGTGAACCTGTACATTTAAAGTTGATAAGTCAGCGGGTCTAAATGGCATTCACCCCAGTGTTTTTAAAGAACTCCAATTGCTTCACCTCTGATTTCTTTAACCAGTCCCTTCTAACAAGGGAAGTTCCTTATGACTGGAGAATGACCAATGTTATACCCATTCATAAGAAGGCTACTACAGAAGAAGCCGGGAACTACAGACCAGTTAGTTTTACATCTGTAGTAGTTAAACTACTAGAAACTCTCCAGATATACCACTTAAAACTAACAACTTGTTGGCAGATCATGTCCAATTAATCTAAGTGAATTTTCTATGTCACAAAAGTGGTGGATGAAGGTGATGCTGTGTATGTTGCCTATCTGCATTTCCGTATAGAAAAAAAGAAAAAACCTTTCTCTGGCTGCGCTCTATTGCTTGATAAAGGCGTCAGACGACGCAGAAACGCGTTGCATGTGCATGTTTGTCATTGGAGGTATTTTTACCCTATTTTATCCTACTTTTATCTTTGTATGGGGAATAAAACTGGGCTTACTATGTACGGCTGTGGTAGTAGCTCATTCCCTAAATGTCTTTGAGATCCTGCAATGGAGCGCAGCCAGAGAAAGGTTTTTTCTTTTTTTCTATATGCATATTACCCCCATTTTCCTGTTAGAAAGTTGGGGTCCCTTTGGTGCTGCAGCTCTCCAAAAAGAAGTAGTACGTGTATTTTAGAACATACATAGTTTTTTTGTTTTTTGTTGGATATAACGGAGGATCAAAAATAAAGAAACCTATTGAAGGCCCTCTTGGATTCCAGGTGTAGGCGGGACACAAATTAATTTTGTTGCCCCGCCTGACACCGGGTGAGTACACCAGATTGTCGATATATTATCCTGTCCATATGCAAGGCGCTCTCCCTGATTTTTTATATCTGCATTTCCGTGAAACCTTTGATACAGTTCCACATAAAGAGCTCATAGATAAGGTATTGAAAATTGAACTTAGTCCAGTGAATTTGCAATTGTTAACAACAACACGCTGACAGTTACATTTAACGGAGTGTATACTGAACAGGGAAGAGTTAGAAGCTATGACCAAAAGGGTCTGTCTTCGGTCCTATTCTTTTTAATATGTTCATAATTGACATAGGAGAAGGTTTAACAGGTAAGGTTTGTCTGTTTGCTGATGAGATAAGAGTGTGTAATAGGGCTGATACTCCTGGTAGAGTCTTAAACATGGAAAATGATTTTGCCTTTTTGGATAAATGGTCTCGACCATTCCATCTCTATTTCATTGTTTCCAGATGTAAAATAATGCACTTGCAGGGAAGAAATCCTCAGACTTTAATCATATCGGCTGTTCTGTGTTATCCAGTACTTCATAAGAGAAGTATTTAGGGGTTCTGATTTCTAAGGGCCTCAAAAAGATGCCACAGTGCAGTCAGGCAACAGGGAAAGCAAGTATGCTGCATAGCTAGAGGTATTACCAGTAGAAAGAGGGAGATTGTGATCTTGCTGTATACAGCTCCGTTGAGACCACATCTGGAGTACTGTGTTCAGATTTGGAGACCTCATCAATAGAAAGATATTGATAAAATACAGCAAGTTGAAAGATGGGCTATAAAAATGGTGGAAGGTCTCAAGAACAAAACTTATCAGGAAAGACATGATAGAAACATTTATATATGTTAAAGATCTAAATGTTTAGGCAGGAACAAGAGGACACAATCTGAGTTCAGGTGGAAGAAGATCAGAAGCAGTCAGGAAATATATTATTTTACTGGAAAAGTAGTTGATACTTCGAACAAACTTCCAGCAGATGTGCTTGAAAAATCAACAGTAAATCAATTCAAGCATGACTGGGGTAAGCCTATATCTACCCTAGGAGAAAAATAAAAAAAGGAAATAATCTAAGGGCAGACTAGATGACCATGCAGTGTTTTTCAGCGGTCAATTTTCTACATTTCTATGTAACAGCATTTTTCTCTATGCAAAGTTCTGGCTGTTTGCTATATGAGGCTTACATAGAACCTAAACAATCACTTCATTATTTACTGTGGTTAATAGTTACCATCTGTAGTTTATAGACGTGAATTAATGCATTAGTTCTTCTGATTTAGTGGGGATGGGGTTTTGTGCCAACACTCTGCTAGTATGTGGGAACGTATGGTTAGGCCTAAATCACAACTATTAGTACTGTATGTTTTAAAGTAAAAGGAGTGCAAAACATTGATCACACATACTATTTACAGAAATGGTTCTCAGATGAGATAAGAGCTTTATAGTGGAAAGCCAAATATTCATTCTAATTGTACCTTAAAGCAATGGTTCTCAACGTGGGTATTATTGCTCCCTTGGGGACGTTTTTACTTCTCAAGGGGGTGGTGGAATGAAAAGGGGCAGCAGGGGAGCATTGGAACATAAAGGGGGCGGTAAGGGGGCATTCTGTGTTTGCTTTGTTGATTTTTTTTTTTTTCATCTAGTAACTACATTTTTCTAAAAATTAGTAGTGATACCCTAGTTTTCTTCAACATTCCGTCCGAAAACAGTCGGTGAAACCGAGGCAATTATTTCCATATAAATCACTGTTTTGCCAACTGGAAAACAACAAGTTCGGATACGGCTTTAAAGAAGGACAAGTGGGTTAATAGAACAAAATTTATTAATACAAATGAATAAATGATAAAAATAAAACAAAGTTACATACAAATAGGTGATATTACAATGATTCTCTACAGGTAAAATACATTCAGCAAATTTTAAAACCTAAACACACTTTACAATACAAAAGACTTACAAAGACATACTTACAACGTAATACTGCATTCGTTAATGAGTAGGAGCTTTCCTTAAACACTTCTGCCTGGAGTCAATCTATTATTTTCACTGGAGAAACCACAGTGAAAAGCAGACAGGTTTCATGGAGCAACACTGTAAGAGATCGTCTTCACCTTACAGGTACAAGATGCTTCTGATCTATTACAATTTCTGTACAACTTGCTTAGTCATCTGCCATATGCTCCAAGCTTTGCATTAATGATGTTATCAAACTCTAGAATTGACCAGTTTCTATAGAGTGATAAGATCTACCTCCTAGACAATAGATATGTACATGGCAGCCTCCTACAAAGACAGACAGATTGGTTTCATAATTTTGGTTACAACAAACATCCTCTTACTTACACATGATAAACATGTAAAACAGATTTGGGGTCAGTTCCTTAGAATGCGGAGCCTAGTTTATGTATTAAGGCCTGTTCATATATATATATATATATATGTGTGTGTGTGTGTGTGTGCATATATCAAGGATAATACAAGATAGCCATAAAAAATATTTCCATTACAATCACTTACATGTGATGGGCGTTGTGTGCAGCCTGCGCGCCTCTGTCATATAATGTATGACTTTTATAACTCCATCACTCTGCTACAGATCAATCGCACTTCATAACACTGGATAACCTACAGCATAACCTAACCTGCTGTATTCCATAATACCGCTGGTTGGCTGGAACCACTTCAAACTTTTACTTGTGTGAGTCTCTGGGAGTTGTAGTCTTAGTGGACGCCAAGTTTCTTTTCAGAACACTGATATAAACTACAACTCCCAGAGACCCACACAATTGAAAGTTCCAGCTAATCAGCGGCATTATGGAATACAGTGGGTTAGATTGTTCTTTAGGTTATCCAGTGTGATTGATCCGTAGCAGAATCATGGAGTTATAAAGTCATACATATCTATATGATAGAGCGACATGACAGTGCATTCTTGAAGCATACTTTATAAAAATGGCTGAGAAGAAGAAATGCTATCAATATTCAAATGAATACTTGAAATACAGATTCATCCCTTCTCCTATAAACGGACAGCTTCCCTTGTGCCTCGTTTGTGAAAAGGCATTTTCGAATGAAGCTATGAAGCCTTCGAGACTGAGTGATCACCTTGAAAAAATGCATTCAGACAAAGTGGGTAAGCCCATTTCATTTTTCCAAGGTTTAAAGTCAAAGTTTGAGAACCGCAGCACTGTAGGCAAGCTATTTATCAGCACTGAGAGCAGATTTTCCAAAGGCCTTTATGCTTCCTACAAAGTCTCTCTATTAATAGTGCAATGTGGCAAATCACATACTATTGGGGAAACACTTGTGTTACCTGCAGTTAAAGAGATTGTCAGTACTCTGCTAGGGCCAACGCGGGTGCCATGGTGAAATTGCTTCCTTTGAGTAATGACACAGTTTCAAGAAGAATTGACAAGATGGCTGCTGATGTGGAAGAAACGCTTTTGGAGATGTTAAATAACACAGAATTTGTAATGCAAATTGACGAGTCAAGGGTTAGAGACAATGAAGCATTGCTACTAACTTATGTTCATTTCATTAATTGGAATGAAGAGGTAGTGGAGGAATTCTTTACCAGAAATTTAACCACCAACACAAAAGGCTCCTCTATAAATAAGAGTGGAAATTTTCAAAAAAAAACCCCATCCCTTTAACAAATGTACTTGCTTGTGCAACCTGACAGAGCTGCATCCATGATTAATCGATATTTCAGATTTATAGCCGATTTAAAATCTGCTATACTTGGCATAATCGCTGTCCCCTGTGTGATCCTTCTGCAGCACCTTAATGCTAAACATTTATGTGAGAGATTTTATGATTCTCTGCGCTATGTAATTAATGCTGTTAACAAGATAAAAGTGCACTCTTTGAATGAATGTCTTTTTACGCAAGCTCTGTCAAGACCATGATGAAGAATTTAAACGTCTACTCCTACACACCAAAGTGAGGTGTCTGTCAAGAGAAAAGTGCTTACAACGCTTCTATGAACTTTTGGACACAGTAGTTGAGTTTCTTTAGCTGATTGACCTAAGCCTTTGTGACGCAATCGAACTACGATGTCTTGATGTTGCCTATCTCGCAGACATGTTTGACAAACTCAATGAGGTCAACACAAAGTTACAAGGAGACAAAATGAATTTCATTAAGGCTAGAGGTATAATCTCTTCCTTCATTGCCAAACTGGAACTTCATACCAATAACCTGAGTGAGACCAGAGATTAGAGGTGCAGGAAGATCATTTGCTTATTCCCTGTGTATTCTGGGAAGAGCAAAGAATCACTGCAAACATTACGATTGCCGGGATTAGCCCTGTCTAGCTGCTGGGAGGACATCGCCAGACCAGAGATTGGAGCTGCAGGAAGATCATTTGTATATTCCCTGTGCATTCTGGAAAGAACAAAGAATCACTGCAAGTGGGAAGATTGCCAGGATTAGCCTGGTGTAGCTGCTGATACATAGTATTGTATAGGTTATATATCTTCACTACAATTCTTGACTTTTAGAAGTTTGGAAGTGGACATCAAATGACAACATGGAAAAGGAGAGGAGCCACATGGTGAGCTGCAATGTATGCTATATATTTACAGACCTACCAGAGGAAAAGCCAAACTTCACCAGCCAGAAATGAAAGTTTATGTCTCTGCTGGAGGAAAAGGTGCAAAGTCCTCAGGAGAGAATAACTACATTGAAACTCTTTAAGGAAGGTGAGGATTTCCTTGACAGAGTAAAAGAAAGTCTTCAAAATGTTGAAGGAAAAGAAATGTCCAGTGTACCTGCAGAAGCAGAGGAATGGTAACATGTGACCCAAAGAAGCAGGAGGATCAGGAATCAGTCAGGACCCATACTGCTCGGGAACCAGTACCAGGTTCTCACGCAGGGGGACCTGGTACTGTTTCCTGAACAGAAGGAGAAAGAGGTACAGCAAGAAACTACTATACTCACAAAGAACAGAGCAGAGGGGAAAGAGGCACAGCAAGAAATGACTCTATCCACAAAGAGCAGAGGAGAGAGATACAGCAAGAAAGAGAGTAGGAAGAATCCAATAGCTGGATGTTCTCAAGGACAGAAAAAAAAATTATGTTTATTCAATGGAAAGAGGAAGGTGAAAGGGATATATAAAAAATATATATAATGCGGTCTGCAGAAACTGTAGAGCAAGTGTTAGAAAAGCTGAAGCTAATAATGAATTGAGGCTTACAACATAGGCTAAAAGCAATAAAAAGGGATTTTGGGGGTATGTCAAAAGCAAAAGAAAAGTCAAAGATGCTATTGGATGCTTACTAGATGAAAATGGTGAATTGGTTAAGAATGATGTTGAGAAGTCCGAACTTTTACTTTTCTATTTTGTATCCGTTTTCTCTCAGAAAGTAGATGGAACATCAACTGATCTTCCCTGTGCTATTGGGTGGATAAAAGAATGCAGACTATAAGCAGAGAGATGGTGAGGGAACACATATTTAACATAAATTAATTCAAGTCTCAAGGTCCAGATGAATTACATCCTACGATACTAAAGGAAGCAGCAAAGGTACTTGCTGAACGCACTTGCCATAATCTTTGAAAATTCCTGGAGAACAGGAGTAGTCCCAGAAAAGGGCAAATGTCCCTATCTTCTAAAAAGGGAAGAAGGAAACTACAGACCTGTGAGGCTGACTTCTATATAGGGAAAGATCAACGAACAAATTATTAAACAGCATGTATGCAAGTACTTGGATAAAAATAATTAATCAGAGCCGCATGGGTTTCTAACAAACAAGTCACGCCAGACAAATCTAATTTCCTTCTATGACAGAATCACTGACTGTGTTGATCAGGGAAATGTGGTGAATATAGTATATCTTGACTTTAGTAAAGCATTTGACAAAGTATCTCATAGCATAGTCATTAAAAATAACCAAATATGGGATTGACAAGGCAACTGACATTCACAACTGGCTGAGTGATCGTATTCAAAGAGTGGTCATAAATGGCTGCACATTTAAGTAGAAGAATGTATCAAGTGGGTTACCACAAGGCTCTGTCCTAGGCCCAGTGGTGTTCAACATTTTTATAAATGATCTGGATTAGGGAATTGATGGGAGACTGATCAGATTTGCTGACGACAGAAAGCTAGGACGGATAGCTAACACTAGGAAAAAGAGAGGGTATTCAAAAATTGTATTTAAGAAGAAGAAATGCAAAGTCCTACATCTGGGCAAGAAAAATGAAAAAAGTGCATACAGAATGGGAGGAATTAGGCTAAGCAGCAGCACATGTGAAAAAGACTTCGGTATACTAATAGATCATAGACTGAACACTAGTCAACAATGTGATGCAGCAGCCAAAAAGGCAAACACAATTCTGGAATGTATTAGAGAAGCATAGAGTCTAGATCACATGAGGTAATTATCCCCCTCTACTCTTCCTTAGTCAGACCTCATCTGGAATACTGTGTCCAGTTCTGTGCACCACACTTTAAAAAAAGACATTGACAAACTGGAGCAGGTTCAGAGAAGAGTTAGCAAGATGGTGAGCGGTCTGCAAACCAAGTCCTATGAAGAACGGTTAAAGGATTTGGGAATGTTTAGGTTGCAAAAAAGAAGGCTGAGAGAAGACTTAATAGCTGGCTACTAATATCTGAAAGGCTGTCACATTGCAGAGGGATCGGCCCTATTCTCATTTGCACAAGTAAAGACTAGAAGCAATGGGATGAAACTGAAAGGGAGGAGACGCAAATTAGATATTAGAAAATTTTTTCTGAAAGTGAGGGTGATCAATGAGTGGAACAGGTTATCATGGGGAGGGATGAGTGGAAGTGTTCAAACAAAGGCTGGACAAATATCTGTCTGGGATGATATAGTGAATCCTGTACTGAGCAGGGGGTTGGACCAGATGACCCTGGAGATCCCTTCCAACTCTACCATTCTATAATTCTATGACGTGAGTTATGTCCGTTTCCGAGTCTTCAAGAAATTGCACGTGAAGATGGAGACAAACTTCAAAATGCAAACTTAGATGTTTTTTGCTCACATCTCAAACAAGCCAAAGAAGACATGCAAACTAGGTTTCATGATCTGTGTACCCTTGAAACCGTGTACTCAATCCATTTTCAGAAGATGCCATAGAATTTCATCCCAGATTACAAGAGTAGTTGATTGACTTGAAACATGATAGCAAGGCCCAAGCACTTTTCCAACAATGTGGCTACGAATGTTTTTGGGTGAAAGTGGAGAATTCCTATCCTATCCTGTGGCAGAAAGTTATGTTGCTCGTGTTAGCTTTTCCATCTACATACTTGGTGGAGGTGAGCTTCAGTGCAGTTCAGCAGCTCCTGAGAAAAGCGAAAAACAAACTTTAGATATATTTAAGGGGCAACTTGAGACTGCAGTTGATGAAGATAGAAACAGATATCGCAAAATTGGCGTTCGTTCATCAGGTCCAAGGCGGCCATTAATGACACAGATTGATTGTGACAAACATAATTATTACTATCGTGGATTTATTTTGGGGTCCACGGTGTAATCAATAGGAATGTTTGCACCCTTCCAGATTTATGTTCAGAGATTCTGCGCACAATGGAAGAGATCACACGGAAACAAGAGTGTCAGTGTAGAAAGTCTTCCTGACTCTGTTTATTAGTAGTCGTAAAGCATCTTTTATAGCATTAAGAGTTAATTGTCCTTTATGGGCAACAGGAAGCAAAACGTGGTTGGAAATCAAAGCATTGGATTGGGTGGTCCAAATATGGTCTTTTTGCTTCCGGTCCTGCGTGAGTTGCTGTCATCATGAACGTCCGACATCACGTTTTCGGATGAAGAGCCAGCACCATCTTTCTGAGTTCGATGGAGGGGGCAGGGGTGGGAATGAGCAATGTGTCGTCAAATGACGCCTGAGAGTTATGTGCGGGTAAAAAGTGTGTGATATCGGTTAGTAGTACAGGCACATTCCATTCTATTCTACTGGCTCAGATAGGGAAATAGACATTTCACCTTGCATATATATATCTATATATATAAAGCTGAAAGCCCTGACTGACTCACTGACTCACTGACTCGCCAAAAGTTCTCCAACTTCCCGATGTCGTAGAAACATGAATTTTGCCACGAGCATAGATTATCTCCAAAATAGGAAAAGTAATTGGGTCCCAACTCGATTATTCAATTCTAGCGCAAAAGAATTGGCGTCCAAATTTTACGTACGGAATCTAATTTTCTCACTTTCCGGTGTCATAGAAACAGGAAATTTGGCACGAGCATTGATTATGTCATAAATAGGAAAAGCTAATGGGTCCCAACTCGATTATTCAATTCTATGCGCAAAAGAATTGGCGTCAAAATTTTACGTACGGAATGTAATTTCTTCCCTTTCCGGTGTCATAGTAACGGGAAATTTGGCACGAGCATTGATTATGTCATACATAGGAAAAGCTAATGGGTCCCAACTCGATTATTCAATTCTAGCGCAAAAGAATTGGCGTCAAAATTTATGTGCGGAATGTAATTTTTTCACTTTCCGTTGTCATAGAAACATGAAATTTGGCACGAGCATTGATTATGTCATAAATAGGAAAAGCTAATGGGTCCCAACTCCATTATTCAATTTTATGCGCAAAAGAATTAGCGTCCAAATTTTACGTGCGGAATGTAATTTTTCACTTTCCGGTGTCATAGAAACGTGAAATTTGGCACGAGCATTGATTGTCATAAATAGGAAAAGCTAATGGGTCCCAACTCGATTATTCAATTCTAGCGCAAAAGAATTGGCGTTGAAATTTTACGTGCGGAAGGTAATTTTTTCACTTTCCGGTGTCATATAAACAGGAAATTTGGCACGAGCATTGATTATGTCATAAATAGGAAAAGCTAATGGGTCTCAACTCCATTATTCAATTCTATGCGCAAAAGAATTAGCGTCCAAATTTTACGTGCGGAATGTAATTTCTTCACTTTCCGGTGTCATAGAAACAGGAAATTTGGCACGAGCATTAATTATGTCATAAATAGGAAAAGCTAAAGGGTCCCAACTCCATTATTCAATTCTATGCGCAAAAGAATTAGCGTCCAAATTTTACGTACATAATCTAAATCTCTCACTTCCCAATGTCATAGAAACATGAAATTTGGCACAAGCATTGATTGTGTCATAAATATGAAAAGTTAATGGGTCCCAACTCGATTATTGAATTCTAAGCGCAAAAGAATTAGTGTCCAAATTTTATGTATGTAATCTAATTCTCTCACTTCCTGATGTCATTTTATAAAAAGGAAGCGTTGCATGGTTACCTCCACGTGGTGTTTTCTGGGTAACGCAGAGAACTATGCAAAATGGTGAACATATCTTTTTCCTCAGTATCTCTAAAGTAACCACGACTTCATAAGATTTTCCATGTGAACACCAGATAAACACCAGTACCAAATTAACTCAGGCGAAGCCGGGTATATCAGCTAGTATATATATATATATATATATATCCTCCTATTATTATTAGTTTAATTTCACTGTTCTTGCATTTTAATTAGTCTTCTGACCATTAAGGATTAGGCCTTAGTCAGACGGGCGTTTTTTCGCGCGATTTGAGGATCGCATGACGGATGCGCATCCGCAAATCGCGTGACCGGTGCGCGCAAGTCGCCCGCAAATCGCCCGAAAATCTGCTCCTAGCCGCGTTTCATTAGAAACAGGCCGGAGCTGTCCAGCACATTGCATTCAATAGAGACGGCAATAGAGCCGCCTCCATTTAAAGCAATGCGCTGCGGGCGAGCCCGGGATGAATTGTCGGTAAGGGCTTAAATATATAAGCCCTTCCCTGCAATTCATCCTAAAATGTGTTAAAATAAAAAAACATTGTATACTCACCTTCTCCCGGCAGCCGGAGCTCCGTGCGGCCGTCCTGCAGTGGGTGTGAAGGGGGTGTGAGTCAGACCTGCCCCCTGATTGGCTCAGCGCTGAGCCAATCAGAGGCATGCCTCACTCACACCCATTCATGAATTCATGAATGGATGTGAGTCAGACCTGCCCCTGATTGGCTCAGCGCTGAGAGGCAGCAGTCACTCACCCATTCATGAATTCATGAATCGGTGTGTGAGGGAAACCGGCCTCTGATTGGTCAGGGCTGTGACCAATCAGAGGCAGATCATTCAGCAGGCGGGGATTTTAAAGCCCCGCCGGCTGAATAGTGCCGAGAAGCAGTTCAGGAGAACTGACAGCGGCCGCGGCTGGACTCCGGCTGCAGCGGAAAGGTGAGTATACAATTTTTTTTTTATTTTAACACATTTTACGATGAATTGCAGGGAAGGGCTTATATATTTAACCCCTTCCCGACAATTCACCCCACGCACGCCGGCAGCCCATTGCTTTCAATGGAGCCGCTGTATTGCCGCTCCATTGAATTCAATGGGCAAACATCGTTCTTCTCTGACACAGCTGTTACAGCTGTGGCAGAGAAGAATGATTTGTCTTCTATATGTTCTCAATGGGGTCGGCGCTGCTGCCGCCGGCCCCATTGAGCGCATATACAGAAGAGAACAGGAATTGCAGATCGCAGATAGGTGCGATCTGCGATTTTTTGTTCTATAATTTATCGGACGAGCGCATACAAAGCACTCATGTGTCCGGACTGTATTGCCGGCTCCATTGAATGCAATGCGCTGGACAGCTCCGGCCCGTTTCTAATGAAACGCGGCTGGGAGCAGATTTTCGGGCAATTTTCGGGCACCGGTCACGCGATTTGCGGATGCGCATCCGTCATGCGATCCTCAAATCGCGCGAAAAAACGCCCGTCTGACTAAGGCCTGAATCAGTATTATTCAATGTAAAACATTGATGTCAAAAATAAAAACGTCTCACCTCACTGCAAATGTCCATGCTCTAATTCCTTTTCCATTAGCAGGAACATACTCACGCCCTTCACCGCTTAAGCCTAGTGGCTATATTTTCAAATAAGATACAAATCGCTTGGAAACATGGGCTGTGTGAAATGTTTCCTGTTTTATTAACAATTAGTGCTGACATACCAGGATAAACGGAGAACACGTTTCGATTGCTTAGAACTAGAGATGAGCGAACGTACTCGTCCGAGCTTGATGCTCGGGCGAATATTAGCGTGTTCGGGATGCTCGTTACTCGTAACGAGCACCACGCGGTGTTCGGGTTACTTTCAGTTTCCTCTCTGAGTCGTTAGCGCGCTTTTCTGGCCAATTGAAAGACAGGGAAGGCATTACAACTTCCCCCTGTGACGTTCAAGCCCTATACCACCCCCCTGCTGTGAGTGGCTGCGGCGATCAGATGTCACCCGAGTATAAAAGTCGGCCCCTCCCGCGGCTCGCCACACATGCCTTGTGAGTTAGCTGAGGGAAAGTGCTGTTCTATTGGAGTTGCTGTAGGGAGAGTGTTTGTAGTGAGTGTAGGCTTCAAGAACCCCAACGGTCCTTCTTAGGGCCACATCTACGTGTGTGCAGGCTGCTGTTAGCAGTGGAGAAATTTTTTTTTCTTCTCAAAATCGGCAGTGCAGAGCATTGCACCCGGCATTAGGGACAGAAGTGGTGCTTAGGCAGGGAGAGTGTTAGGAGTGAGTGTAGCCTTCAAGAACCTCAACGGTCCTTTCTAGGGCCACATTTAACTGTGTGGAGTACTGTGCAGGCTGCTGTTAGCTGTGTTGCTTTTTTTTTCTCAAAATCGGCGGTGCAGACCATTGCACCCTGCATTGATACTACAGGCACAGAATTGTGTAGGCAGGGCCACAACACAGTTATTAGTCATTGAATAGGCACAGTGGGCCTTTCCTTTTAACCAAAAGGGAAAAAATTATATTTGCCCTGCCTCTGTCAGTCCTAAGGGCTCTGGGTACGTGTGTGCTGCGTGGAGAACGTAAAAAAATCAGACGCAACCAGCTACGGTTGAGTGCAGCCTTGCGCCAATTTCTTTCCTGCCTGGGAAATACCTGCTCTGCCACAGTTAATAACTCTGCAACAGTAAAGTTCTGTGACACTTTTGCAGGGCCGCAACACAGTTATTAAACTTATTATTCATTCACTAGAGGCAGTGGGCCTTTCCTTTTAAACAAAAGGGAAAAAATTATATTTGCCCTGCCTCTGTCAGTCCTAAGGGCTCTGGGTACGTGTGTGCTGCGTGGAGAACGTAAAAAAATCAGACGCAACCAGCTACGGTTGAGTGCAGCCTTGCGCCAATTTCTTTCCTGCCTGGGAAATACCTGCTCTGCCACAGTTAATAACTCTGCAACAGTAAAGTTCTGTGACACTTTTGCAGGGCCGCAACACTGTTATATTAGTCATTGAATAGGCACAGTGGGCCTTTCCTTTTAAACAAAAGGGAAAAAATTATATTTGCCCTGCCTCTGTCAGTCCTAAGGGCTCTGGGTACGTGTGTGCTGCGTGGAGAACGTAAAAAAATCTGACGCAACCAGCTACGGTTGAGTGCAGCCTTGCGCCAATTTCTTTCCTGCCTGGGAAATACCTGCTCTGCCACAGTTAATAACTCTGCAACAGTAAAGTTCTGTGACACTTTTGCAGGGCCGCAACACAGTTATATTAGTCATTGAATAGGCACAGTGGGCCTTTCCTTTTAAACAAAAGGGAAAAAATTATATTTGCCCTGCCTCTGTCAGTCCTAAGGGCTCTGGGTACGTGTGTGCTGCGTGGAGAACGTAAAAAAATCAGACGCAACCAGCTACGGTTGAGTGCAGCCTTGCGCCAATTTTTTTCCTGCCTGGGAAATACCTGCTCTGCCACAGTTAATAACTCTGCAACAGTAAAGTTCTGTGACACTTTTGCAGGGCCGCAACACAGTTATTAAACTTATTATTCATTCACTAGAGGCAGTGGGCCTTTCCTTTTTAAAAAAAGTTAAAAAATTATATTTGGCCTGCAGGCTTGCGCCAATTTATTTCCTGCCTGTGAAATCAAATCACTGGTAATACAGCATGCTGAGGGGTAGGGGTAGGCCTAGAGGACGTGGACGCGGCCGAGGACGCGGAGGGCTAAGTGAGGGTGTGGGCACAGGCCGAGCTCCTGATCCAGGTGTGTCGCAGCCGACTGCTGCGCGATTAGGAGAGAGGCACGTTTCTGGCGTCCCCACATTCATCGCCCAATTAATGGGTCCACGCGGGAGACCTTTATTAGAAAATGAGCAGTGTGAGCAGGTCCTGTCCTGGATGGCAGAAAGTGCTTCGAGCAACCTATCGTCCAGCCACAGTTCTGCGCCGTCCACTGCTGATAATCCGAATCCTCTGTCTGCTGCTCCTCCTTCCTCCCAGCCTCCTCACTCCACTACAATGACACATGCTCAGGAGCGGGAAGACTCCCAGGAACTGTTCTCGGGCCCCTGCTCAGATTGGGCAGCTGTGGTTCCTCTCCCACCAGAGGAGTTTATCGTCACTGATGCACAACCATTGGAAAGTTCCCGGGGTCCGGGGGATGAGGCTGGGGACTTCCGCCAACTGTCTCAAGAACTTTCTGTGGGTGAGGAGGACGATGACGATGAGACACAGTTGTCTTGCAGTGAGGTAGTAGTAAGGGCAGTAAGTCCGAGGGAGGAGCGCACAGAGGATTCGGAGGAAGAGCAGCAGGACGATGAGGTGACTGACCCCACCTGGTGTGCAACACCTACACAGGACAAGTCTTCAGAGGGGGAGGCACGGGCAGCAGCAGGGCAGGTTGCAAGAGGCAGTGCGGTGGCCAGGGGTAGAGGCAGGGCCAGACCGAATAATCCACCAACTGTTTCCCAAAGCGCACCCTCGCGCCATGCCACCCTGCAGAGGCCGAGGTGCTCTAAGGTCTGGCAGTTTTTCACAGAGACGCCTGACGACCGAAGAACAGTGGTGTGCAACCTTTGTCGCGCCAAGATCAGCCGGGGAGCCACCACCAACAGCCTCACCACCACCAGCATGCGCAGACATATGATGGCCAAGCACCCCACAAGGTGGGACGAAGGCCGTTCACCGCCTCCGGTTTGCACCGCTGCCTCTCCCCCTGTGCCCCAACCTGCCACTGAGATCCAACCCCCCTCTCAGGACACAGGCACTACCGTCTCATGGCCTGCACCCACACCCTCACCTCCGCTGTCCTCGGCCCCATCCACCAATGTCTCACACCGCACAGTCCAGCCGTCGCTAGCGCAAGTGTTGGAGCGCAAGCGCAAGTACGCCGCCACGCACCCGCACGCTCAATCGTTAACCGTCCACATAGCCAAATTTATCAGCCTTGAGATGCTGCCGTATAGGGTTGTGGAAATGGAGGCTTTCAAAGCTACGATGGCGGCGGCGGCCCCGCGCTACTCAGTTCCCAGTCGCCACTACTTTTCCCGATGTGCCGTCCCAGCCCTGCACGACCACGTCTCCCGCAACATTGTACGCGCCCTCACCAATGCGGTTAGTGGCAAGGTCCACTTAACTACGGACATGTGGACAAGCACAGGCGGGCAGGGCCACTACATCTCCCTGACGGCACATTGGGTGAATTTAGTGGAGGCTGGGACAGAGTCAGAGCCTGGGACCGCTCACGTCCTACCCACCCCCAGAATTGCGGGCCCCAGCTCGGTGGTGGTATGTTCGGCGGTGTATGCTTCTTCCACTAAAGCACCCTCCTCCTCCTCCTCCTCCGCAACCTCTGTCTCGCAATCTAGATGTGTCAGCAGCAGCAGGACGTCGCCAGCAGTCGGTGTCGCGCGGCGTGGCAGCGCAGCGGTGGGCAAGCGTCAGCAGGCCGTGCTGAAACTACTCAGCTTAGGAGATAGGAGGCACACGGCCCACGAACTGCTGCAGGGTCTGACAGAGCAGACCGACCGTTGGCTTGCGCCGCTGAGCCTCCAACCGGGCATGGTCGTGTGTGACAACGGCCGTAACCTGGTGGCGGCTCTGCAGCTCGGCAGCCTCACGCACGTGCCATGCCTGCCCCACGTCTTTAATTTGGTGGTTCAGCGCTTTCTGAAAAGCTACCCACGCTTGTCAGACCTGCTCGTAAAGGTGCGCCGGCTCTGCGCACATTTCCGCAAGTCCCACACGGACGCTGCCACCCTGCGCACCCTGCAACATCGGTTTAATCTGCCAGTGCACCGACTGCTGTGCGACGTGCCCACACGGTGGAACTCTACGCTCCACATGTTGGCTAGGCTCTATGAGCAGCATAGAACTATAGTGGAATACCAACTCCAACATGGGCGGCGCAGTGGGAGTCAGCCTCCTCAATTCTTTTCAGAAGAGTGGGCCTGGTTGGCAGACATCTGCCAGGTCCTTCGAAACTTTGAGCAGTCTACCCAGGTGGTGAGCGGCGATGCTGCAATCATTAGTGTCACCATTCCTCTGCTATGCATCTTGAGAAGTTCCCTGCAAACCATAAAGGCAGCCGCTTTGCGCTCGGAAACAGAGCCGGGGGAAGACAGTATGTCACTGGATAGTCAGAGCACCCTCCTGTCTATATCTCAGCGCGTTCAGGAGGAGGAGGAGCATGAGGAGGATGAGGAGGAGGGGGAAGAGACAGCTTGGCCCACTGCTGACGGTACCCATGCTGCTTGCCTGTCATCATTTCAGCGTGTATGGCCTGAGGAGGAGGAGGATCCTGAAAGTGATCTTCCTAGTGCGGACAGCAATGTGTTGCGTACAGGTACCCTGGCACACATGGCTGACTTCATGTTAGGATGCCTTTCTCGTGACCCTCGCGTTACACGCATTCTGGCCACTACGGATTACTGGGTGTACACACTGCTCGACCCACGCTATAAGGAGAACCTTCCCACTCTCATTCCCAAAGAGGAAAGGGGTTCGAGAGTGTTGCTATACCACAGGACCCTGGCGGACAAGCTGATGGTAAAATTCCCATCCGACAGCGCTAGTGGCAGAAGGCGCAGTTCCGAGTGCCAGGTACCAGGGGAGGTGCGTAGATCGAGCAGCATGTACAGCCCAGGCAGTGCAACAGTCTTTAAGGGCCTGGACAGCTTTATGGCTCCCCAGCAAGACTGTGTCACCGCTCCCCAGTCAAGGCTGAGTCGGCGGGAGCACTGTAAAAGGATGGTGAGGGAGTACGTAGCCGATCGCACGACCGTCCTTCGTGACGCCTCTGCCACCTACAACTACTGGGTGTCGAAGCTGGACACGTGGCCTGAACTAGCGCTGTATGCCCTGGAGGTGCTTGCTTGTCCTGCGGCTAGCGTCTTGTCGGAAAGGGTGTTTAGTGCGGCTGGGGGAATCATCACAGATAAGCGTACCCGCCTGTCAACCGACAGTGCCGACAGGCTAACACTCATCAAGATGAACAAACCTGGATTTCCCCAGACTTCTCTTCTCCACCAGCGGACAGCAGCGATACGTAAGCAATACGTAGGCTGCACCCGCGGATGGAAGCTACGTTCTCTCTCACCATCCAAAACGGGGACATTTCTGCTTCATCAATCTGTGTCTAATATTCCTCCTCCTCCTCCTGCTCCTCCTCCTGAAACCTCACGTAATCACGCTGAAGGGGCAATTTTTCTTAGGGCCACAAGGCTCACTCATCTAATTTTTCTAAACAATTTTTATATGTTTCAATGCTCTTAAAAGCGTTGAAACTTTAACTTGAACCAATTTTTCGTTAAACTGGGCTGCCTCCAGGCCTAGTTACCACTTAAGCCACATTAACCAAAGCGATTTATCGGTTTCACCTGCCATCTTGGTTGGGCATGGCCAATTTTTACTGAGGTACATTAGTACTGTTGGTACACCAATGTTTTGGGGCCCTCACCTACAGTGTAATCATAGCAATTTGTATGTTCTTCGCCTGCACTCATGGTACAGAAGTGTGTGTGGGGTTGGCCTACACTTTAGCTACATAAATGTAACTTGGGCCTTGGCTATACTGCAGCTACTGAAATGGAACTAAGACTGCGGTCCCACTATACTGCTGCTTCGGAATTGTTCCTGGGGCCTGTGTAGGCTGCTACTATTACTGAAATGGAACGAAGACTGCGCTCCCACTATACTGCTGCTTCGGAATTGTTACTGGGGCCTGTGTAGGCTGCTACTATTACTGAAATGGAACTAAGACTGTGCTCCCCCTATAATGCTGCTAGTGATATGTTAGTGGGGCCTGTCGCTAATGCTACGGCTGAAATGTTACTAATTCTGGGCTCTGCCTATACCGCTGCTAATGGTATGTCACTGGGGTGTGGAAACAGAGGCTTCCCAAAGACATGATGGCGGCGAGGCCATTTCCCACCAACGCGGTTACTGTTAAGGTGCATATAACCACGGACACGTGGAGAGGACACGTAGTGCCTCCAAAACATCCCCCGCCACGGCCCACTTAATCCTGGCCAGTGGCCACATTCCGAAAACCAACTACATTAAACCGCGCTACCAGGTCCGCAGTCACCACCACATTACCACCAACGAGGTTACTGTTAAGGTACATATTACCAATCAGACTGGGGCATGCAGTGTGGGCCGAAGCCCACCTGTATTAAGCACGACATTACTACCTCAGCTGTGTTGGGCAATGCAAAGGGATATTTCTATGTACCGCCGGTGGCTTCCTGGCACCCACCCATGCTGTGGGTCCACAGGGAATTATAAATGCATCTGTTTCCACTTGTAAAGAACCCCAGTCAGACTGGGGCATGCAGTGTGGGCCGAAGCCCACCTGCATTAAGCACGACATTACTACCTCAGCTGTGTTGGGCAATGCAATGGGATATTTTTATGTACCGCCGGTGGGTTCCAGGGAGCCACCCATGCTGTCGGTCGACAGGGACTTCACAATAGGGAGTTGTACCTGCCTGTGTCTATGAATTAAAAAGCCCGGTCTGACTGGGGCATGCAGAGACACCTTGACAGAATGAATAGTGTGTGGCACATAGGTTCCCCATTGCTATGCCCACGTGTGCAGCTCCTGATGGCGGTGGCACAGGATTCTATTTCTCATTGCTTCTGTACAGCATTGTGGGCTATCGCCCCGCCCCTTTTAAAGAGGGTCGCTGCCTAGCCGTGCCAACCTCTGCAGTGTGTGCCTGCGGTTCCTCCTCATGGCAGACGCACTTCTAAATAGACATGAGGGTGGTGTGGCATGAGGGCAGCTGAAGGCTGCGCAGGGACACTTTGGTGTGCGCTGTGGGGGGGAGGGGGGGCGGTTGGGAAGCATGTAAGCCAGGAGAAGTGGCAGTGGAGTGTCATGCAGGCAGTGATTGTGCTTTGTTGGAGGTAGTGTGGTGCTTAGCTAAGGTATGCATTGCTAATGAGGGCTTTTCAGAAGTAAAAGTTTTTGGGAGGGGGGGCCCCACTCTTGCCGCTATTGTGGCTTAATAGTGGGACCTGTGAACTTGAGATGCAGCCCAACATGTAGCCCCTCGCCTGCCCTATCCGTTGCTGTGTCGTTCCCATCACTTTCTTGAATTGCCCAGATTTTCACACAAGGAAACCTTAGCGAGCATCGGCGAAATACAAAAATGCTCGGGTCGCCCATTGACTTCAATGGGGTTCGTTACTCGAAACGAACCCTCGAGCATCGCGAAAAGTTCGTCCCGAGTAACGAGCACCCAAGCATTTTGGTGCTCGCTCATCTCTACTTAGAACCTTGCGCAGGAGTGTGAACACTTTTTAATAGGCCTTGTACTAAGCTTCCCATCGGTTTTCTAGTAGTAAGCGTAGATGCAGTCTATTTACCATCAAAAAGCTGCATGTTAAACAGTAGCTCAGCTAATGAATAAACTTATGTTCTGTACAGTGATGCTGATGAGTGATAATTGCACTATATAAAAAATGTAGATATTAACGTATAGCAATAAAACGCTATATGTACACCCCACACTTACTGTACATTGTAAATATCACACAGCTGACCAGACTTTGTTTTATACTACTGTTATCTTACTAATGAAAGATCTAGAAACCAAAATAGGGATCGCGAATGCTTTGAGCTATAAAGTAAAGGCCCATTTAGATACAACGATTATCGCTCAAAAGACATCTTTTGAGCGACAATCATTGTGTGCATTTACACGGCAAGATGATAGCTAAAAAAATCGCTCAAACGGCAGTTTGAGTGACAGTTTTGAGCATTCACTTTGCATAAGTATGTAAATGAAGGCTCACGCTGTATGTAAAAGACAAGCAGGACCGTTATCTTCTGCATAGAGCTGTTATCTTCTCTGAGCGCTTAGCTGGTATACAGCTGAGAGCTCCAAGCGGGTTATGCAGAAGACAGCTGGAGCGCTGTCTTCTGTATACTCCTTCTGTGTTCTCCGAGCGGGATACCACCTGAAACAATAGTATCAGCAGTATCCCACTGGGAACTCAGAGCACTGTCCTGATAAGACTCATCTTTAACGAAAACTGCATGATGGCCGCTCGTTTAGACGATTCTCGCTCAAAAGACAGCTTTGAGCAGATTTTGAGCGAGAATCGTTGTGTCTAAATGGGCCTTCAGTCCTTCTTGTCTGTCAGTAATTCTGAAAATATTCTTGCACTACTGTATCAATATTTCTTCATTGTGCTCCTTCTGTCCGTTATTCGTAGGAGATGCACTTCCACCCCAAGGCCCTAAAGGACGTGAAAGGCCAGATTGGTGCCCCCATGCCAGGAAAAGTGATTGACATTAAGGTGAAAGAAGGGGAAACCATTGAGAAGGGACAACCTCTCTGTGTACTTAGTGCCATGAAGATGGAGACTTTGGTAAACTCTCCAGTCTCTGGAACAGTCAAGAAGATCTATGTGAAACCTGACATGCATCTGGAGGGTGAAGATCTTGTGTTAGAAATAGAATAAATTGAAAATGTAATGGAACAGTCATGCAAGAAAGGGTATTAGTGAAACGCCTAGTTTTCTGCGTCCTCTTAGTAAGTTGGAGAGGGTGCTGTATGGTTGTCTCCCCATGCTGCTGACAGTATGTCTTATCAATGTCAATAAAGTGCTTTTCATGTGGGTTGAGGGACCTAAATTGATACCTGGATTATTTTCACTTTGCTAGAAAAAAAAATTTGCTAAATAGCACACACAAATGCTTTTTTCTGGGCTTTCAGGCGCACATTAGAAAAAGTTTGCCAATCTGCACTCTTGTCTTGGTGCAGAGTAATTGTTCTGCTGGTGATTGCTTACTGTTTGAAAAGGAGTCAGATGTTTCACATAAAGTATAAATCTCTCCAATTTCTCTTTTAAGTGCCAAACTGCAAATGGCTGAACTTGAAACTACCACTGCTGCTCCATCCAGCTCCGTAATATATAGGAATAATATATGCATTATAGACCCCTACATGTTACATTACCCATTACATACAGTGATTGACTGTGTAGCAGCTAAAGACCAGTGGCTACATCCAGGGAAGGCATGTGTAACCCCTTATTGCTGCTCTATAACCGCTGGAGTACTTCTTGCCATCTTCTATATCAGTTTCTCTGCATATTCTGAGAAACACACGATTCTGTAGTAGGTTTCAGCACTTTGAACAGAAGTACAATACTTTGCATATAAGCGAAGATTGCAGAAGTATACATATTACTGTGTGCAAAATGAAGCATTAAAACTACTTATCCTGCTACTGAAATATGTAAAAAATACATTATTTTTACTAGTAATCATTATAGTTTAGCATTTCATGACCCTAAGCAATAAATTTGTAATATTTTAATTTACCGTATATACCGGCGTATAAGACGACTTTTGAACCCCGAAAAATCTGCTCTGCAGTCGGGGGTCGTCTTATGCGCCGGTAATACAAAAAAAAAAAAGTGTAAAAAAAAAAAATTTTATTACTCACCTCCCACGGCGTTCTGTCGCGCTCCGGCAGGATGTCGCTCGCTCCGGCAGGCTGTCGCTGGCTCCTCGTCCCCGCCGCAGCATAGCTTTCTGAATGCGGGGCTTGAAATCCCCGCTTCCAGAAAGCTAATACACACGCCGGCAGCCATGACAGCATTGAATGGCTGTGATTGGCTAAAGCACACGGGGCTTCAGCCAATCACACTATTCAATGACATCATTGAATGGCTGTGATTGGCTGAAGGCGCACGTGTTAGCAATCACACCCATTCAATGATGTCATTGAATAGTGTGATTGGCTGAAGCCACGTGTGCTTTAGCCAATCACAGCCATTCAATGATGTCATGGCTGCCGGCGTGTGTATTAGCTTTCTGGAAGCGGGGATTTCAAGCCCCGCATTCAGAAAGCTATGCTGCGGCGGGGACGAGGAGCCAGCGACAGCCTGCCGGAGCGAGCGACATCCTGCCGGAGCGCGACAGGACGCCGGGGGAGGTGAGTAATAAAATTTTTTTTTTTTCTCCACTGAATACCGGCGTATAAGGTGACAGTTGGGGGGTCGTCTTATACGCCCCGTCGCCTTATACGCCGGTATATACGGTAGAGTCATTTTTGCATCTTTGTTCTTATCAGAGCTCTCTACATTTAGCCTCACTTAATGAATTTCTTTCCCTTCATACCTACATAGCCACAGTCAATAGATTTCTAATTGGTGCCTTCAAGACAAATAGCTTTTTAGTCCTGGAAGCACTATAGGTTCATGTTTTAAAACAGGTAACACTGGACATTTATTGTAGCTTTGTATAGCAGGCACAAATAGCATGCACTGAATGGCTTTGCTGCTTTTTTTTTTTTCAATGGCAGCCGTCATATGCACAATATATTTACTTGCGCACAAAAATGGATGTGAAACCCCTGGATGCTGTCACATCCAGGAGTTTCACCTTGTGCTCAATGGGGTCGATGGCAGCAGCAGCAGCGCCGACCCCATTGAGAACATGCAGTAAAGATCGCGATCCTCTGACACAGCTGTGGCACAGGAGCACGATGTACTCTCATTGAATTCAATGGAGACGGCGCTACAGCCGGCTCCATTGAAAGCAATGAGCTACCAGCAAGCCCTGCAGTGATATTCAGGAAATATAAGCCTTTCCCTGAAAATCATCCCTAAAATGTATAAAATATATATACTCACCTCTCTGCAGCTGCCAGGGCTCAGGCGCATCCAGCCGGGTCTTCTCCCTGCACTGCTCTGAAGTGCTTTCAGTAGGCGGGGATTTAAAATCCCGCCTGCTGAAAGGGCTGCCTCTGATTGGCTGAGCACTGTGACCAATTCAGTGGCAAGAATACTCCCCGCAGAGATGAAGAAATCCTCTGTCACAGCTGTGGCAGAGGATTGCGATCTTCTCTGTATGTCAGGGGGGCCACCGCTGCTGCCGCCGGCCCCATTGACCTAACGTGAAACCCCTAGTTGTGACAGCATCCAGGGGTTTCACACCCAAGAAATCCCCTGCTGCAGCTGTCACAGCCGCAGCAGGGGATAGCTTGCAGCGCACTTTATGTGCGCATAAATGCAGCCAAGTGTGTTTTTTTTCAGCGTGATGCCCATTTCAGTCACATGAATTTTTTTACACCTGTGTTTTTGCGCACATAAATTCGCACATAAAAACTCCTGTCTGACTGAGCCCTAAGAGTGGTAGCCTGTAAGAGCAATTTGTAAGTCATTTAGCAGATGCTGAGGTTGTAAATGAATGGTAACTGTCGTGTGCTAGGATTACTTTATAGACAGTATTTGTCTCTGGAGAATGTATTGAGAGTTTAGGTAAAGACACGTTTTTGTATATTCACTGCATCCCGTCTATGAAAGGCATCAGAATGGAGTAGAGGAAATAACACACTTACATGAGCGACAATGTTGTGTAAGAAACGCTATCTTTTCTCCTTGGGGAGAGCCCCTAGATCAGTGTTTCTCAACTCCAGTCCTCAGGACCCCCCAACAGGTCATGTTTTCAGGATCTCCTATAGTAAGAACACCTGTGGCAATGTCTGAGGCGCTGACAATAATTACATCACCTGTGCAATACTGAGGAAATCCTGAAAACCTGACCTGTTTGGGGGGTCCCGAGGACTGGAGTTGAGAAACACTGCCCTAGATGGTGAGTGAGGAGACTCAAAAGGCCATTCATGCTCCTCTGGGTAATATGGAGTCTTGCTTTGCTTTTAATTACCAGTCATTGTTACAAGGCTTGTATAAAGAGTTTAAAGGGGTTGTCCCTCGAAAGCAAGTGGGTCTATACACTTCTGTATGGCCATATTAATGCACTTTGTAATGTACATTGTGCATTAATTATGAGCCATACAGAAGTTATCAGAAGTTTTTCACTTACCTGCTCCGTTGCTAGCGTCCTCGTTTCCATGGAGCCGTCTAATTTTCAGCGTCTAATCGCCGGATTAGACGCGCTTGCGCAGTCCGGTCTTCTTGTTTTCTGAATGGGGCAGCTTGTGCCGGAGACCGACTCCTGGTAGCTCCGCCCCGTCACGTGCCGATTCCAGCCAATCAGGAGGCTGGAATCGGCAATGGACCGCACAGAAGCCCTGCGGTCCACCGAGGGAGAAGATCCCGGCGGCCATCTTCAGCAGGTAAGTAAGAAGTCACCGGAGCGCGGGGATTCAGGTAAGCGCTGTGCGGTGTTCTTTTTTAACCCCTGCATCGGGTTTGTCTCGCGCCGAACGGGGGGGCTGTTGAAAAAAAAAAAACCCGTTTCGGCATGGGACAACCCCTTTAACTTTGGCTTGAAGGAATGCTGCCTTCCAATAGGTGGCACTGTGGAGGTATTATTCCATCTCCTTTATTTAAATGTTGTATAATACACTCCTAACGCAGCAGTGGGTGAGATCATGCCTCACTATCTTCTGTCCATTTTGTGTTGATACATATGGTGGAAATAGAGAGGGAAGTAAGAATGGCAGAGCCGAAGCATTTTTCCAGTATTGTTACATATAAAATTGCAGCTACACATATGAGATTACGTTGTGCACATAAATGGCTGCAATATTTAGTGCATCACCTTTTAATGACACCAGCCTTTTCATATATGTGTATTTTATGGTATCTGTGCCTCGCCTAATTAATGCATCATAGCATGCACACACACAACATTCTTAAAATAATCATCTGATCGAAAAAAAGGCAGTGGATGTAACACTGTATCAGTTTATTTCTTACTCAAAACCAGGATTTATGTTGTCTAACTTGCCTACTGTTCAGCACTATAGATACTAAATTTTAATTTAGGGCAGCAGCCGTGAATTTTGAGTAAATCTTAGCCATTTAGGGACTGCCAGCTGCTTGTTCGGGCTACCCCTGGTCTTAAGTGCCTTTGGGCTCTGCCTATTTTAAGATTTTTACCATCTAACCTCCCTTGTCTAGTTAAGAATTTATAAAGACTGAGCAGTAAGATGTTATGTGATGTGTTCTGCATTAAGACACAGTCCTATACCCTCTTTTCACCTTGACACTTGCTTGTACATAGAGCACTCATCGCTAACACCTCTTTCACCGCATTAACCCTTACTAGCACGACAATGTACAGTAGACAGCTACATAATGTACACGTATTCATCTGTTGGTCTTCACACACATCACTGATCTCTAACCTCTGCTCATACAAATGGAGCAGACTGAATTCATCTCTGTGGCTGCATTTGTTTAACTCCATCTTTGCCACTTCTGTAGATTGAGGAAAGTAGCTTTTTGTCAATAACATTTTTTACAAAGGACACTGCTAAATGATCAGCATTTTGTTCCTCTTCCTATAACACATAATCGGAGACTTTAATAAGTAGTCTGTTTTCACCTGCAATATGTGCCTTATATAACTGTCTTATAGGATTATTTGTTGCCATGATAGTTATAGGTCTGGATATGTGAAAAGGTAAAGCTTTACGAAGGGCTTGTCGCATTTCCATTTAATGTGTAATGATGGTCTATTCACAGATATATTCTGTGTGAGGAGCCTTTTGGCAATACATGGCACAGCACTTTGTGAGAGATCTGACCTTTTAATATTTGAAATATAATGAACTGTGTGTGAACCCATTTGGGTCATATAGTGGTAAATGTTATGTCTGATGTGTAGTCCTGGAGGGCCACTATTATAGCGGTGTACTATAACAGCGGTGTACACGGAGCAGGGCACACAGTGGTATAGAGAAAACTATTCACAATTATGTTACAGATTTGTTATAGCTGTCTTACATCATGTTCAGTATGTGTAGTCTCATTGTAAGACATGGTAAGCCTTTTCGATTAGCGCTTATCTCCAGCTGCGTTTTGATTTTTACTTCTAGCACAAAACGTTGTTACCTGTAATAATGAATTTCTCTGTTTACTTAGTCTATGCAACATCTTTTTGTGCACAATAAGTTCTTATTTAATACAAGCAACCATGCTATAATACATAAGAGCTTGCTTTGATGGGAGCACAGATATTTTTGTACATTTTATGCCCAATTTTCTTGCTTTTTACATTTCATTTAGTCACAGCAGCAAATGTTTTATTGTGTAGCTTGTCATGCCCTGTGCACTAACAGTGCCCATCGTATATATTTTAGCCATTGTTCACAAAGGGTATAGGGACTTGGAATTTACGCCTATTTAAGTTTATCTGCATGTAACTTCAATTCGGTCCTTAAATCAGGTGCACATTACTGCCCTCTACCTTTTAAAAGTTCAACTCGGGCTGCTTTAGAATTTTGTTATTACATATATAATCTAAATATGTCCCCATATTGCAATAGATATTTTCTGTCATCTCAAAACATGGCATATGCTTCAAGATCCAGCAGGAAAGTCAAATTATTAGTCCTTTATGGACGGTAATGGGTTGCCAGGCGCCTGCATATCTTCTCAGTTTAAACAGATTCTGGCAGCAAGATGGTTGAGCATACTGGGTGGCATTCTCTCTCTCTCTCTCTCTCTCTCTCTCTCTCTCTCTCGAGCCTGAGTTCTTATTGTGCTTTTAGTCAATGTAGTACAACAGCAATATAGACATTGTCCCCTTCTCTCCACTCCATATGTCAGGTTTAAAAGGCTGCTTTGTGAATGTAGTAACAGTTAATAACAAGTAGCCATTATGGTGAGGGTTTTAACCCCAACTCATTGATAACGGTGGACCATTAACTTTTGTAATACCGGTATTTTGTGTTATCTCGTTTACACATTTAACTAACTGGGTAATTTCTTTGATTGTTTATTTGCAATGAAAATAACAAGAAGAATGCATTAGTGAAATGTGTTACCTGTACAAGTTGAATTTTGCCTTTGTTATGGATGTGACATTGGAAATAAAGCTGAAATTAATACCATATATTAGTTTGAATTTGTTTTTTGCTTTCAGTCATTTCTTTGAAATGTAAATTTCATGGGAGTCACTAGATACCACCTGACTCCTGTAGGTGAACATAAATGAAGATATGTCTAAATAGTAAATACAATTGTTGTGCTTTCACTGCAAATTCAGTTGCTTGTATATTTATTTTTTGCATAGTGTCTTACTTCAATAAGTTTCACACCTACAATTATCAAGTATAGTTGAACATATAGGTGATAAATGGTTCGTACTCTGATTGGGCCACCTTTGCTAGTGGAATGCCACAGGGTTCAGTATTAGGCCCCATTATGTTAATTATTTTTATCAATGACCTGATAGAGGGACTACACAGAAAAATATCAATATTTGCAGACAAGAAAAAATTGCACAATATAAAGGATGACAATTTACGCCTTCAAAAGGACCTAGATAAGTTGGGGTAGAAAAATGGCAAATGAAGTTCAATATTGATAAATGTAAGGTTATGCACATGGGCAGGAGAAATGGATGTCAGTGATATATACCAAAAGGGGTACTGCTAGGGGAAAGTGATATGGAAAAAGACCTGGGGGTACTAGTGAACTGTAGACTAAACTGGAGCAATCAATGCAAATCAGCTGCTGCAAAAGCAAATAAAGTCTTGGGGTGCAGTAAAAGAAGTATGGGGGTAAAAGATGAGAACATTATTCTTCACCTATACAAGGCACTTGTCAGGCCTCACATGCAATACTGTGTACAGTTCTGGACATTGGTGCTCAGGAAAGATGTTGCAGTGCTTGAGGGGGTTCAAAGAAGGGCAACTAAATTAATAAACGGAATGAGAAGACTAGAATACCCAGAGAGGCTATCATAATTGGGTTTATTTACCCTGGAAAAAAGACGGCTAAGGGGTGATCAAATAACTATTTATAAATATATTAGGGGACAGCACAAGGATCTCTCCCACTATCTGTTTATACCCAGGACTGCAATGGTAACAAGAGGGCATCCTCTACGTCTAGAAGAATGCAGGTTGAACTCTATACCTGAGTATGTGGTGATGGCAAAATCCATAGAGGAGTTTAAGAGGGGAATAGACCTCTTTCTAGAATGCTACGATATTACAGGATATAGACATTAGGTGACTAGCGGGGCTTTTGATCCGGGTCTTTGAGTTAGGTAGGAACTCAAACGTTGATCTAGGATTATTATGACTGCTATATGGAGTCGGAAAGGAATTTTTTTCCTCCAACTGAGCTAAATTGGCTCATTGTTTTTTTTTTTTTTGCCTTCCTCTGGACCAGCAAGGGGGATGTTTAAACAGGCTGAACTAGACGGACACAGTCTAACATACTATATTACTATAAGTATTTCCTGAAGAAATTTCTGGTCACATATGAATACACAACGTACCTCCTAGTATTCAAAATAATCTAATTCTAAATCTGGGAAGTTCTCATATGATCCAGTGAACTTTGGAATGCATGTTGTATTGGAACAGTGTTCAGAGAGTTACACCATACACCCAAAACTATCTGAAACTTTTCTGTTTTTGTATACAACTTTCTCATGGGGAATCAAAGAATTCACTAGGTTATGCCACTGGGTGATCGATGGCGGGGAATCTATCTAACCACCTCAATGCTATTGAATTATGTGCAAGAAACAGCACATCGCACAGAAAAATGCGTACATGATGCTGCCATAATTCTGCATTTATCAGGCCCAGTAGAGCTATATCTCAGTGGTACAAGTGATCGGTTTATCAAAAAGGAGACTGAGAAAGGCTGTAACCTCTACCCAAAAGGAGTGTGTCAATGGGCATCAGCAGACTGCGACAGAGAGGGGGCAATTTCCTTCCATCTATCCAAAATAGTCAGTTGACCCACAAAATTTTGGACTATTTGAGGTGGGAATATATTACCAAGGTCAAGCCTCCAGGACCCTGTGACTTTAAAAGGGAATGAGGCAGTTATCATTTTATTCACTAAACCAGTGCCCGTATGCCATTTACATCCAATCTGCTTCACTGTACCCTCCTGATATTATTGAAAGTAGACTTTCCAGCCATGAAGCCAGATTGATTGAAGGGGATAAGGTCTAATATTACTTTAAAATATTGGCTATCTGCCTCATTAGTTAGGATCATCTAGTCTAGTCTACATTTAACAATAAGATTGGTCGATTAGAACCACAATCTTCCGGACTTTTGTCCATTTTTAAAATCAGAACTACTATGGATTCTTCAAGGGAGTCAGGAAGGCACACTTGTGTAAAAATGGCTCTATATAGAGCTAGTAACTGTGGAATTATCAGTTGTACTTCATATAAATTTTAATTGTCAGGCCCAGGCATCGTCGTCCTCGCCATTGAAGCCAAAGTTTTCTCTAATGGGCAAGTCCAACGCCAGCACCTGTTTTAAGTTAGGAAAATTGATATAGTTTAGATACATATGTAGTTCAGAAGAGGTATATGGTACATTCCATATGCACACAAATGTTTTCACATTTTTATTTTTTTAAATATATTTTTGTCTGAAACTTTAAAAATCGCTATAGGTAGTTAAACTATGCACTCTGTCAAATGTATCTGTCATACCTACCTCCTAACTTTTTATCAACTCTTAGTAAATGACGTGTGACTTTTAGTAACAGACAGGACATGCAAATGAATAGCAATTGCAGAATGCTTGTTTTTTCCAAAATTTGTGTTCTCCTTGTTAATATATAATCAAGACTTTTCGCATTATTTTCAGTATACTCTTAAAAGATTATCTGTTTTGTACGTGTTCTGATCTGTTGGTTATAAACACCCCTAATTTATTTTTTCGTATGGTAACAGACAGGAGGATGTACAGGTAACAGACAGGACGTGTTTGAATGTAAACTTACTAAAAATAAGAATAACAGTTTTTTAGATGCTTTATTCAGTAACAGGTAACTGCAATATATATATATATATATGAACCTTAGAAGACTTAAATTAATACTGATACATTAATACATTAGACAAAATTTTTATTGAAAAAATAACCTATGTGGAAGTTTCTAAACATTTCTCAAATACATAACGGTCGAGAAGTAGAACTGGTGTATCAAGCTTTTGCAAAATGTTCTCTTTTGCTACCCAGCTTTTATCCTTAACGTTAAGATTCCCGAACACAGTGCCATTTTGATCTTGCTTGAGTAAACAGTCTACTTCATATTCTTCCCCATCAATATCTGTGATAATAGCACAGTACACTTTGCTTGACTTGTTGGATCTGAAAGTTACTTAAATGTTAATAAAGTTACTTTACTTAATTTTGTTACTTACAAAATCCCCTACCTGAAGCTCATCTGTGGAATTCATGACAAAATTGGAAGCATTTGGTACGTTGTATATTGGGTGCAGAGAATGATATGATTCATTCACAGACAAAGAATAATACTTCCATTTCACAATGTATGGAGAAATACATTCAACACAGTGAATTTTATGGGTGTTTGGTAGGGTCATAATGTTCTCCTTCCATCTGTCATTCAAGAACTTAGTATGTGACCGAATTTCTTCATCTTTAACTAAAATAGTCTTAATTGCTGATGAGTAAACACAATCAACAAATGACGTAGCATCATGAACTATCAAGTTCTGAGATTTAGCTTTCTTCCAAACGATACGTTTAACAATTCCTCCAATCCCATCGACTGCGCCTTTACCATGGCTTGATGCAAAAAATGCCAAGAACACTTAAGGTGGTAGTCTTCTTCCATAAATGCAATAGAAACAAATTTGAATTGCTGTTTAAATTGAGAAGCTGCTCCAATGTCAGAAAAAAAAGAATAACTCTTTCATCTGTGGTGATTCCCTCTTTAACTCTTGGATGATTATCTTTAGGTAGGTATACACTGAGAACTTATCATGACTAATGTTATCACTTATCAAAGCATCTGAAATTTCTCATGATTTTCTTTCTTGCATTTGCAGTAATTTACAGCAACAAACATTATCTAGATAACAGACAGGACAGAGCAAACAGTCCTGTCTGTTACCCCATAACTCACTTGCCATTTATCACAAAGAACTGAATTTTTTTTTTCAGAAGTTTGTCTTCCTGCCATCTAAGAGAATAAGAACTTTTGTTGTAAATTATAAGGACCATTAACTAACAGAATGATTAATTACACTTTCTTGGTAACAGACTGGACCTCTAGTTGGTGGGCTATTGATTCTACTACAAATTACATAATATATAATAAGTTACATTACCTCACTGGCTTATTTTTGGTCACATGTGTTAGTTAAAAACATCTATTCACTTCTATACTGAAATGCAGACTGAATAAATATTTCTCTTCAATCTGTCAAAACTTGTGTAAACTTGCTTGGTCAAGTTTGAGTGCAGTATTAGATATGATTTTGTTAGAAGAAATGTTTGAGAATAGTAAAATATACTCACTTAGGGGGTCATAAAAACATAAATCATCAAAAAATATTAACAAATATATTTTGATTTTTTTTTTCAAAAATTCCCTCTTTAAATGGAATGAGCCATATATGGCCTGCAATTGATATCGCTCTTTGTAGAATTTTTGAAATATATTGAGAATATCAGCTAGGGAAGTTAAAAGGGAGTCATCTAGTTCTTGTACCCTCAGAATTTGGAGAGAAGTATGTTGATGTACTAAGTAAGCTAGAAATTTTCCAGATTGATTTCCTAATTTAAAAAATGTTTACTGAAGAAGAGTTTACGTTGCGCTTTCCTTCATTAATTGGAGATATTCCCTTCTAGCAGCTAGCCACCTAGCTATATTCTCATCTGAGGGATCACGCAGAAACACCCTCTCCTAAATCTCACAATTCCTAGCCAAGTATTCCTCCTCTATCGCTGAGGCCCACTTAATGAAGGAGACAGATAATTTCAGATAACCTCTAAGATAGGCTTTAAAGGTGTTCCATGTTATCGCGGTATCTGGGTGCCGGGTATTAATCTAAAAAAAATCTGGATCTGAATCGAAATCCTATCAGTTAGCGACAGCCAAAAGGGATGTACCTTCCACCTCTTGGACGGTTGTCAATTTAAAGGTTATCAATTTTATCTATAAGGAAGAATGATCAGAAATGCCTCTCTGGAGGAATTACATTTATTTGATCCTAGAAAACACTGCAAGGGAGTCAAAAATGTAATCTATATGACGTAAAGCGTGACTGTCTGCAGCCTGACAAGAAAACCCCTGTGCCCCTGGATGAAGTATTCTCCATAAATCCTGAAAACCTGTAGTTGAGATCAAGGAGGCTAGTGGGATTAGATAAACATGATTATGGATGCTCAGTTAAATTGGTGTTAAAGTCCCCTGTACATATAGCTGTTGCCTCCAGGTATGCAGCTGAAATGCAATACTATCTGACAATATGACAATAACAGCAGGAGGAGCGTTGTAGTAGAATCATATAATGGTAGAGTTGGTAGGGACCTCTAAGGCCATCTGGTCCAATCAACTGCTCAGTGCAGAATTCACTGAGCAGTGGGTTTTACTAACATAGTAGAACAAAAGGGACTATTATCTATTTTGGCCTTAATAAAGATATATATACCCTTCAGGCCAGCTCAGTGTTGCTCCAACTCCCATTTAAATGATCTCTAAATCACTAATGAAACACCCGCAGAGTATGAGGTGTGGAATGAACACTTTATCCAGAGTTTCAGCATAAATCTGGCAGTTTCAGGTATCAAATGGGTCATAGTACCATAGTATGCTTGGGTGAAAAAAGACAATGTCTATCCAGTTAATCCTGTTTCTGACCCCCATGTTGATCCAGAGGAAGGCAAAAACAAACCCCAATAAGGCAGAAACCAATTTTCACCCCACCCTGGGGGAAAAAAAAATCCTTCCCAACTCCATAGTGACAGTCAGAATAATCCCTGGGTCAACTCTATTCAGAGAAGGTCCCTTCCTGACTCCAAGTCCGACAGTCGGAAATCCCCTTTATCGATAACCCTTCTGGCTATTTAATATCTATATCCTGTAATGTCATAGTGCTCTAAAAAGACGTCTAGTCCCCTCTTAAACTCATCTTTTTATTTTGCCATCAGCATGTCCTCAGGCAGAGTGTTCCATAGTCTCACTGCTCTTTCAGGAAAGAACCACCTTTTACGTTGGTTCTTTCTTCTAAACATAGAGGATGCCTTCTTGTTACTGTCCCAGTCCTGGGTATAGCAGATCATGGGAGAGATCCTCGTATTGTCCCCTGATGTTGCCTTGTCAATCCCATATTTGGTAATTGTTTCAATAAGTATGGTATGAGATACTTATAGAATGGTAGAGTTGGAAGAGACCTCCAGGGTAATCTGGTCCAACTCCCTACTTAGTGCAGGATTGATTAAATCATCCCAGACAGATATTTGTCTAGCCTTTGTTTGAATACGTCCATTGAAGGAGAACTTCCCACCTCCCGTTCCACTTATTCATCACCCTCACTGTCAGAAAGTTTTTTCTAATATCTAATCTGTGTCTCCTCCCTTTCAGTTTTATCACATTGCTTCTAGTCTTTCCTGCAAATGTGAATAGGGCTGATCCCTCTGCACTGTGACAGCCCTTCAAATATTTGCAGACAGCTATTAAGTCTTCTCTCAGCCTTTTTTTATGCAAGCTAGACATTCCCAGATGTTTTAACCATTCCTCATAGGACATGATTTGCCGACTGCTCACCATCTTGGTAACTATTCTCTGAACTTGCTCCAGTTTGTCTGTCTTTTTTAAAGTGGGGTGCCCAGAACTGGACACAGTATTTTTAGATGAGGTCTGACTAAGGAATAGTAGAGGGGAATAATTAACTCACATAATCTAGACTCTATGCTTCTCTTAATACAGTGTTTCTCAATTCCAGTCCTCAGGACCCCCAACAGGTCATGTTTTCAAGATGGCCTATAGGAAGAACACTGGTAGCAATGTCTGAGGCACTGACAATAATTACATCATCTGTGCAATACTAAGGAAATCCTGAAGACATGGCCTGTTTTGGGGTCCTGAGGACTGGAGTTGAGAAACACTGTCTTAATACATCACAGAATTGTGTTTGCCTTTTTGGCTGCTGCATCACATTGTTGACTCATGTTCAGTCTATGATCTATTAGTATACCCAAGACTTTTTCACATGTGCTGCTTAGCCCAATTCCTCCAATTCTGTACGTGCTTTTTTCATTTTTCTTGCCCAGATGTAGGACTTTGCATCTCCTTGGTAAATACCATTCTGTTAGTCGCCGCCCACTGTTCAAGCTTTTCTATATCTTTTTGAATACTCTCTCTCTCTCTTCCCCAGTGTTAGCTATCGCTCCTAGCTTTGTGTGGTCGGCAAATTTGATTAGTTTCCCATCAATTCCCTTCTCCAGATCATTTATAAAAATGTTGAACAACACTGGGCATAGGACAGAGCCTTGTGGTACCCCACTTCATACATTTTTCCAATTGGATTTATAGCCATTTATGTCCTCTCTTTGAGTACGATCAGTCAGCCAGTTGTGAATCCACCTAACCATTGCTATGTCAGTCACATTTTTGGTCATTTTTTCAATAAGTATGATATGAAATACTTTTTCGAATGCTTTACTAAAATCAAGATATACTATATCTAACGCATTTCCCTGATCAACTCAGTTAGTGATTCTGTCATAGAAGGAAATTAGATTTGTCTGGCATGACTTATTTGTTACAAACTCATGCTGGCTCTGGTTAATTATGCCATTTTTGTCCAACTACTTGAATACATGCTGTTTAATAATTTGTGCAAAGATTTTTCCTGGTATAGAAGTCAGGCTCACAGGCCTGTAGTTTCCTGGATCCACCTTCTTCCCTTTTTTAAAAATACTAACAGCAATTGCCCTTTTTCTATCTTCTGGGACTTCTCCTGTTCTCCAGGAATTTTCAAAGATTATGGCGAGTGGTTCAGCAATTACCTCCATTGCTTCCTTTAGTATCCTAGGATGTAATTCATCTGGACCTTGCCGCTTGAATTCATTTAAGTTAGCTAAGTGTTCCCTCACCATCTCTCAACATATAGATAGCCTGCATTCTTTTATTCTCCTGATAGCACAGGGAAGATCAGTTGATGTTACATCTACTTTCTGAGAGAAAACAGATACAAAATAGGAATTTAAAAGTTCAACCTTCTCAACACCATTCTTAACCAAGTCACAATTTTCATCCTGTAAGTATCCAATAGCATCTTTGACTTTTCTTTTGCTTTTGACATACCCCCAACATTATTTTTTGATGTTGGCATCTGTTGCCAGCCTCAATTAATTATTAGCTTCAGCTTTTCTGACACTTGCCCTACAGTTTCTGCAAACTGCATTTTATTCTTCTTTAGATTTCCCCCCTCTTTCCATTTGATAAACATATTTTTAACATGTGTGCCAGTTCTGTGTTCATCCATCCTGGTTTCTTTAAATGCTTTCCATTCTTCCTTCTTTTAGGGATTGTTAACGATTGTGCTTTGAAAAACTCATTTCTCAATATTTCCCAACTTTCTTGGACGTTTCTGTCGTTAAGAACATCCTGCCATTGGATTCTTCCTACCCTCTTTCCGAGTTCATTAAAACCTGCCTTTCTGAAATCCAACCTTAGCTATGGGTCTTCTCAGGTCTTACTCCTCTTTTTATCCAAAATTCAAGAATAGCATGATCACTGCCTCCTAAGGTCCCAGCCACTCTTACTTCCTCAACCATTCCCTTCCTGTTGCTAAGAATTAGGTCCAAGATAGCAGATCCCGTTGTTTTCTCTTCTACCTTTTGGAAGATCAAGTTGTCAGCAAGAGCGGATAAGAATTTGTTGGATCCATTACATTTACCTGAGAGTTTCCCAACAAATGCCTGGATAGTTAAAATCTCTCATGATCACTATGTCATGCTTTTTTGAGAGCTTGGCCCTCTGGTGTAGAAAGAGTTCATCAATATCTTCTGTCGTCTGTACTGCTACTTTTAAGGACATTGTCCCATTTAATTTTGTCAAGAGTTTTTCTAAAATGATCACAGTTAGCTTTACTAAAATGTAGTTTTATTATCGCTCCCTGATAAGGCTTCCTATTGAGTGACAACTGGAAATTAATTCTATTGTGGTCACTTTTTCCCAAGTGTCCCTCAAGCTGCAACCCCATGATTCTGTCTGGTCTATTGGTTAATAGTAAGTCCAAAATGGCCCTCCCTTTAGTTGGCTCCTGTTTAAATTTGGTATGGTAGTTATTTTTTTTTGCTCTCAAGAACTTGTCACCCTTGTGAGATTCACAGGCTTCATCTTCTCATATGATATCAGGATAATTAACCCCTTCCCACTCCAGGACGTACATTTATGTCCTGGAGCGTCGGGGTATGTATGAAGAGAGGTCGCTGTCAATTCTGACAGAGGCATTTAAATCCCCCGAACGATGTTCATGGGTCCCGTACGCCCCCCCCCCCACGGTGAGATCAGGGGAGCTAAGCAGGTGTCATGGCTGCTGGGGGCCTTCTGAAAGGCCCCAGGGCTGTCTTGAGAGACTGCCTATGAAGCCATCCCTGTGGGGTGGCTTGATAGGCTGTCTGTCAGAATGCAGTATGATGTAATGCTATAGTAGAAGCAATCAAAGTATCGCATGTTGTAGTCCCCCAGGGACCCTCCTTTTCCCATATCTATAATAACAAAATTTAAATCATAAAAGAAAAATACATATTTGGTATCGCCGCGTCCGTAAAAGTCTGATCTATCAAAGTAGCACATTATTTACCCCGCACGGTGAACGTCGTCCGAATTGGTACTAACGGAAACTACAGGACATTCCGCAAAAAATGAGCCCTCGCTCAACCATGTCGACGGAAAAATAAAAAAGTTATTGCGCGTAGAAGATGGTGGCAGAAAATAATTGAAAAAACGTTTAATGTTTTTGAAAAAAAAAAAAAAAGTAGTACAGTAAAAAAAACCTATACAAGTTTGGTATTGTAGCAATCGTACTGACCCATAGAATAAAGTTAGAATGTTGTTTTTGTTGCAGTTTGTGCGCCGTACAAAACAAGACGCACTGATAGATGGTGAAATGCCTTTTTTTTTTCATTTTACTCCATATAGAATTTTTTTAAAAGCTTTCCAGTACATTAAATAGCACCATTGAAAAATACAACTCGTCCTGCAAAAAACAAGCCCTCATACAGCGACGTCGATGGATAAATGAAGGAGTTACGATTTTTTTAAAGGGGGGGAGAAAAAACCAAAAATGGAAAAAAAGGGGGGGAGGCGCATCATTAAGGAGTTAAACTTCCCTATAATAATTACTACATCGTGGTTTGAATCCTCTTCTATTTGTCTTAGTAATACGTTTTCAATTTCTTCTGTTATTTTTGGTGGCCTATAGAAAACTCCTATAAGGATTTTGTTAGTTTTGCTTCTGTGTATTTCTACCCATAGAGATACCATGTATTCATCTCCTACACCTATATCTCTTTTTGTAGCCTTAACAAGTAGGATTTAATATACAGACATACCGCTCCCCCTTCTGGTTACCACGGTCTCTTCTGAAGAAATTGTAACCCTGTACGTTCACCGCCCAGTCACTTTTTTAATTGAGCCATGTTTCTGTGATTCCTACTATATTGCAGCTTTCTTCCGACATTCTCGCTTCAAGCTCACCCACTTTTCATACAATTATTGTTACTGTTTGTATTTATGCTACTTATGACCCTTTCAGCTGCTCTGTCAGGTCTAACTGTACTAACCCCTCCACCTGCTCGACCCCATTTCCATTCTTTATTCCCAGGTCACTGTATACACGGTCTTCCCCCTATCTATCTGGTTTTCCTCCTAAATATTATTTCCACCATTTAAAGCTGTATATAGAGATGGAGTTCTTTAAAGTATGTAACCACCTTTCAAATATTACTCAAAAAAAATATTGATGTTATGGTAAATTTGCAAGTGTAATAAAACAACAAAAAACAAATATACTGTTGTACATGTATATAGCTAGTACATTAACTAATCAAAAACCTATAAAGCTTTGGAACCGCAGCATATTAAGGGTGGAAAGAGACTTGTTATTTGTATAGCGCCAACTTATTCCACAACCCTTTTTAGGTAATTTATTTATTACATATGCTCCAATTTCCACACCTATTGTAAAACAAATAGCGAAATCAAACAGTTCCATTTGAATTTCAGCCAATGTTGCTATTAAAATTGCAGAAAACCAGTGTCAGCTGTAGGGTAACTCGCTACACTTCAGGTACCAAAAGGAAATTAAAGGCCCAGAAGCTCACGATTGAAAGACCACTTACACACCTTGTATATATAAAATTGCCCTGCATCCCTATTAAAATAGAAGCCAAATGGGAAGGGCGCGGCCTAGCCGAGCTTGAAGATGGCAGCATACTCCGTACGCTCCGTGCTGATACCACCGAAAACCAACTAAAAAAGCAGCTCTCCACTCACCTGTCACAGCACAGTGCAGCCCCCAGCTCTCCTCTCTACAGCAATGACCCTACGCCGTCCCTCCAGGTCTCAACCGAGACGCTTAGAAGAGTTCTTCCTTCCGACGGAGGTCCCGCGCCTGAGAGCCGACAGCCTCCCAGCTTCTCCCATCTCACAAACAACGTGCAGAGAGGAGGAGAACGCCGACACCGACTCAGACCACGCAGAGCGCTACCCCCCGGACCGGGAATCGCGGGACCTGGTGAGTGAAACTTCATCATCCTCACCACACAGCCAGAAAAGCAGGGAGAGACAGAGCCCCCCATTACAACCCCACACTAAAATGGCGGCGGCCATCTCAGCCTCCACAAAGCATGGTCCCCTCCCTCCGGCTGAAATCTCTCCAGACAACTCACTCAAACAGCGTTCCAAGGCAGAGCGTGTTAAGACCTCCCTGCTGGACTGGGAATCCGGAGATCTGGTGAGTGAATGCCCACACATCTCACCTCACAATCAGACAGGAGGAAAAAGACAGAAATCCCCCTCACAGGCTCACATCAAAATGGCTGAAGCCATAGCTGAGCCTACAAAGCATGGTCCCTGTCCTCTAATTAACTCTCCCTCGGATAGTCCATTGAAACAGCGCCCCAGAACAGATGAAGGGAGCACTCCAGACAACCAACCAGAATTTCTACGCAATTTTATAACTTCCCTACCATCGTCATCCCAGCCAGCCTCAGAGGCTTTCATCAAAAACATGGTAGTAGCTCTCAGCGATTCCTTCCAAGCCAGCTTCAAATCACTCAACTCATCCATAAAAAACACCATCGATTCTATTGGAGAGAGAGTGTCGCATACCGAAAATAAAATGGGAGAAATAACACAATCCCATAATGCCTTAATCGACACACACTACGAATTGGTAGAAGAAGTAACCCAGCTTAAAACTAAGCTCGCCAATATAGAAGACAGAAATAGACGCAATAATATAAAATTTTGCGGTATTCCTGAGTCTATTGCAGCATCTGATATGTCCAACTACTTAAAAAAATTCATGTCAACTCTTCTCCCGGAGGCCACTCCATATGATTTAACCATTGACAGAGCCCACAGGCTCCCCAGGCCAAAATTTGTACCTGACTCTAACCCGAGAGACACTATAGCCAGAATTCACTTTTATCATATAAAGGAAGCTCTAATGGTCTCGGTCCGCGAAAAGAATCAGCTTCCAGCTCCTTTCTCCAACATCCGACTCTTTGCAGACCTATCACAAGTCACCATAAGTGAGAGAAAAAAATACCTACCAATCACCGCAGCCCTACGTCAAGCCAACGTTCTATACTGCTGGGGTTTCCCAGCAAAAATAATAATACGTAAGGATAACTACACTCATGTCCTTCAAAAACCAGAGGACGTCCATCAACTACCAAAGTCCTGGGGAGTAAAAATACCATCTCCACAACACTCCCAACCTCTACCAAGGAAACAAGGAAAGCAAACCCAAGAATGGATCCAGACCTGAATTCTCAAGCGGAACTGACATTCACCCATAACAACCATTAAGGTGGTTGCGCCTTTGAAAAGCTCCTCAACAGGCGCACTTTTCCGTCCCCCCACTTATTCAGCATGCTCACGCACCTGGCTGAACCGACGTGTTTCATGTCTACTACCCCAACCCCAACCAAGATTACTAATCCTAAAATTGTTTGTTGCTCAAGATTTTTCTTCTTTTACATTACAATGCTACGGAAACCACACAGTTATGCAAATGCTAATGTAATTTTCTATAATTGCAAAACAAATGTTACATCCTTAAATGTTACTGTTCTTCCTTTTTTTCACACTTCACTGACCTATACAAGGCTTCCACGGACCCTCAAATCAATGCTAAATAAAAAAAATGTCCACAAAAATATTATCCTTAAATGTAAATGGGCTAAACTCGCCATTTAAAAGGTCATCCTTCTGGAAGGAGGCGCTCAATTCAAAAGCCGAAATTATATGCGCCCAAGAGACACACTTTGCCTCTGACGCATGCCCAACTATATCACATAAAAAATTCCCAAAAATCTTCAAAGCATGCTCCTCCAAAAAACAAGCAGCAGTCTTGATAACCTTTAAAGACTCACTGCAAATAGATGTAACTCATCAAGAAGTGGACACCAAAGGCAGATATCTGATCCTGACAGGCCACATCAATGGCAAGCCGTTTACAATCGCCAACATCTACACCCCAAACTTTGCCCAACTGCGTTTTCTAAATAAGATAATGAAAAAAATAAGAAAATGTGAGAAAGGCACCCTACTAATATGAGGGGATTTCAACTCTGTACCTGATAACTTACTCGATTCTACAAAGGGACTGACGAGATCCACTCCCCCCCTACTTCCCTGGCTTCAGAACAACGCCCTATTTGACACCTTCAGATGCCTCAATACAGCATCAAAAGAATTCACTTTCTACTCCTCAAGACATGTCATTCTCAAGGATCGACCTAATCTTAACAGACAGATCTGCTTTACCCCTTCTCAAATCAACACAAACAGGAACGGCCACGTGATCCGACCACGCACCCGTCTCAATATCAATCTCCCTTGGTCAAACAAACGAAATGCCAAGATCATGGAGAAACAATGTGTTCCTCATGAAACTACCAAAAAACCAAGCAGATATCTCCTCCGCTATAGAAGAATACTTTAAAATTAACACAACCCCGGATATCTTCCCCACCACCATCTGGAACGCCCATAAAGCCTACATTAGAGGAACTTTAATTAAAATTAGTGCAAGACATAAAAAAGAAAAAACCCACCAACTAAACGAACTCTCATCACAAATCACTGAAAAAGAAAGCCAACTGTCCAGATCCCCCTCTGATTCCCTCCACAACGAACTATTCAAACTTAGACAAAATCTTAGAAATCTACTGATTGACAATTATGAAAAAGAAATGAGATCCTCAAAAGCAACTTACTATTCATCAAATAACAGACCCACATGCATGATGGCAAATTTAGTTAAGAAAAAGATCTCCAGAACCAAAATCCCATATCTCTATGACCCACATAACCACAACAACAAAGTATACCACCCCAACCATATAACAGAACTCTTCCGCCAATACTACAAAGAACTATGTAACTTAAAAGACGATTCCTCCACCCCCCAACCCCACTTATCCAGCATTGAACAATTTCTCAGAGGAATAAATCTTCCTTCACTATCAGAAACTCAGCTCAACCTCCTCAATGCCCCCTTAACACCCAACGAAATCATAGATAATATCAAATCTTTAAAACCCCATAAAACCCCAGGCCCTGATGGGTTTTCTATCGATTACTATAAACTCTTTCCTACACTCTTAGCTCCACACCTATCTAAAGCATGCAACCAAGGAATTAATGAAGGTTCCTTCCCAACTGAAATGTTAGAAGCCACAATAATAACAATCCCCAAACCAGGGAAAGATCCTACCTCTTCCTCCAACTTTAGGCCAATATCCCTATTAAACTGTGACATAAAAATATACGCCAAAACATTAGTACTAAGACTTTTAAACATATTACCCAATTTAATCCAATCAGATCAAGTCGGATTCGTAAAAGATAGACAAGCCTCAGACGGAACTAGAAAGATACTCAACCTATTATACAAACTCGAAACCACACAAACTCCCTCAGTCTTACTTGCCCTCGACGCTGAAAAAGCCTTTGATAGGCTCCATTGGAATTATGCCTTTGCCACCCTACAAAAATTCGGATTTTCCAGCAACATACTTAAAGCTATCCAAGCCCTGTATACTTCCCCATCGGCAAAAATCTTTGCGGACAGTATGCGATCATCCTCCTTCCCAATCACTAATAGCACACGCCAGGGCTGTCCGCTTTCCCCCTTAATATTTACCCTGGTTATGGAACCCCTAGTGGAATATATAAGAACCTGCCCAGACGTTCAGGGAATAGTAGCCGGCTCGAGACAACACAAAATAAGCCTATTTGCTGATGATATCCTGCTTACGCTCTCCAACCCAATTTCATCCTTAAGAATAACGCAAAAAATACTAAAAAAATTCTCGGAAATCTCCTATTATAAATTGAATATTACCAAATCACAAATTTTAGGCATAAACATACAGGAAAGTCTAAAAAAGGATATACAAAAAGAATTCCCCTTCCAACTGCAACTCAAATCCATCCCATACCTAGGTATAAACTTAAAGGGGTTGTCCGGCCATAAACATTAGGTCTCATTACTTCTGTTTGCCCAATACAATGCACTTTGTAATATACATTGTGCATTGTAAATTAGGCAAACAGAAGTTATTCAGTTACCTTTAGGGTTGCCCCCCCCCCTGTGTTGCTCCTCGGTTGCCATGGTTCCTGGTTCCGACAAGTCTCTTGTCCTCTTCTTGTCGGGACGACCGGGGACGCGCCTCTCCAGCACAGCTCTGCACATGTGCAGAAGAACTTCAGCCTGGGAAGCTCAGTTCTGCCTGCAGGGGAGGCGTGTCTGCTGGCTCTTCAACTCCAAGGTAAGAATAAGAGGAGGGGCAGGCTCTCGTGGGGGGGGGGGGGAGGATGGATGGATGTGTGCAAGTGGCTGTCAGAAGTCCCGGGGGGGGGGGGGAGGGGCGGCAGTGATGTGTGTGTGTGTGTGTGTACAATGTCAGGAGACCCGGCTGTCAGAAGTCCCGGGGGGAGGGGGGGGGTGCAGTGATGTGTGTGTGTGTGTGTGTGTGTGCAATGTCAGGAGACCCGGCTGTCAGAAGTCCCGGGGGGAGGGTGGAGGGGGGGGGGGTGCAGTGATGTGTGTGTGTGCAATGTCAGGAGACCCGGCTGTCAGAAGTCCCGGGGGGAGGGGGGGAGGGGAGGGGTGCAGTGATGTGTGTGTGTGTGTGCAATGTCTGGAGACCCGGCTGTCAGAAGTCCCGGGGGGAGGGGGGAGGGGGGGGTGCTGTTAGTGTACTTGTGTGTGGGCACTGTAAAGGGGGACTCTGTGGGGGAGGTCACAGGGGGGCACTGTATAGGGATGCTGTGGATGGGGGGCATGTGGAGGGGGGCTACTTTGGAGTGCAGTGGGGGGGACTCTGGGGGGGTGGCATGTGTAGGGGGGGTACTGCGGAGGGCACTGTGGGGGGGAATACTGGGGGGGGGCACTGTTGAGGGGGGACTGTGGAGAATGCTGTGGTTGGGGGGAATGAGGGGGGCTACTTTGGAGGGCACTGTAGGGGTGACACTGGGGGGCATGTGTAGGGGGTACTGTAGAGGGCACTGTTTGTGGCACTGTGGGGGATCATTAGGGGGGCACTGTGGGAGAGTGCACTGTGGGGGGGGGGGTCATTGTGAGGGGGGGGTCGCTGTGGGAGGGGCACTATGAGGGCATGTGTGTGTGGGGAAATGTTTTGTTTCACTTTAGCAGGGTGGGGGGGCAGTAGGTAGCCTTGCAGTGGGGGGCTGCAGGAGAGTTCTCTCTGGGCTCTCCCCAGCCCCTCTCCATTCACTATACACTGTGCTACTGTTTACACTCATGCCAGGATTTTATCCTGACATGAGTGTATAACAGTCTCCCCTGGCCACACCCCCTCTGATTATAGTATGCAGCAGGGGGCGAGGCCTGGGCGGGGAGAGACTGTAGAGCAGTTCAATAGAGGTGGGCGTGTCATGGGCGGGGCTAGGACGTGAGCTGAGGGAGGCCATGAAATCCTGCCTTTTCATGTCTCTTACTACCATCGGGAGCGCGCACACAGAGGAGGGAGAGCGCAGAGCATGTGAGAAGGCAGCACAGAGGCACCATCTTTGAAAGCTGCAGTGAAGATCAGATTCTAAGGTAAGAAACTGACATTCCAGCTGATCTGCCGGCCGGTTTGAGCCCCTGTATGCTGTGTGTTACTATCCTTACTGAAAGGAAAGCAGCAGCATTATAAAAATTTTTACCCTGTGTGGCCGGACAACCCCTTTAAGCTTTCCCACATCGCGCCTAATAGCGACAAACTTCCCCTCACTCCTAGAAGACCTTCAAAAAGAACTAGAAACATATCAGTCCTACCCTCTCTCTTGGCTAGGCCGCGTCACAATATATAAAATGATGACTTTACCTAAAATCCTACACTATTTTCGCACCCTTCCAATACCTATACCTAAAACCCTTCTCAATAGATTTCAAAGACAACTATCCAACTTTGTGTGGCAAAATAAAAAACCAAGAATCACACTCTCCATCTTAACTTTTAAACAGGCGCCAAGGAGGTTTGGGTCTTCCCAGCCTAGAATCATACCGCAAATCTACTATCCTCAACAACTTAAGAGCCTGGACAAGACATAACTCAAAAATAAGCTGGCCCTCCTTGGAAAAGGACTTTAATAATCAAAAACCCTTAAAACATCTCCTAATCGCATCTATCATAGGCATTATACACCCCACAATATCGAAACCTTTTAAAAACTCACACATCTCTCCATCAATGAGAGCATTGATAGAAGCCTGGACTGATCTGATACGCAACCTCGATAACTCCACACCTCCTACCCCCTTGAAAATACCCTTGGAAACCTTAGAACTTCTGATTCCTAACCTAAATATTGGGTCATGGTCCAGGCAGGGCCTTAAATCTATATCTGACCTTTTCCTCTCAAATAAACTCCTCCCCTTTCGGGACTTGACCAACAATTTCCATCTCCCAAACTCAGACATTTATAAATACATTCAAATTTCCTCCTTCTTACATAACCACCAACTAGAAAATATCAGAATCCCTATAATAATTGCTTCATTCTTAGATGAACCACAAATCAAAATGAGCACCCGAATATTCTATGATATCTTCTCAGGAAACCTGAGACCACCAGGCAAATGTCATCTCATTAATTGGAGCAAGGATTTCGGGAAGGAAATACCCCTAGACCAATGGGTCAGGGCCTTTGAATGGGCTAGACAATCATCGCAGAGCGCAAATCTAATCGAGACACATCTGAAGCTCCTCACACGTTGGTATTTCACCCCTCTGGTTCTAGCCAGAAGGGAACTTTCTGATAGCGACAGATGCTGGAGAAACTGCAAAAATAAAGGCTCTCTCATTCATATCTTTTGGTCATACCCTCTCCTAACCCCATTATGGAAAGAAGTATATAATCTCATATATAGACTAACAGCTTTCAAACCCCCTTTTTCTCCAGAATTTGCCTTGCTGCTCCTAAACACAGCCAAAATGCCCTCCCATCATAAAAAACTGATAGGCCATATACTTTTGGCAACAAAATCCCTTATAGCCAGACGTTGAAAATCTGAGACAGTCCCAACGCTGACAGATCTCATCAACCTAGTGTCGGAGCATAGCCTATACGAAAAGATTTTAGCCCTCAGAAACAACGACATCAATAGATTTGAAATGATGTGGAAGCCTTGGATCAACACATTCCATCCCTAATAACAACAATTTCGGTGAATATATGCTTTTCATTCTATCACTATCAAACATCCCTTGCTCTTTACCTTCCTTAAACCACCACCGCACCCCAACCCTCCCTTCCCCCACACTCCTCATCCCCCCGCCATTCACAAACACGCTTACATTATGTTTCAAATCAGTTTCAAGCTGTTTATTCTTCACCAACTAATATCGAGCGGTTACTCGATGGCTATGAATACCGTTTTAACTTCTGTTATGCATAAATGAGTACCACTTATACAAGACCTATGTATACTGTCTATACTCAGAGCGTGATTTCTATTTCTGTAACCTTCATTATAAAACAATAAAAAAATATTGAAAGTAAAATAGAAGCCAAAAGGATAAGAATGTCAAAAAAAAGAAAGGGACAAATGTGGGGGCGGCCAGAGCGAGAACAAATGAAGACCATAGAGAAATATTTTAAACCATTTTGAAAGGGTTAACTATTAGAGATGAGCTAGCACGCTTGAATAAAGTAGTTACTTGAGCAAGCATCACTCTTCTCGAGTAACTGCTTACTGGTCCGAGCAGGCAAGTGGGGGCAGGGGTGAGCGGGGGGCAGCCGGGGGGGGGGGGGGAAGAGAGATCTCTCTCTACCCCCACTAACACCTGCCGCCCCCCCGAGCCTGTTTGGACTAGTAAGCAGTTACTCGAGAAGAGTGATGCTCGCTCAAGTAACTGCTTTATCCGAGCGTGCTCGCTCATCTCTATTAACTATTCATTCATGGAATACTTATCTATCGGAGCATGAAACTTGCGGAAAAGTCCTTACAGTATGTTCCATAGTACACTTTCCACTGTGAGAAGAGTTCTCTCCCCATTCAACGCCCTCCCGGATGTGGTCTGGTAGACACCCATTCCTCTGCTGGTGAACTGAAGAATTTGCAATAATCACCTTCAATTACCTGTAGACGAGTCGAATATGCCATGGAGTATGGATTTGTAGATCCTGAATCTTGCACTTAACTCCCATGAATGATGTCCTCTGCCTCTGGAAGTCTGCAGAGCAGTGCCGGAAAATGGACACTGTAGAGTTATATTGTATAGTCCCGTACCTTCTTGCAACTTGTAGAATTAAATCTCTGTCTCCACTGTTAAGTAGCCTTGCTATTAAGGGTCTCAATTGCGCCCCAGGATATTAGATTTCCCTGTGAGGATCCTATGGGCCCATTCTACAATAAAGGCTCTCTAGAGAGAGAGAGAGAGAGAGAGAGAGAGGCAGGCACTTCAGTAAAGAGATCCTTTAACCATTCCTCAATGAAGTCCTCTGTTGTCGCGCCCACCGCCCTTTCCAGAAAATCTATTATACACAAATTATTGCATCCGGTATGATTTTCGAGATCCTCAGCTTTTTGTTTCCAGCTGTCCGCCCTTTGCTCGAGTTCTTTTATCGATATGGCCATTGGATGTATCGCGTTGTGCAGGTCCTGACGTATCGCTCCAACATCAATTTGTACTTTGTCGATCTTCCCAGTAAGGGCCACAGTAGATGCATTGCAGCTATTAGCTGATCACACATCTTGCACATGGACAGTCCCGGTGCAGAAGGATCACTCAAGGGGGGAGCATATGGGAGGTCTTCCCCAAGCGTATTTTAGTGTATTTAGTTGGAAGGGGTATCGTTATTCCTTAAAGGGGTTGTCCCGCGCCGAAACGGGTTTTGTTTTTTTTTTACCCCCCCCCCGTTCGGCGCGAGACAACCCCGATGCAGGGGTTAAAAAAACAACCCACACAGCGCTTACCTGAATCCCGGCGGTCCGGCGTCTTCATACTTACCTGTTGAAGATGGCCGCCGGGATCCTCTGTCTCCGTGGACCGCAGGGCTTCTGTGCGGTCCATTGCCGATTCCAGCCTCCTGATTGGCTGGAATCGGCACGTGACGGGGCGGAGCTACACGGAGTCGGCATTCTACACGAGCGGCCCCATAGAAGACTGCAGAAGACCCGGACTGCGCAAGCGCGGCTAATTTGGCCATCGGAGGGCGAAAATTAGTCGGCTCCATGGGAACGAGGACGCCAGCAACGGAGCAGGTAAGTATAAAACTTTTTATAACTTCTGTATGGCTCATAATTAATGCACAATGTACATTACAAAGTGCATTATTATGGCCATACAGAAGTGTATAGACCCACTTGCTGCCGCGGGACAACCCCTTTAAGGAGATCACCTAGAAGGTGAGTGAGGAGACTTATAAGGCCATGTATGCTCCTCTGGAAAATATATGCAATTAAGGAATATGGAACAATACCTCTACAGAACAACCTATTGGATGGCAGCATTCCTGCATATCAATGTCCAACCCTTTTATAGGTCTTTGTAGCAATGATTGGGAATTAAAAAAACAAGCCATGTATTGTTCCATCTTCCTTATTTGCCTTACATGTCTCCTCACTCACCTTCTAGGTGCTCTCCCTAAGGAGTGAGGATATCCCTCTCAACTCACATCATAGGACTCTCACTAACCAACCAGGATTCTACTGTACAATGATGAGGGGCAAAACCCTGAAACAGCTGTCTGTGTGTGGATTTTGACTTTTGGTTTTATATGCTGCAAACTAAAACAAAATTTGCATTAAAGAAAACTAATGAGCAAGTTTTGCAACATTGTTGTTAAATGGCATCTTGTGATGCTACAGTTTCTACCAGTATTCAGCTATATAGCCTGGTAGCAAATCCATTGAAGTGCCATACAACTTTTATAAAATCTCGACATGACCCCAGTTAGCTTTAGTTTTTTGGGTTCTGCTGCCTGTTAAGAGATTGAGAAAAATTTGGTTGGTTTACAATATTACATCGTCATTAATTACTTCAGAAACGTTGTAGATTCAGGGATTATTTTGATTGTCAGACTTGGAGTCAGGAAGGAATTTGTGTGCTATATTCAGAAGCTAGACATAAAATGCCTTTTTTTTGTATATGTTTGACTGTTGTGTGTATGCTGTTTGTCATTAAGTGTTATTGGTACGTGCAGCATGTGACCTATGTATAAGTGGTGTCTATTTGCAATGTGTGATTAGTGTGTGCTGCATGTACCCCATGTGTAAATGATTTCTGTGCAGCATTTATGACCTGTGCAGCATGTGTCCCATGTGAGTGATTTCTGTGCAGCATTTATGTACTGTATATGTGTATCTTTGTGTACCTTTGTAGTCATCGAAGGCACAAAGGCCCTTTTGCTGTCAGTCTTCTTCCCGGGTTCCTTGGTTAATACAGGCTCCTATAATACAGTGACGGGCACAATTCAGTAACCAATGAGCGTTTTTCCTTTATTGTAGGGGAAACAGTTCATTGGTTAATGCTGATACCAATCCCCAAGCATAACCTGTATATATGTAGCAGACTGTGCTCAGTAAATGAGCACTTTCTTCCACTGCAGAGGAAAGCACTCATTGATTAATATAGGCTCTTGTCACAGTTATAGCTTAAGTGTATGTGAATAGAGCCTGTATTAATCAATGAGCGCTTTTCTCTGCAGTCAAGGAAAGTGCTCTTCATTACATAGGACATAGCATTTTCGGCAAGGGAAAGGCTTAAATACATATTAATGCCTGCACCTTATTATTTACAATGCCAGCAGTCTGCCACCCATTATTGTCAAGAGTATTCCTCATTATTTACAATGCTGGATGCCTGATATTATGGACTAGGCTGCTAAGTTTTCCCTCACCCTTACAAGCTTACGAATGTTATGTTCATGTGGGGAAGTGAGCACTAGGCCCACACGAATGTTACCAAGGATAGGGAACACCAGGTGAAACAACCACCAATTAACACCTCTCTCTGTCTTCTACAAAGGAATATGACAAAGGACCTACCTAAGCGGGGACGTCGCCCCCATAAAGGGCGACCCAGTGGTCTTCAGATCTGGGCTCTTGCTGCCCCTAGGAACCCATACACCCAGGCTACGACACATACACATGCCACCACGAACAGGGACATCTGGACAAAATAAGAAGACACTAAGAGCCATAATCACATGATAGAGCAGTCAATACATAGCAGACGTTAATGCTATAAATGCCAGGTATTTGTTGACATTTTGGCCAAAATATGGAAGCTAGCAGGCCAAGTCATGGCTTCCGGCAATACCGCTAGTTCCTACACTAACCAGGAGTCCAGCGACATAACCAAACAAAACCAAAAGACCCAAACCTTTCTTGCAGCCACCACACCTAGAACCTGCTCACACTACACACAGAGAGAGAAATGGGAATAGAGAAAGCTGACTAACCCACACATAAGAAGACAGCTTTTATGTGAACTGACCTAGAGTGATAGGCTGGTTGGAGACACACACACACGCAGCCAGCACAATCCCCCACACCTGAGCAGGAGAACTCCAGAGCACCTGTAGAAGCACAGGTCTCAGGAGACAGACATAACAACGAATAGTGTAACAAACAGCCAAGCACTGATGCTTCCTTGTCCCGGACCCCAAAATTATATTGTCAAATGTGTATATAAGGGACAAATATTACCGTCATCCAGTAACAGAATAATACCACTATACTGTTGTTGAATAAAGACTACTACAAAAACCAGTATTACAAAAATAACGCTATATGACAGCCAGGTGATACCACCACACAGTGACAGAATAATACCGCCATACTGTTACTAAATGAAGACCACTAAAAATATTAATACTACCAATAACAAGGCTATACAAGGGTAAAATAATACCCGCAGATGGTGACCTCGTATTACCACCAAACAGTTGGTGAAAAAAATGCTATACAAAGACCAACATTATAATCATACAGTGACCATATAGTAGTTCTATACAAGTATTCTTTAGAACATATAAGTGATTATGGTACAGTTACCTTCAGTGATCTCAGGTGACATCCTCTCTCACTGGAGCTGTTCACTATTCTTCTCCATTTGGCCCAGACACATGACAAATTCTCCTGCTCATGTTTATGTCTGCAAAATTTGACACTGACATCTTTAGCTCCTCAATTCTTCCCATCTATAATGCCTCACAGTTATAATGGTACATCACTCAGTAACAGTATTCCCTTTTTTGTGCCTTCTTTAGGTCCCCCCCCACACACATACTCAGTAATAATGCATTTTTGTATCCTCACTCAGTAATATCCTTTTGTGCCTCCGCTCATTTATAATGCCCCTGTCCAGTAATAATACCTCCTATGCCCCCAGTCAGTAAATCGCCCCTATATGCACTAAAATTTTAAAAAATGCCTATACATACCTTTGTCACTGTTTCAACCACTGCAGTTCACCTCTCATCTGTCCCCTGCTGATTTCAGGGAACTGTGAAACATGGTCACTGTGGGCCAATTCCTGGCCTCAGCAATACCAATCAGTGATATTTACTTGCATATGTGCTTTTTTACAAATTGTGAGCATGAAAATTCAGACTGCAGTACTTTGTATCAGCATTTGTACGCCAAAATCAGAAGAGTGTTTAGGGCTGTTCTGTCTTCTTACACGTTCACACAGTGTGCAGTCTGACGTTCAGTTTAACCATTTCTGTCTTCCAAATAAACAAGCTGTTCTTCTTAATCTGACAGGTTTATTGGTTAACAGATCGTAGCATACAAGTGTGCATTGGATGCGATGGAGGCTTGTGATAATGCGTGGATTGATTGTGGTAAAACTATAAGAATACAGATAATTCACATAAGTATGAAGCATAGGAAGCATGCATAACATTACATAACATTAACATGAAGGTACATGGTAAAATGGCTGCTACACATAGTGCTACATGGCTAACTAAACAGTTCTAACTCCCTGAGTAACAACACAACTGACCACTGAACAGCTCTGCATAACATACTGTCTCAGAAACAAAGGTAGCTTTCTTACCAGATATACTTTTACATGGATAGTGGAACTTGAAGAGAAGAGTGCAAAAGGCAAGTCTGTCTCTGACTGGAAGTCTCTCTTTCCTACAATGCCTTGCAAACTAACCATAGTGCATCAGTCTTTATGATAGAAAAACAAGTTGTCATACATTTTTAAACACAGCTAGATGGTGCTGTAACCACTAAACACCTAAAATAGGCTGTTATGTAGCTTCGATTTTCGTTGGGCAGAACAAGGGCCTTCCGGGCCCCACTCCTAAGGGTCGGGCTGCTAGTAGCATTTATAACATCTTCACACACACACACACACACACACCCAGGACTTCTGTCACCTGTGTGAGAGGGCACACCACATGCTATCTCTAACAGCATTACATCACTCCTTCCCACTGCTGCAGCATTTATTGTGTTTTGTGTGCTGGAGCAAGGGCTGTAGAGTGATGTAATAAAGTTTGCGCTGTCACCTGGGAGACTGAAGTCCTGGCTGTGTGTGTAAGGGAAGATGTAAAAGCCACAGAGGTCAGACATATTATAGAACAGAGGGTCCTCTTATTACTAATAGCCACATCTGAGATCCTATTTGTTGGGGCAACTAAGGGGGATGAGAGTATAACAGGGGCTACAGAGGCCAAAAGGGATGCTATTACCCCACCAAGCTTGGTACTCATTTTTTCATCCTCGGAAGGATGGAAGACTGAGTTGATCTCGAGCCCCTGCTACCTGAAACATGCAGGGATTCAACTTGCAGCTTTCAGGTCATGAGCAAGAGCTTAGGACTGTATTTCTGCTGCCTTAGCACTCTGCACCACACAGGGCTATAGAGGGGGTCCTATAACTAATTATGGCCGCAGAGAGGTCTTATTAAATATGTGGGGTAACAATGGATGTATTACTTGGTGTGGCCACACTGGACACACCATTACTTAATTGAGCTATAGCTAAGGCAACATTACTTAGTGGGCCGCAGTTGTCCTCCTGGTGTTTGAGTTCGACACATCATGGATCGGATTGACAGATTACTGGGAGGGCCAGTCATGGTGGACATTGGCACCGATGAACAAAATAGAGGTCAATGCAGGGCTCTCAAGAACGATTTCAGGTAACTAGGAACCAAGTTTAGGGCAAGGACCTCCAAGGTAGTTTTCTCTGAAATACTACCTGCACCACAAGCCACACTAGAAAGGCAGTGGGATCTTAGGGAGGTAAACAAGTGGCTCCGGAGTTGATGTAAGAAGGAGGGGTTTAGGTTCCTGGAGAACTGGGCTGACTTTGCTGTCAGCTACAGAATCGACCGTAGGAATGGGCTGCATCTTAATGGGGAGGGTGCAGCTGTGATGGGAGGAATCATACAATAGTAGAGTTGGATGGGACCTTCAGGGTCATCTGGTCCAAGCCCCTGTTCAGTTCAGGATTCACTAAATCATCTCAGTCATATATTTGTCCAGCCTTTGTTTGAACACTTCCATTGAAGGAGAACTCACCACCTCGCGTGGTAACCTATTCCACTCATTGATCACCTTCACTTTCAGAACGTTTTTTTCAATATTTAATTTGTGTCTCCTCCCTTTCAGTTTCATCCCATTGCTTCTATTCTTTCCTTGTGCAAATGAGAATAGGGCTGATCCCTCTGCACTGTGACAGTCCTTCAGATGGCTAGAAGGCTGGAGGAGTGTTTAAACTAGGGACAGTTTTAATTTGTATTCTAAAAAACTAAATCTGCTTGCGAAGTGGAACTACCATCAAACTCTAGCAAAACTTCATTCATGTCAGCAGATCATTCTTTTGAATTGACAGTCAACATGCTCACGAAGAGAGTGAAGATCTCTTGTGACTCTAAAATCTTCTGGAAAGCAAAAGAAATAAAAATAAAATTACTAGAGATGAGCGAACGCGTTCGTCCGAGCTTGATATTCGTGCGAATATTAGGGTGTTCGGGATGTTCGTTATTCGTGACGAACACCATGCGGTGTTCTGGTTACTTTCACTTCCTTCCCTGAGACGTTAGCGCGCTTTTCTGGCCAATTGAAAGACAGGGAAGGCATTACAACTTCCCCCTGCAACGTTTAAGCCCTATACCACCCCCCTGCTGTGAGTGGCTGGCGAGATCAGGTGTTCGCCTAATATAAAAGTCGGCCCCTCCCGCGGCTCGCCTCAGATGCGGTGTGAGTTAGATGAGGGACAGTGCTGTTTATACCGGAGCTGCTGTAGGGAAAGAATTGGTAGTTAGTGTAGGCTTCAAGACCCCCCAAAGGTCCTTATTAGGGCCACTGATAGCTGTGTGTTGGCTGCTGTTAGCAGTGGGATTTTTTTTTTTTTCTCAAAATCGCCTCTGCAGACCGTTGCACCTGGCATTAGGGACAGAAGTGCTGCATAGGCAGGGAGAGTGTTAGGAGTGAGTGTAGCCTTCAAGAACCTCAACGGTCCTTTCTAGGGCCATATTTATCCGTGTGCAGTACTGTCCAGGCTGCTGTTGGCTGTGCTGCATTTTTTTTGGGCTTCTCAAAATCGCCTCTGCAGAGCATTGCACCCTCCATTGATACTGCAGGGAAAGAATTGTATAGGCAGGGCCACAACACAGTTATTATTCATAGAATATACGCAGTGCTGCCTGTTGGTGGGAAAAAACTGAAAACAAATCTATTTGTCCAGCCTGTGTCCGTCCTTACGCCTGTGGACACGTGTGAGCTGCGTGAAAAACATTGCTAAATCATACGCAGCCAGCTACGCTTTACTGCTGGGTTCGCCATTTGCTTTCCTTAATTGGGAAAAAAAAATACCTGCTCTCCAAGAGTTATAATAACTCTGCTACCCTCACGTTCTGTGACACATAAGCAGGGACACAGCGCAGTTATTAAACTTCGCAGGTTCATTGAATATACGCAGTGCTGCCTGTTGGTGGGAAAAAACTGAAAACAAATCTATTTGTCCAGCCTGTGTCCGTCCTTACGCCTGTGTAGACGTGTGAGCTGCGTGAAAAACATTGCTAAATCATACGCAGCCAGCTACGCTTTACTGCTGGGTTCGCCATTTGCTTTCCTTAATTGGGAAAAAAAAATACCTGCTCTCCAAGAGTTATAATAACTCTGCTACCCTCACGTTCTGTGACACATAAGCAGGGACACAGCGCAGTTATTAAACTTCGCAGGTTCATTGAATATACGCAGTGCTGCCTGTTGGTGGGAAAAAACTGAAAACAAATCTATTTGTCCAGCCTGTGTCCGTCCTTACGCCTGTGTAGACGTGTGAGCTGCGTGAAAAACATTGCTAAATCATACGCAGCCAGCTACGCTTTACTGCTGGGTTCGCCATTTGCTTTCCTTAATTGGGAAAAAAAAATACCTGCTCTCCAAGAGTTATAATAACTCTGCTACCCTCACGTTCTGTGACACATAAGCAGGGACACAGCGCAGTTATTAAACTTCGCAGGTTCATTGAATATACGCAGTGCTGCCTGTTGGTGGGAAAAAACTGAAAACAAATCTATTTGTCCAGCCTGTGTCCGTCCTTACGCCTGTGTAGACGTGTGAGCTGCGTGAAAAACATTGCTAAATCATACGCAGCCAGCTACGCTTTACTGCTGGGTTCGCCATTTGCTTTCCTTAATTGGGAAAAAAAAATACCTGCTCTCCAAGAGTTATAATAACTCTGCTACCCTCACGTTCTGTGACACATAAGCAGGGACACAGCGCAGTTATTAAACTTCGCAGGTTCATTGAATATACGCAGTGCTGCCTGTTGGTGGGAAAAAACTGAAAACAAATCTATTTGTCCAGCCTGTGTCCGTCCTTACGCCTGTGTAGACGTGTGAGCTGCGTGAAAAACATTGCTAAATCATACGCAGCCAGCTACGCTTTACTGCTG